>NC_089528.1:21307496-21653746 GCF_963924715.1 Thunnus thynnus
CTGTTATCTACTATGTGACAAAAAATAAAGGGCTTTAACAAAAATCCACATGAGTTCATCATCTCTTAAGCTTCCATTGTTGTTCTTTACACGATGCTAGTTGTGTGTAAGAATGTCCTACTGTCAAACACCAAAACACAGCTCTTCTCTAGTAAATTATATTAATATGTCCTCTTCCACTCAAAAATGTTTTGCTTATCGTTCCTTCACTTGGATATTTGAGCTTCACTGTACTGAATGATGTATGTGCAGAGTTTGCACATTTGTCTGCTGAAAGTGGAAAGTTTCTTCCTTCTATTATATACAAATATTATAAACAAACTATTATTCAAAGTAAAGTATTAAACATCTTAAAACATGTCTGGAGGGGATCTTTAAGTAAGCATTAACAACAGCTTACTGACTAACATGCTTAACTGAAATTTACAAAATGATTGTGTTTTCTTTGTCATATTTTGAGCCATCCTAGTGGTGTGGCTTAAGGAATGGCAATGTCTAGATCAGCAGTGCAGCAGATTTTATACCTTTAGTTTGGAAGGTCATCCATATTCAACCCATTAACCTGATCTGTTACTGTGGACCTTGAATGCATAATAATAACTGGATATGGTGGCATCGCTCATCCTTGCTGTCAAGTTTGCTCAGTGGCCCCTGCGGCCCAAAGAGCATTTTCCCCATAGACCACCATTATAAAAAAGAAGTCTATGAAGGTTTTGTATTTGTAAAACTTTCCTAGAGCCTGGAAAAGCGATTTTAAAATCCATGTCTGATGTCATCCCAATTTAAAGTCTGATGGGCCAGATGGGTCAGTGGGTCACACAACCTAGAAGTAAACCCGGAAGCTAGAAAGTTTTTTAGTTCATTTGCCAGGCGAGCAATTCTCATTCCCTTGAATAGGCGCCATCTTTGAGTCAAGTATCCAGGCCTCATAATAAATTCATGCTGTGGACTCACACAGTGCAGGAACGTATGTGTTCAAACTGTGTGGTCACATGGTCAGTGGCCACCAGGTTCAACCAGGCTACCATCTGTTTAACTTGTGAATGATCAGTGTGGGATACTGCAAGAAGATTCAGCATTTCCACTCAAACAAGCAAGCATTTAAAGAGATTACTGTTGTGGGTTCGCTTTCACGGAGGTACCAATGATGGCTCAGACGATGAGAAAACTTCAGTGTGGTGATTTTTTAATCACGCCAAGATCTCAAACAAGAGTGACGGAGTGGCAAAAATATTTACAGTGCAGAGGTGGAAAAAACCAACAACAACAAAAAAAAAAAATATTTACAAGACAGGTTTCACTGGACTTACACTGGCAGCTAGTCACCCACATTGCTACTCAGCCAAGAACCAAAAACCAACAACCCTAAATGAGCAGAGCTCCCCTTATATACTCTTAGCCCCTCCCCTGGGCAAACCAATTCACAAATTATAGCGTCCTACGTTCAAATTTAGCAACACAACAAACATAAATTCAGAAATCAATGATACACTTCACATAAAGGAAAAATGGCACTAATCGCCCTCCATACAGCTATGGCCAAATACCCCCAAACCAGAATAAATCATAAAATATCAGTCCATTCAATGTTACTAGTATGGTCCTCGGTCACATGACCCTCTTAAGCGTGCCACCAAGCGCTATTTATGGTGTGTCTAGGAAGTGCCTCGGTTTGGCCCGTGCCCGGAGGCAACCAGAGGCAGCGGCATCAGGTAAGTGTGTATGTGTGTGTGTGTCGCGTCAGCGCCGAGTGTGCACCCTCGAACGCCTAGCGTGAAAAAAAGAGTTCGGACAGTGGAGAAAAGTTTGTGGAAGTGCAGGACCGCGGGACACAAGTGCAGGCCTGCAAGAAACAGTGTTAACCGGAGCATGGCTCCGCAGGAACAGTGGCAGCGCTGAGCGCTGTGCGCTTCCGGCACCGGCGCTCTCTCTCCGGCCAAGAGAGAGAGAAACGCACGACGGTTAGGGCATGACGGAGCGTTCACCGGCGCCCCGTCACAATTACGTTACAGACTAGAGAGATTTAAAGAGATTAATTTCAACAGCCTCATTAAGACAATTACAAAGTCAGCCTACTATCACCGTAAGAATATATCAAGGATTAAAGGACCTATGTTTCAGCAGGATTTGGAAAAACTTGTCCATGTATTTATCTTGAGACTCGACTACTGTAACGCTGTCTTTACAGGTCTCCCTAAAAAAGTCGATCAGACAGCTGCAGTTGATTCAGAGCGCTGCTGAGTCCTCACTAAGACCAAGAAAGTTGATCACATCGCTCCAGTTCTCAGATCTTTACACTGGCTTCCTGTCTGTCAAAGAATTGATTTCAAAATATTGCTGTGGGTTTATAAAGCACTGAATGGTTTAGGACCAAAATACATTTCTTATCTGCTGCTACGTTATGAAACATCCAGACCTCTCAGGTCGTCTGGGACAGGTCTGCTTTCTGTTCCCAGAGTAAAAACTAAACATAGAGAAGCAGCATTCAGTTTTTATGCGTCACATATCTGGAAGAAATTCCCAGAAAACTGCAAGTCTTCTGAAACTCTCGGTTCTTTTAAATCAAGACTGAGGACTTTTCTGTTTGCTGCTGCCTTTTATTAAATCAAATAATTATTAATTTCTTATACTGTGTCACACCCTGCCTGGACTTTATGTGTTCTTTGGGGTCTCCGGGTTTGCACTCCTGTTGTCAGTCCTTCTGATCATATGGTTTTGTTTATGATTCGGATGGTGGGTTTAGAGGACTGCATTATTAGTTTGTTGGGTTGTGTACTTGGGTTTGTGTTCGTGGTTAGTCTTGGATGGGTTAGTGTAGGTGGCGTTGAGTCTGTTTTCTGGGTTTTTGTTTTCTGTTCTGTTCTCTGTTTCCCTTGTGTGTTCATGTACTCCTCCACACCTGCCCTGCATTTGGACTCGTTAGCCCGGCCCTGCTCGGTTTTCCCCATACCTGCCCTGTGTTAGCCTCGTCAGCCCTGCCCTGCTCCCTGAGTTTCCTCAGCCAATCAGCTCCCTGTATGTTCACTCCCCTCTCCTGAGTTCTCCACCCATCTCCCCACCTGCACCTCATCTCCTCGTTAGTTCAGTTTCTTTTGAAGTTCTGGTTTTCTGTTCAGTCCTTGTTGGATCGTTTTGTTTGTTTGGTCTAGTTCTGTTCAGCTCTGTTTGCCTGTTCATGACCATCCACGATTAAAGGATTTTTTCATCTAATCTGCATTCTGGCCTCTGCGTTTGGGTCCACTCCTGCTTCCCCACCTGACAATACTGCACTTTAACTTTTATTCTTGTATGTTATACCCGTCTTATTCTATTGTAGCTTATTATTGTTTTCTCTTCTCTTAGCTCTCTAATTACTGTTTTTTTAAATTGTATTTAAATGTCCTTCTATAATGTGTTTGTTTTAATCTCAATGCTTTTAATGTTTTATGTAAAGCACTTTGAATTGTCTTGTTGCTGAAATGTGCTATATAAATAAACTTGCCTTGCCTTAAGTGATGTTGTCTTAATGTAACGTGAATAAAATACGTTGACAAACTGTGTATTAAATATACAGTATCTGACTGATACTCCATTCTGGACAGTAAATGTTATTACACTGGCCATGCAGTCTGTGAATAGCTCCTGCAACATTTGATTCTAAAGTATCACAGTAGTAGTAGTCAGTGGTTTCAGACACTTTTTCTACTGACAGTTATGGTGTCAAATCCTTCATAAAAAATGAGCTGAACTGTGCAAATATATTTTACCCCCACACTCAAACTAACTTTAAGAAAGGTGAACACATCTTACAGTTAAATTAATAAGGCCTTTACAGTCACTAGTAGAAACACTAGCTATCCTGTCAGTTAGGGGACACCAGAGCCAGAGAGATGGACATCGTTAAGGATTTTGAACAGCACAAGGTTTGTTGGATGCCATTTGAATAACATTAGGTGAGTAGGCTATACATTAGTTTTTGGAGGGTGTATGCGCTCTGATTGGCTGCCGTGCCAGCCTGTTATCTGTTGTATGACTTGGGTCGCTGCTGGCATAGCATGTAGCCTTATAGTGGCTTATTCACGGTATTGAGTTTTCATAGTGGTTCATTTTAAAGAGAGCGGTCTCTAATATTGTGGTTGCGTGTCTGTATGTGTTCTTGCATGACTCTGCGCAATGAATAGGGCTCATAAAAAAATCTTGCAATGGGACCCGTCATTACTAGCTTGCATCACTGGGAATACATGAACGATGACAAAATGAATCATTATGAATTTAAACTGTGCAGAGATGAGGATGACACAGAGCTACAGTCAACAGGGCAGCACTTAGTGTGAATGTGTGGAACTGTTGGAAAACTTTAGTTAAAAAACAAGCATAATAACTTACGAAAGAAAGCACAAACACTTAACTCCATTCCATGAGCTAAAATTTCAGTAACAATGTGCTTTATTTGCATCCTATAACATCCTATTTATAGCTTCCTGGGACACCAAATGTATGAAATCTACTATATGAAGTAGAAAAACTGTTAGAAATCCCTCCCCTTTATGTGCAAACAAATAAAGTAGATATATTCTCTGTATATATATAGAAAACTAAAATGGACTCTTTACTTGAAACTATGGAGTTCAATTAATGAATGTTAAAATGACTGTTGTGTTTGAAGATGACTTTAAGTTATGTAGTTGTTGGACTGCTGTTAAAGAAATAATAGGTGTTGTAACAGTGAATTTGCATGCTACTATGTGTTTCGTGAGGTGGACTGAGGTATCTGAAGTTACTTACTTGGTCTTCACTTGTTCAGTAATCTGACCTCATTTTAGGGTGATGGGTTCAGAGGAACTGCATTTCTAAACAGTTTGCACGGTGGCCCTGAAGTGTAAAACACAACACCGTAGGTGTAGGAGGGGTTGGGAATGACATGCTGGGTTGGCTGTGCTGTGTATCATTTTCTAATTTTTATATCTCTTCTTTTTTATGTCTGTTATTTACATTTAAATATACATTTAAAAACTGCCCACAATTTCATTTGAAGTGTTGCCAGACGTAAGTGCTGCATAAGTGCTGAGTTGGAGCACAAAACAGGATGTGTTGACTTTTTCACTATTTAAACAAAACCACAATCTCACCCATACAAGGGTGGAGGTCCCGACAAAAAATACATGCTACCACTGCAGGTCAATGGCAACAGAAGATAGTCAATAACAGTTTTACTGAGTGTGTTATTGTACTTGAATTTTTATAGACAGAAATAAAAAAATACCATGAGGTCCAGCAGAAACTGTGGCAGGAATGGGGTCATGTGTCAGAAGGCCAATCCAGCTACACTGACCTACAACAGTCAAGATGAGAAAGGAGGTGTTAGTTAAAATATGTGTTTTATATTGTAGGAGCAGAAACCATTAGTTGATGAATTCAACAGAAAATTAATTGGTAACCATTTTGATAATTAAATAATCATTTTAGTCCTCTTTAAGCGAAAATGCCAGAAATTAGCTGGTTTCAGCTTCTCACATGTGAAGATGTGATGCTTTCCTTTATCATACATGATAGTAAAGTGAATATTTGGGGGTTCTGGACTCTTGGTTGTACAAACTAAGAAATTTGAAGACATCACTTTTAACAGTGAGAAATTATGGGCATTTTGATTACTATTTACTTTCATTTTATAGAAAGACGATTAATGAATTAATCAAGGAAGTAATTGTCAGATTAATCGACAATGGAAATAATTGTTAGTTGCAGCCCTATAAAGAAGCAATATTTGTATCATGACAGTTGAGGATTCAGCCTGTTTGTGTGGACACTCATGTACTCACATTAACAGAAGGGTGTTAGAGGAAGAACAGTTTTAAATATACTTACAGATTCAATATGTAATCATGGTATAAATGATCCTCTGGCACTGCAGTTTTTAAGACTAAAGTCCACCTTAAACTAAATCCCTATGAAAGAACTGTCAAGCTCCACACTGCCTTAATGTTAATGATTCAAACATGACATAACCCCTTTTGTTTAACACTGCAATGAAACATCTGCACCTGTTTCAATTTACATTGTGTGATGAACTGGAGTTACTCGAAAACATTTCTTCTAACCCTTGTTCCCCTGAAGATCCGCCACTGTGCAGTTGCCAAAATCCAGTGCTTTGCATCACTAAAAGGTTCCCTGAAATAAGAATTTAGGTTTGGGTCAGATTTGGAAATACCAGGTCAAACCATGTTTTAAAAATTCAGCAAACCTTTCAGTAAGTAGAAGTAAGACTTTCCCCTCCCTTAGTAACAATGTTTTGTTCAATTGAATTGTTTTGCAATATAAATATTGCAAAACATAGTCAGTGTGTGTGTGTGTGTGTGTGTGTGTGTGTATGTGTGTGTGTGTGTGTTTGTGTGTGACTCAGCAAGAAGGTGGATAGACCTATTTCCCAAAATGTCAAACCATTGCTCTAAATATGAAAGTTCTCATGGACAGCTGAGCTGCTGGCAGTTTTACAAAATGTAGCTGCTGCCATACATAAACAGAATGATCATCAAGTGGTAAACAAGACCCAAAACAAGACCCATAAATATATACATTTAGAATTTAGAATCTAGAAAACATTGAAAAAAATATCTAATTGTTTGATATTCAGTCACTCTGCTTCTGACCATATATGTGTTTTAGAGGACGTGTCATTGGGTGGGCCTGAGCTCTGATGGGTGACCCAGAACCACCTGAGCCCACCTCTGGATACAAGTATGGAGAATTTTTCCTCTCTCAACTAAAGGTAAATTTCTTTACTGTGTAGTTTTGTTTGAAATTAAACATTAAAATTGACTTTTTGCTTTTATAAAACCCCAATAATGTCACAACTTTGTTACTGTTATATCTCAACTGCAAGTGTGTAGCTGCTGATGACTTGCATCTTGGTGATAGTAATGGATTACATCCTGTTGTTGCTTCATCTTTGTCTTATCTGTTCCAGTGAGCGTTATAAATGTCGGCTTCGTTTAGCTCTCAGTCCGTCAGCCATGGACAGAGGTGTGCTGCTGGTTCTGTTGTGTCTGCAGGCTTTCCTGCTCATCACAGCCTTCACTTCTACAGATGCAGCCACTCTGGTGAAAGATGATCAACAACAACAGTCTATTGATCAGGTAAGAAGATCCACTGCTGGTCACCGACTGCAAGGAGCTTTTCTTGTGTTGTAAGATCCTTGATTTAGGTCTGTTTGTTTAGGTCTGTCCAACATGTTGACACAGAGAATTTTTTTTTTGATTTGCAGCCATTTCTATCTATCTATTAAGTAGAAGATTACATATGTTCAGTGAAACAGTAGATGCAGGAAATAAGGCATTTTCTTGTAACAATGTTATATGTGTTAATGTTAATTTCGTTAAAGGTGAAGAGAGGGACTTCTAAGCCACCAATAAAGATGGGATGTGCACACCTGCCCAGAGGATGTATGGGCCTGGTAAGACTGAATTTGATTGATTTTTATTCATTCAATTTCTGTCTTGTAATTACAATACTGTGAATCCTCCAAAAGTTATATCTTGACATTAATCTTAATCTATCTTAGTTTTTAACATCTTAATCTGGTCACTGTGCAGTAGCCGGTTACTAGTGGGCGCAATGGTTTCTTCTCATGTAAATTACAGTATTTTTTTGTTAATAGTTGTATCTCTCTCTCTCTCTCTCTCTCTCTCTCTCTCTCTCTCTCTCTCTCTGTCTCTCTCTCTCTCTAGGACCAGTAGTTTCTTGGTGGTATACTGGTACAGCTGACAATACCACAGCACCGTTTTCACCTTCCCATTCATTTGAATGAGAAAGTGTGGCTGGTATTGTATAACAGAATCTGCCATCTGCGCTGAACAACACTGCCATCAAACTAGAGGCTTTGCTCTTTTCAAACAGTTGAAGGATGTGAAAGTGACAGCTAACCTGAACCCTCCAGTCCTCGTTTCTCATAAATCATCAACCCAAGAACAAATCTCATCGACAAAACATATTCAATTTTTAATGTAAATTTATATTTTAGTACTCATGAGTGTTTATTACGTTGATGGCACAGGATACTTCTCTATTAATCATCTAGTTTTTTGTTTCTGAATCAATTATCAATGAAAGATCAGTAAATTTGGAGATTGCCATATTAAGAACATTTCCATCTGCAAAACAAATAATTTTCTGCAGACATGTTGCATATGCTATCTCGCTTCAATGTGCTTTTTAATTACAAAGACAAAACTGTTAAATATCTGTTAAATAAATGTTTTAGTTAAAACAAAACAAATTTGCCTTTAGAGACAATATGCTAAGATGTGTATCATTCTCTGCAAGTGCTCTATTATGTGACCACAAGATGGAGTCAGTCAGCCTGATGTCCTGTTATCTACTATGTGGCAAAAAATAAAGGGCTTTAACAAAAATCCACATGAGTTCATCATCTCTTACGCTTCCATTATTGTTCTTTACATGATGTTAGTTGTGTGTAAGAATGTCCTACTGTCAAACACCAAAACACAGCTCTTCTCTAGTAAATTATATTAATATGTCCTCTTCCACTCAAAAATGTTTTGCTTATCGTTCCTTCACTTGGATATTTGAGCTTCACTGTACTGAATGATGTATGTGCAGAGTTTGCACATTTGTCTGCTGAAAGTGGAAAGTTTCTTCCTTCTATTATATACAAATATTATAAACAAATTATTATTCAAAGTAAAGTATTAAACATCTTAAAACATGTCTGGAGGGGATCTTTAAGTAAATTTGATTAAAGTTATTTTGTTCATGTTTCTACTTTCTAAATAAAACAAATAACATAAATAAACATATTTTGTTTCTCTCAGGAGGGTTGGGGGGTCCTGTTGGAGGGGCGGGCTGCCAGCATATAGGGAGCATTAACAACAGCTTACTGACTAACATGCTTAACTGAAATTTACAAAATGATTGTGTTTTCTTTGTTATATTTTGAGCCATCCTAGTGGTGTGGCTTAAGGAATGGCAATGTCTAGATCAGCAGTGCAGCAGATTTTATACCTTTATTTTGGAAGGTCATCCATATTCAACCCATTAACCTGATCTGTTACTGTGGACCTTGGATGCATAATAAGAACTAGATATGGTGGCATCGCTCATCCTTGCTGTCAAGTTTGCTCAGCGGCCCAAAGAGCATTTTCCTCATAAACCACCATTATAAAAAAGAATTCGTGTCTGTATGTGTTCTTGCATGACTGTGCACACATCTCGCAATGAATAGGGCTCATAAAAAAATCTTGCAATGGGACCCGTCATTACTAGCTTGCATCACTGGGAATACATGAACGATGACAAATTGGACAAAATGAATCATTATGAATTTAAACTGTGCAGAGATGAGGATGACAAAGAGCTACAGTCAACAGGATAGCCCTTAGTGTGAATTTGTGGAACTGTTGGAAAACTTTAATTAAAAAACAAGAATAATAACTTACGAAAGAAAGCACAAGCACTTAACTTCATTCCATGAGCTAGAATTTCAGTAACAATGTGCTTTATTTGCATCCTATAACATCCTATTTATAGCTTCCTGGGACACCAAATGTATGAAATCTACTATATGAAGTAGAAAAACTGTTAGAAATCCCTCCCCTTTATGTGCAAACAAATAAAGTAGATATATTCTCTGTATATACATAGAAAACTAAAATGGACTCTTTACTTGAAACTATGGAGTTCAATTAATGAATGTTAAAATGACTGTTGTTTTTGAAGGTGACTTTAAGTTATGTAGTTGTTGGACTGCTGTTAAAGAAATAATAGGTGTTGTAACAGTGAATTTGCATGCTACTATGTGTTTCGTGAGGTGGACTGAGGTATCTGAAGTTACTTACTTGGTCTTCACTTGTTCAGTGATCTGACCTCATTTTAGGGTGATGGGTTCAGAGGAACTGAATTTCTAAACAGTTTCACAGAAAATGTCAGAGGAAGCCAAATGACAAATCATTATGCAAAAATGAAAAAAGAAAAAAACCCATCAAGAATGATGCAGCATTTCACACAGAAAACCACCTTCTGCTTTTGTTTCGTTATACGTTTAAAATTTCTGTGTAGTGTTTAAAATTTACAGGAATATTTGCTATTGTTCAACTATAAAATGTCCCACTCAGCACTTATGTTGTTTACTATACTTTAAACGACACATAAAAGTTGGATATGCAGAAAAGGCCACATAATAAAAGACTTACTGGAGGATATGACAAAAGAAGAAGAAGAAAAAGACAGATGAACAAAGAAACAAAAAATATCAAATTTTAAGTTGTTAACACATTAATTCAAAATATGTTAAACAATAATTGAAGTCATTGAGAGGCACACTGAATCCAATAATATATGCAACGTGTTTGCAGAAACTTTTTTTTTTTTTGCTCATGCTTCCTTACTCTGACTGTTCTGTCCATTAATCAAATCAGAAAGCTCAATGAGGAATAGAGCAGAAACAAATGTTGACGCAAAGACCGCAGTGACATTGAATCAATCAATGAACCAATCATCTTTTTATGTCAAATATAATATAACATAAAATATAATATATGTACTGAACATATTGTCCAAGACACACGTTGTTTATATAGAAGAGAAAAACCTGAATTAAGCAACTAGACAAACAAACAAATTAAATTAATATTACACATAAGCTTTAATGTGACTGTTTGACAGTAAATATTTAATCATAAACATTGAGTAAATATGTTCGTGCATTATTTTAGTTCGGACCATTAGCTCGAAACAATTACGTCTTTTGGGACCATGCAGTGTTGACTTATGCACATGGGGTTTTTTTAGAAAATCTTTAAAACAATATGAGTTTTGAGGATCTCCTGTGTTTATGTTTCCTTTAGCAAGGTAGCAAACACAGAGCTTCTGCAGTGGAGCTTCTCAGTCAAATACCAGAGTGCAGGACGGTTACATCGTTATCTCAGTCTCTCTCCTCTGCTCCGCTGTTACGTCTATCAGCAAGTCTCAACAAGGGGAGTCACACTCACCTGCTGCACGACGCACATTTCCTAATTTGGACATCACTCCCGGAGTTGGGGGTGTTCCCCAGAGATAAAGCTGAGCTACTGAAACATGTGAAGTGCTCCCAAGGGACTCTCCATAACCTGTTGTTTCCCTTCTCCTTTCCACAAAGTTAGGTTGGAAAAAATAGGCAATAAATGAAAAGCGTAAAGCAAGAATCACCTTTGAAGTTCTTCTCTACATGTTACACACTGTGCCATCTCTGTGTTATGGATGTATAAATAGGTGGAGGTCTGTCTGCAAAGACGCCGTCAGTAAAGTTTTGGCTCAGTAGTCAGCGCAGTCGTCTATGATCTGGGAGACTCCAGTTCAAGACCCAGTGTGGGGACCTCCTTCGTAAGGTGGTTTATTCATGAACACTTATTGTAACACTTTCATTTTCTAAAATTAAAAGTGCAATGAAAACAGAAACAGGATTTTTAAGTCTCTTTCCACTTTTATTTGAATACGAATACAAATAATTTTGCTGCCTCAACAAATATAGATACAAATACAAATACTGGGCCCTCTGCACATCCCTGATGTATGATTAATTCTTATTATCAGCACGTTTGTGTGTACGGTGGCCCTGAAGTGCAAAACACAACACCGTACCAAATTTAATTGGTAACCATTTTGATAATGTAATAATCATTTTAGTCTTCTTTAAGCGAAAATGCCAGAAATTAGCTGGTTTCAATTTTTCCTCTCTCAACTAAAGGTAAATGTCTTTGCTGTGTAGTTTTTTTTTAAATTAAACATTAAAATCGACTTTTTGCTTTTATTAAACCCCAATTATGTCACTTCCTTGTTACCATTACATCTCAACTGCAAGTGTGTAGCTGCTGATGACTTGCATCTTGGTGATAGTGATAGATTACGTCCTGTTGTTGCTTCATCTTTGTCTTATCAGTTCCAGTGAGCGTTATAAACGTGGGCTTCCTTTGGCCTTCAGTCCGTCAGCCATGGACAGAGGTGTGCTGCTGGTTCTGTTGTGTCTGCAGGCTTTCCTGCTCATCACAGCCTTCACTTCTACAGATGCAGCCGCTCTGGTGAAAGATGATCAACAACAACAGTCTACTGAGCTGGTAAGAAGATCCACTGCTGGTCACCGACTGCAAGAAGCTTTTCTTGTGTTGTGTTTTTTTTTTATTTGCAGCCATTTCTATCTATCTATTCTTAAATAGAAGCTTACATATGTTCAGTGAAACAGTAGATGGGGGAAATAAGGCATTTTCTCATAATAATGCTCTTTTGTTAAAGGTGAAGAGATTTCGCCTTCCTAAGCACCCTGCAGAAGAGGTAGTACTAAAGACGAGAGGATGTGCAAAGAAGCCCGGAGCATGTGGCTTCCTGGTAAGACTGAATTTGATTGATTTTTATTTATTCAATTTCAAACAAATTCTCAACAACAACAATTTCTGTCTTGTAATTACAATACTGTGAATCCTCCGAAAGTTATATCTTGACATTAATCTTAATTTATCTTAATTTTCAACATCTTGATCTGGTCATTGTGCAGTAGCCGGTTACTACTGGGTGCAATGGTTTCTTCTCATGTAAATTATATGCAAGGAGCTTTTCTTGTGTGGTAAGATACTTGATTTAGGTCTGTCTGTTTAGGTCTGTCCAACATGTTGACACAGAGAAATAAAAAACAAAATTTTCTTATAATATTGCTCTTTTGTTAAAGGTGAAGAGATTTCACCTTCGTAAGAACCCTGCAGAAGAGGTAGTATTAAAGAGAAGAGGATGTGCAGACCTGCCCGGAGGATGTATGGGCCTGGTAAGACTGAATTTGAATGATATTTATTTATTCAATTTCTGTCTTGTAATTACAATACTGTGAATCCTCCAAAAGTTATATCTTGACATTAATCTTAATCTATCTTAGTTTTTAACATCTTAATTTGGTCATTGTGCAGTAGCCGGTTACTAGTGGGTGCATTAGTTTCTTCTCATGTAACTTACAGTATTTTTAGTTAATAGTTGTATCTCTCTCTCTCTCTCTCTCTCTCTCTCTCTCTCTCTCTCTCTCTCTCTCTCTCTCTCTCTCTCTCTCTCTGTCTGTCTCTCTCTCTCTTTCTCTCTCTCTCTAGGACCAGTAGTTTCTTGGTGGTATACTGGTACAGCTGACAACGCCACAGCACCGTTTTCACCTTCCCATTCATTTGAATGAGAAAGTGTGGCTGGTATTGTATAACAGAATCTGCCATCTGCGCTGAACAACACTGCCATCAAACTAGAGGCTTTGCTCTTTTCAAACAGTTGAAGGATGTGAAAGTGACAGCTAACCTGAACCCTCCAGTCCTCGTTTCTCATAAATCATCAACCCAAGAACAAATCTCATCGCAAAACATATTCAATTTTTAATGTAAATTTATATTTTAGTACTCATGAGTGTTTATTACGTTGATGGCACAGGATACTTCTCTTTTAATCATCTAGTTTTTTGTTTCTGAATCAATTATCAATGAAAGAAGCAGATCAGTAAATTTGGAGATTGCCATATTAAGAACATTTCCATCTGCAAAACAAATCATTTTCTGCAGACATGTTGCATATGTTATCTCGCTTCAATGTGCTTTTTAATTACAAAGACAAAACTGTTTAATATCTGTTAAATAAATGTTTTAGTTAAAACAAAACAAATTTGCCTTTAGAGACAATATGCTAAGATGTGTATCATTCTCTGCAAGTGCTCTATTATGTGACCACAAGATGGAGTCAGTCAGCCTGATGTCCTGTTATCTACTATGTGACAAAAAATAAAGGGCTTTAACAACAATCACTTGGATATTTGAGCTTCACTGTACTGAATGATGTATGTGCAGAGTTTGCACATTTGTCTGCTGAAAGTGGAAAGTTTCTTCCTTCTATTATATACAAATATTATAAACAAATTATTATTCAAAGTAAAGTACTATACATCTTAAAACATGTCTGGAGGGGATCTTTAAGTAAACTTGATTAAAGTTATTTTGTTCATATTTCTACATTCTAAATAAAACAAATAACATAAATAAACATATTTTGTTTCTCTCAGGAGGGTTGGGGGGTCCTGTTGGAGGGGCGGGCTGCTAGCATATAGGGAGCATTAACAACAGCTTACTGACTAACATGCTTAACTGAAATTTACAAAATGATTGTGTTTTCTTTGTCATATTTTGAGCCATCCTAGTGGTGTGGCTTAAGGAATGGCAATGTCTAGATCAGCAGTGCAGCAGATTTTATACCATTAGTTTGGAAGGTCATCCATATTCAACCCATTAACCTGATCTGTTACTGTGGACCTTGGATGCATAATTAGAACTGGATATGGTGGCATCGCTCATCCTTGTTTGCTCAGTGGCCCCTGCGGCCCAAAGAGCATTTTCCCCATAGACCACCATTATAAAAAAGAAGTCTATGAAGGTTTTGTATTTGTAAAACTTTCCTAGAGCCTGGAAAAGAAATTTTAAAATCCATGTCTGATGTCATCCCAACTTAAAGTCTGATGGGCCAGATGGGTCAGTGGGTCACACAACCTGCAAGTAAACCCGGAGGCTAGAAACTTTTTTAGTTCATTTGCCAGGCGAGCAATTCTCATTCCCTTGAATAGATGCCATCTTTGAGTCAAGTATCCAGTTCTCATAATAAATTCATGCTGTGGACTCACACAGTGCAGGAACGTATGTGTTCAAACTGTGTGGTCACATGGCCAGTGGCCACCAGGTTCAACCAGGCTACCATCTGTTTAACTTGTGAATGATCAGTGTGGGATACTGTAACAAGATTCAGCATTTCCTCTAAAACAAGCAAGCATTTAAAGAGATTACGTTACAGACTGGAGAGATTTAAAGAGATTAATTTCAACAGCCACATTAAGACAATTACAAAGTCAGCCTACTATCACCATAAGAATATATCAAGGATTAAAGGACTTATGTTTCAGCAGGATTTGGAAAAACTTGTCCATGTATTTATCTTCAGTAGACTCGACTACTGTAACGCTGTCTTTACAGGTCTCCCTAAAAAAGTCGATCAGACAGCTGCAGTTGATTCAGAACGCTGCTGAGTCCTCACTAAGACCAAGAAAGTTGATCACATCGCTCCAGTTCTCAGATCTTTACACTGGCTTCCTGTCTGTCAAAGAATTGATTTCAAAATATTGCTGTGGGTTTATAAAGCACTGAATGGTTTAGGACCAAAATACATTTCTTATCTGCTGCTACGTTATGAAACATCCAGACCTCTCAGGTCGTCTGGGACAGGTCTGCTTTCTGTTCCCAGAGTAAAAACTAAACATAGAGAAGCAGCGTTCAGTTTCTATGCTGCACATATCTGGAAGAAACTCCCAGAAAACTGCAAGTCTGCTGAAACTCTCGGTTCTTTTAGATCAAGATTGAGGAATTTTCTGTTTGCTGCTGCCTTTTATTAAATCAAATAATTATTAATTTCTTATACTGCACTTTAACTTTTATTCTTGTATGTTATACCCGTCTTATTCTATTGTAGCTTATTATTGTTTTCTCTTCTCTTAGCTCTCTAATTACTGTTTTTTAAATTGTATTTAAATGTCCTTTTATAATGTGTTTGTTTTAATCTCAGTGCTTTTAATGTTTTATGTAAAGCACTTTGAATTGTCTTGTTGCTGAAATGTGCCATATAAATAAACTTGCCTTGCCTTAAGTGATGTTGTCTTAATGCAACGTGAATAAAATACGTTGATAACACAGTTTGACAAACTGTGTATGAAATATACAGTATCTGACTGACACTCCATTCTGGACAGTAAATGTTATTACACTGGCCATGCAGTCTGTGAACAGCTCCTGCAACATTTGATTCTAAAGTATCAAAGTAGTAGTAGTAGTCAGTGGTTTTGGCACTTTTTCTACTGACAGTAATGGTGTCAAATCCTTTTCCCCCCACACTCAAACTAACTTAAGAAAGGTGAATACATCTTACTGGCAAAACCATTTAATGTCAAAGTTAGAGAGACAAAAAGAATCCGAAGAATATATATTGAACATTTAATTACAGTTAAGTTGATTGTTTTTTTAGTTAAAAAACAAGCATAACAATTTACGAAAGAAAGCACAAACACTTAACTTCATTCCATGAGCTAGAATTTCAGTAACAATGTGCTTTATTTGCATCCTATAACATCCTATTTATAGCTTCCTGGGACACCAAATGTATGAAATCTACTGTATGAAGTAGAAAAACTGTTAGAAATCCCTCCCCTTTATGTGCAAACAAATAAAGTAGATATATTCTCTGTATATACATAGAAAACTAAAATGGACTCTTTACTTGAAACTATGGAGTTCAATTAATGAATGTTAAAATGACTGTTGTTTTTGAAGATGACTTTAAGTTATGTAGTTGTTGGACTGCTGTTAAAGAAATAATAGGTGTTGTAACAGTGAATTTGCATGCTACTATGTGTTTCGTGAGGTGGACTGAGGTATCTGAAGTTACTTACTTGGTCTTCACTTGTTCAGTGATCTGACCTCATTTTAGGGTGATGGGTTCAGAGGAACTGCATTTCTAAACAGTTTGCACGGTGGCCCTGAAGTGTAAAACACAACACCGTAGGTGTAGGAGGAGTTGGGAATGACATGCTGGGGTGTTTCACTTTCTAATTTTTATATCTCTTCTTTTTTTATGTCTGTTATTTACATTTAAATATACATTTAAAAACTGCCCACAATTTCATTTGAAGTGTTGCCAGACGTAAGTGCTGCATAAGTGCTGAGTTGGAGCACAAAACAGGATGTGTTGACTTTTTCACTATTTAAACAAAACCACAATCTCACCCTTACAAGGGTGGAGGTCCCGACAAAAAATACATGCTACCACTGCAGGTCAATGGCAACAGAAGATAGTCAATAACAGTTTTACTGAGTGTGTTATTGTACTTGAATTTTTATAGACAGAGAGAAAAAATACCATGAGGTCCAGCAGAAACTGTGGCAGGAATGGGGTCATGTGTCAGAAGGCCAATCCAGCTGCACTGACCTACAACAGTCACGATGAGAAAGGAGGTGTTAGTTAAAATATGTGTTTTATATTGTAGGAGCAGAAACCATTAGTTGATGAATTCAACAGAAAATTAATTGGTAACCATTTTGATATTAAATAATCATTTTAGTCCTCTTTAAGCGAAAATGCCAGAAATTAGCTGGTTTCAGCTTCTCACATGTGAAGATGTGATGCTTTCCTTTATCATACATGATAGTAAAGTGAATATTTGGGGGTTCTGGACTCTTGGTTGTACAAACTAAGAAATTTGAAGACATCACTTTTAACAGTGAGAAATTATGGGCATTTTGATTACTATTTACTTTCATTTTATAGAAAGACGATTAATGAATTCATCAAGGAAGTAATTGTCAGATTAATCGACAATGGAAATTATTGTTAGTTGCAGCCCTACACAGAAGCAATATTTGTATCATGACAGTTGAGGATTCAGCCTGTTTGTGTGGACACTCATGTACTCACATTAACAGAAGGGTGTTAGAGGAAGAACAGTTTTAAATATACTTACAGTTTCAATATGTAATCATGGTATAAATGATCCTCTGGCACTGCAGTTTTTAAGACTAAAGTCCACCTTTAACTAAATCCCTATGAAAGAACTGTCAAGCTCCACACTGCCTTAATGTTAATGATTCAAACATGACATAACCCCTTTTGTTTAACACTGCAATGAAACATCTGCACCTGTTTCAATTTACATTGTGTGATGAACTGAAGTTACTCGAAAACATTTCTTCTAACCCTTGTTCCCCTGAAGATCCGCCACTGTACAGTTGCCAAAATCCAGTGCTTTGTATCACTAAAAGGTTCCCTGAAATAAGAATTTAGGTTGGGGTCAGATTTGGAAATACCAGGTCAAACCATGTTTTAAAAATTCAGCAAACCTTTCAGTAAGTAGAAGTAAAACTTTCCCCTCCCTTAGTAACAATGTTTTGTTCAATTGAATTGTTTTGCAATATAAATATTGCAAAACATTGTCGGTGTGTGTGTGTGTGTGTGTGTGTATGTGTGTGTGTGTGTGTTTGTGTGTGACTCAGCAAGAAGGTGGATAGACCTATTTCCCAAAATGTCAAACCATTGCTCTAAATTTGAAAGTTCTCATGGACAGCTGAGCTGCTGGCAGTTTTACAAAATGTAGCTGCTGCCATACATAAACAGAATGATCATCAAGTGGTAAACAAGACCCAAAACAAGACCCATAAATATATACATTTAGAATTTAGAATCTAGAAAACATTGAAAAAAATATCTAATTGTTTGATATTCAGTCACTCTGCTTCTGACCATATATGTGTGTTAGAGGACGTGTCATTGGGTGGGCCTGAGCTCTGATGGGTGACTCAGAACCACCTGAGCCCACCTCTGGATACAAGTATGGAGAATTTTTCCTCTCTCAACTAAAGGTAAATTTCTTTACTGTGTAGTTTTGTTTGAAATTAAACATTAAAATTGACTTTTTGCTTTTATAAAACCCCAACAATGTCACAACTTTGTTACTGTTATATCTCAACTGCAAGTGTGTAGCTGCTGATGACTTGCATCTTGGTGATAGTAATGGATTACATCCTGTTGTTGCTTCATCTTTGTCTTATCAGTTCCAGTGAGCGTTATAAATGTGGGCTTCCTTTGGCCTTCAGTCCGTCAGCCATGGACAGAGGTGTGCTGCTGGTTCTGTTGTGTCTGCAGGCTTTCCTGCTCATCACAGCCTTCACTTCTACAGATGCAGCCGCTCTGGTGAAAGATGATCAACAACAACAGTCTATTGATCTGGTAAGAAGATCCACTGCTGGTCACCGACTGCAAGGAGCTTTTCTTGTGTTGTGAGATACTTGATTTAGGTCTGTCTGTTTAGGTCTGTCCAACATGTTGACACAGAGAATTTTTTTTTTTTGATTTGCAGCCATTTCTATCTATCTATCTATTAAGTAGAAGATTACAAATGTTCAGTGAAACAGTAGATGGGGGAAATTAGGCATTTTCTTATAATAATGCTCTTTTGTTAAAGGTGAAGAGATTTCACCTTCCTAAGAACCCTGCAGAAGAGGTAGTACTAAAGAAGAGACAGTGTGCAAAATGGCCCGGAGGATGTATGGGCCTGGTAAGACTGAATTTGATTGATTTTTATTTATTCAATTTCTGTCTTGTAATTACAATACTGTGAATCCTCCAAAAGTTATATCTTGACATTAATCTTAATCTATCTTAGTTTTTAACATCTTAATTTGGTCATTGTGCAGTAGCCGGTTACTAGTGGGTGCAATGCTTTCTTCTCATATAAATTATATGCAAGGAGCTTTTCTTGTGTTGTAAGATACTTGATTTAGGTCTGTCTGTTTAGGTCTGTCCAACATGTTGACACAGAGAATTATTTTTTTGATTTGCAGCCATTTCTATCTATCTATTATGTAGAAGATTACAAATGTTCAGTGAAACAGTAGATGGGAAATAAGGCATTTTCTTGTAACAATGTTATATGTGTTAATGTTAATTTCATTAAAGGTGAAGAGAGGGACTTCTCAGCAAACTGCAGGAAAAGTAAAACTAAAGAGGAGAGGATGTGCACAGTATTTCAGAGGATGTATCGGCCTGGTAAGACTGAATTTGTTTGATTTTTATTTATTCAATTTCTGTCTTGTAATTACAATACTGTGAATCCTCCAAAAGTTATATCTTGACATTCATCTTAATTTATCTTGATTTTCAACATCTTAATTTGGTCATTGTGCAGTAGCCGGTTACTAGTGGGTGCATTAGTTTCTTCTCATGTAAATTACAGTATTTTTAGTTAATAGTTGTATCTCTCCCTCTCTCTCTCTCTTTCTCTCTCTCTCTCTCTCTCTCTCTCTCTCTCTCTGAGTGCATGCTGGGAGTGAGCGTGGTGAGTGCGGTGGTGAGTTTGCGTTGTGAGTGACTGAGTTTTTCTATCTTTTTATGTGTATTTTCTTGTGTATGTAAAGTCACTGTGAATCGTGTTGTTTTGTGAGTCTTTCACTGTGTCTGGGTGAGGTTTGGGTGGGGTTTGGGTGGTGTAGGTGGCGTCAGCTGCCAGCTTTGCTGGTCAGCATGACAGCAGGTGGAGGCTCCGGCTTGGAGAAGCTAACTCGCCGGCACGCCATTAAGTTGGCTCCGGCGGTTAGATGCAGTGTGGAGGAGTGTAGTCTGGCTGTTGGGGAGGTTGTTGGGTATGGCAGCATTAAATCTGCCTCCCGGATGAACAACTCTGTGGTTGTATTTCTGGACAGCGTGGACAAAGTAAACCGTGTGGTTGAGAGCGGCGTGGTTATTCAGGACACCTTCACTCCGGTGTTTTCGTTGGTGAACCCCGCTAAAAAAGTCATCATTTCAAATGTTCCACCTTTCATCAGAAATGAAGTGCTGGCGAAAGAGTTGTCCAGGCACGGGCAACTCGTATCGCCCATAAAACTGATTCCTCTGGGCTGTAAATCCCCTCAGTTAAAACATGTCATGTCTTTCCGCAGACAAGTTTTCATGATTCTTAACAGAAATGAGGAAGACTTACACCTGACTTTCAAGTTCAAGGTAGATGACTTTGATTACACTTTACACGTAACAACTGATAATATGAAGTGCTTTGGTTGTGGTATGGAGGGGCACCTCGTTCGCTCATGCCCAGAGAGGGGAGGGGCGGCCGGTCCGGCACCTGGCGCGGAGCCGCCGGGGCCGCCGGTGCAGCCGGGTCCGGCTCCTGCTGCGGAGCCGCCTGGGTCGCCGGTCCGTGCTGCGTCGAGCGGGGCAGCGTCTCAAGATGAAAACATACAAGGTGATACAAACATAAAGGAGACAGCTGACGGGGGGTCACCTGATTCACAAACAGATTTGGAAGCTGAGACAGGTGTCAAACAGGTGAATGACAGCAGGAATCGGGAGGAGGAAACTGTCAGGAAGGAAATGAGCAGGATGGGACAGACTGCTGCCAGGGTGGCAGAGTCTGTGCTAGAGGAGGAGGAGGAAGAGTGCATGGATGAGGATGTGGTGAAATCATCAGTGAAACGGAAGAACACAGAAACCAAACAAGTTGAAGGCAGAATAAAAAAGGTGTCAAAGTCAGTGACAGAGTGTCCATCCTCTCAACCAGAGGAAAGGTTCCACTCTGACTGTGAAAATGAGACCTCTGAGAACTTAGAGAGTGGATATTCTTTCATTAGAGTACAAAAGTTCTTACAGGACACAAAGGGGCTGAGACAAGTCAAGGTGGACAACTATTTTCCAGACTTGCAACTTTTTCTGGACTCAGTAAAAGGTTACATGAAAAACACAGAAGAGTTTGGGCAGCCTGTTTTCTCTGATCAAGAGATCTACAGACTGAAAAAAATAGTTCTGAGGGTGAAAACTCAAATACGCACTGATGAATAATATGTTTGTAAGTTTTCTATTTTGTGTGCTTTTATCCCACGTTTGGCCCATTTTGCACATGTGCACTTTAAATATTGGCACTTTAAATCTGAATGGAGCGAGGGATATCACCAAGAGAGCCTCTCTGTTTAGTCTGATTGGTATGAAACATTTGAATGTTACTTTTGTTCAGGAAACTCACAGTACTGAAGAAATTGCTGCTGAATGGAGGAGAGAGTGGGCGGGGGAGGTTTTTCTCAGTCATAAGAGCAGCATGAGTGGTGGGGTTGGAATTTTATTTAACCAAAATTTTAATCCCATTAACATTGATGTTGAGGAAGTTGTGGCAGGAAGAATTTTAAAAGTAAGAGCTGATTTTGGAAAAGTTAAAATGGTATTTATCAACCTTTACGCACCAACTGTAGGGTCTGAAAGACTGGACTTTTATGACATTTTAAGTGATGTAATTAAAAAATGTCATTCTGATGAGTTTCTGTTCCTTGGAGGGGATTTTAACTGTACGGAAAACCCAAAAATGGACAGGAACCATCCAGAGCCACACGTGGCTTCTAAAAATTGCATTTTAAAGTTAAGTGAAGCTCATGAGCTGAGTGACGTGTGGAGAGTTTTTCATAAAAGCCACCGTCAGTACACCTGGGTCCACACTAAGGACAACCTTTTGTCCATGGCCAGGCTCGATAGGTTTTATTGCTTTAAACATCACTTAAATGTTTTTAGAAGTTCTTTTATAAGTCCAGTTGGTTTTTCCGACCACTCTTTGGTTCAGTGTTCTGTTTTTATCAAGCAGATACAATCTGGCAGTGCTTATTGGCATTTTAACACATCGCTTTTATCAGATGGAAATTTTAAAGATGTTTTTAATTTCTTTTGGAAAAATTTTAGAGAAACAAAATCCCTCTACAGCTCCTTGCAACAATGGTGGGATATTGGGAAAAGTCAGATCCAGAAACTATGTCTACAGTACACTTTCAATGTCTCCAAAAACATGGCCAGGTCTATAAGAGCTCTGGAGAGAGAAGTGGTGGAGTTGCAGGCTTTTGCAGACTCCACAGGAGAAAGAGGACACATTGAGAACCTCAAGACTAAAAGGTCTGTCTTGGCTGACTTGCTGGGTACCTCTGCAAGGGGCGCTGTGGTGCGCAGTAGGTTTCAAAATGTGGCTTTGATGGACGCTCCCTCTCACTTTTTCTTTGGGTTGGAGCGGAAAAATGGGCAGAGGAGGCAGATGATGTCACTACGCTCACATACTGGGCAGCTGCTGCAGGAGTCGGCTGACATTCGCAGGTTTGCAGCGAGTTTTTATGGTGACTTGTTCAGGTCGGAGTACACCGAAAATCCGGAGGCGTCTCATTTCTTCTATGCAGATCTGCCAAAGGTCTCGGAGGACGCCAACGCAGAGCTGGGGAATGAGATATCTTCTGAAGAACTGTATGCTGCACTGCAGGGTTTGCGGGGTGGAACATCCCCGGGCATTGATGGTCTGCCTGCCGACTTCTATAAGACTTTCTGGTCGGTGCTTGGTGGGGACCTCCTGATGGTCCTCAATGACAGTGTGAAGAAGGGCCGGTTGCCTCAAAGTTGCAGAAGAGCAGTCCTGACTCTCCTCCCTAAAAAAGGAGAGTTACAGGATATTAAAAACTGGCGTCCTGTTTCTCTCCTCTGCACCGACTATAAGCTTCTGTCCAAGGTTCTGGCCAACAGGATGAGGAAGGTGATGGAGCAGGTCATTCATGTGGATCAGACCTACTGTGTACCTGGCAGGTTGGTAACAGACAACATAGCATTAATTAGAGATGTTGTGGACCTCTCCAGTTCTTTGGGGTTAGATCTTGGGCTGATATCCATAGATCAACAAAAGGCTTTTGACCGGGTTGAACATATGTACCTGTGGCAAACACTCAGAGCTTTTGGTTTCAATCCAGGTCTGATAGCCCAGATCCAGGCTTTGTATGGAGACATTGAAAGTGTACTTAAAATAAATGGTGGTTTAAGTGCTCCTTTTAAGGTGGGGAGGGGGGTTAGACAAGGTTGCCCCCTCTCAGGCATGTTGTACTCATTGGCCTTAGAGCCTTTTTTACACAAACTAAGAACACGACTCTCTGGTT
Organism: Thunnus thynnus; assembly: GCF_963924715.1. Taxonomy (NCBI): domain Eukaryota; kingdom Metazoa; phylum Chordata; class Actinopteri; order Scombriformes; family Scombridae; genus Thunnus; species Thunnus thynnus. Next base: position 21,331,001 of record NC_089528.1, read on the forward strand.
TTAATCTCCCTGGTTCCAACTCTGTTGTTAAGCTTTCTGCCTATGCTGATGATGTCATAGTGCTGGTCCAAAAACAGAGTGACATTGACTCTTTAGCTGACAGTGTGGAAAACTTTGGTCTGATCTCTTCTTCAAAAGTTAATTGGGAAAAAAGTGAAGCTCTGATGGTAGGTGATGGTTTAAAGCAGCTCAGCTTACCTGGGAGGCTCACCTGGAAAAAAGGAGGCATCAAATACCTCGGGGTATACCTCGGAGATCCCACCACTGTCTCTAAGAACTGGGAAAATGTTTTAGAGAAAGCTGAAGGCAAACTGAAAAAATGGAAGTGGATTTTACCAAAGTTGTCTTTTAGAGGTCGTGTTCTGGTTATTAATAATTTGATTGCTTCTATGTTGTGGCACCGTTTGTACTCTGTTGATCCTCCAGCTAACCTTCTGTCAAACATCCAGAGGGTGATCGTGAACTTTTTCTGGGATCATCTCCACTGGATCCCACAGAGTGTATTGTTCTTAGCTAAAGACGACGGAGGACAAGGACTGATTCACCTGGCCAGTAGGGGTGCTGTTTTCCGCCTCCAGCACATTCAGAGACTGCTGACCGGCCCTGCTGATCTGGTGTGGAGGCCCGTGGCTCGGGCGATCCTGGGCCAAGGTGGAGGTCAAGGACTGACTGAGAATTTGTTTTTAATGGATCTACAGAACCGCAGACTGAGTGGGCTTTCTGATTTTTATCAGGGGCTGTTCAAGGTGTGGGGCATGTTTAAGAAGCACAGGCCGCTGAGTGAAAGCTCATTGTACTGGATTTTAAAGGAACCTGTCGTCTATGGACTACGTTTTAAAACACTCTGTGGACTGGGAACCTCAATGATGGAGAGGTTTGTCTCCTCCGGAGTCGTCACACTGGGTCAGCTGGTGAGACTGTGTGGACCTAAGCTAGAGATGGTTTCTGCTCTGGCTTCTCAGCTAGGAGTATTTTCAGAGAGACTACTAGCCAACCAGCTCAGAGTGTGGAGAGACCAGCTCTCACAGACTGAACAGAACCTCCTGGTCTCATACTGCCAGGGCTCTGTTCTACCCACCGACTCTGATCCTTTTCCAGCAATCACACTGATTCCTGATTTTAAAGACTGTTCTGGTGTTTTGTTGAACTGTGCTGTACCTGGAGGTGCAAACTTGAATGTTCTAACTGGAAAAATGATGTACCAGCTGTTGGTAAAGATGGTGAACAAAGCCAAGTTGGGGGGGCGTACTGACACACCATGGAGGTCTCACCTGGGTCTGAGTGCTGAGGTGAGGCCTCAATGGAGAGCACTTTATAAAACCCCGTTAACCAGGAAAGTGGGAGACTTACAGTGGAGGGTTTTACATGGCGTCCTGCCTGTAAATGCTTTTATTTCTATTTTAAATCCAAGTGTTTCTGAGTGTTGTCCTTTCTGTCCTCAGAGAGAAACTGTTTTTCACTGTTTTTTGGAATGTGTGAGGTTAACTCCTCTGTTTTTGTTTTTGGAGAGGCTCTTTGGTGAGTTTGGGGAATTTTTCTCCAAACAGGTTTTCATCCTGGGTTATAAATATTCGAGGAGGACTCGCGACAAGTGCCAGTTGTTCAACTTTCTGTTGGGCCAAGCTAAGATGGCCATTTATATCAGCAGAAAGAACAAGATAAATGGTTCTTTTGCTTTTGATGTTATCACCGTACTGATCAGAATGATAACCAGCAGACTAAAAATTGATCACAACTATTACAGGTTGATGAATGATCTGGACTGTTTTGTTTCTGTGTGGTGTTATAAAAATGTTCTGTGCTCCATTGATGAGGAGGAGCTCTGCTTTGGACACATGCTGGGCTGAATCTGTTGTTGTTTTTTAATGCTTGTTGATCTGACGACTAGATAAATAAAGGTGTTTAAAAAATTCAAAATTCAAAAATTCTCTCTCTCTCTCTCTCTCTCTGTCTCTCTCTCTCTCTAGGACCAGTAGTTTCTTGGTGGTATACTGGTACAGCTGACAATGCCACAGCACCGTTTTCACCTTCCCATTCATTTGAATGAGAAAGTGTGGCTGGTATTGTATAACAGAATCTGCCATCTGCGCTGAACAACACTGCCATCAAACTAGAGGCTTTGGTCTTTTCAAACAGTTGAAGGATGTGAAAGTGACAGCTAACCTGAACCCTCCAGTCCTCGTTTCTCATAAATCATCAACCCAAGAACATATCTCAGCGGAAAACATAATCAATTTTTAATGTAAATTTATATTTTAGTACTCATGACTGTTTATTACATTGATGGCACAGGATACTTCTCTATTAATCATCTAGTTTTTTGTTTCTGAATCAATTATCAATGAAAGAAGAAGATCAGTAAATTTGGAGATTGCCATATTAAGAACATTTCCATCTGCAAAACAAATCATTTTCTGCAGACATGTTTCATATGCTATCTCGCTTCAATGTGCTTTTTAATTACAAAGACAAAACTATTTAATATCTGTTAAATAAATGTTTTAGTTAAAACAAAACAAATTGGCCTTTAGAGACAATATGTTAAGATGTGTATCATTCTCTGCAAGTGCTCTATTATGTGACCACAAGATGGAGTCAGTCAGTCTGATGTTCTGTTATCTACTATGTGGCAAAAAATAAAGGGCTTTAACAAAATCCACATGAGTTCATCATCTCTTACGCTTCCATTATTGCATTTTACATGATGTTAGTTGTATGTAAGAATGTCCTACTGTCAAACACCAAAACAGCTTTTCTCGGTGGTAAATGGTATTAATTTGACCCCCTCCACTCAAAAATGTTTTGCTTATTGTTCCTTTACTTGGATATTTGAGCTTCACTGTAGTGGTGGACTCAGGGTATCTCAGGGGCAGGGGCAAAAAAATATAAAGGGCACCCCCACTTCACAATGTTTTTTCTCCCATACAGTGCACGCTATAGGGCACACTTCAGTATGTTAGATTTAGTGGAACCCTAAATTTGCACTTTTTCCTTTTTCTTTTTTTGTTCACTAGAAGGGCACCCATACATGACCTCCAGCTCACCTCATTACAACAACATCATAGGGCACTGTGTTACATCCTCTTCATTTAAAGGGCACATCATATTTTCTCGTCTCTGGGAGTTCTTTACGGGGCACTATTACATTTTTCCCACTGAAAGGGCACCATGAGGACACTTCATTTCAGATTGTCACATATAGAGGCCCTCTACAGGGCACTTCATCCTGATTTACCCATAACTAGATAGTCATTACAGAACTTTTGTTTTCTCCTTGGTGTGGGCACTAAGGATATGCAGAGAGTCCACTATTTGTATTTGTATCTATATTTGTTGAGGCAGCAAAATTATTTATATTTGTATTTGTATTTGAATAAAAGTGGAAATTGGTATAAAAATCCAGTGTTAGTCTTACAAAGGAGGTCTCCACACAGGGTCTTGAACTGGAGTCCCCCAGATCATAGACGACTGCACTGACTACTGAGCTAAAACAAAGTGAGTTACAAGAGTGCAGACAGACCTCTACTTATTTATACACCCATAACACAGAGACAGCAGCACAGTGTGTAATGTGAAGAGAAGAACTTCAGTGGCGATTATTGCTTTGCACTTTTCATTTATTGCCTATTTTTTACAACTAACTTATGGAGAATCCCTTGAAAACACTTTGCTTGTGTCAGTAGCTCAGCTTTATCTCTGAAGAACAACCCCAACTTCGGGAGTGATGTCCAAATAAGGAAATGTGCATCATGCAGCAGGTGGATGTGATGTAATGAACATGTTCATTATTTTCCACACACATTCACACTGGCAACAGCCGAGTGTGACCACAGTCTTTTACTGGCAGTTGATGAGAAGCTTCACTTAAGCTTGAGCTGGGCTTTTCTGGTTTGCTCAAGAGCACACCAACAGGACATAACATTGCAACATGGTTTAATACCTCTGGTATTTTGTAAATATGGTATTGACAATTTACAGTTTTCTTTGATATCAAAGACCAGAAATATGTATGGTTGCAATATAGGTGTCTCTTTATTTTCTGGATGGTCTCTATTTTGGCTGATACTATATACTTAAACTGATGAGCAGGAAATGGCCGATGGGGGGGAAAAGCAGAGATATCAGTCAAATCAGGGAGTCAGTGACTAGAGCTTAAACAAACAATTTCAAATTGTCTGTGTGGATGCCTGTGGCTGTGTTATTTTTCATCTGCATACACCCTTTGAATTGCTTTTCCTTCCTTTACATGGAGGTGGTTGGTTGGCAGTGAGTATATTAAGACTTGTGTGTTTCACAGCTGTATCAAACTCTTCATTTCATCAACCATGAACAACAGTATGCTACTGGTCCTGTTGTGTCTGCAGGCTTTCCAGCTCATCATAGCCTTCACCTCTACAGACACAGATGCCGTCACTCCGGTGAGAAATTATCATCAACCGTCTCCTGATGGGGTAAGAAGATCCACTGCTGGTCACTGACTGCAAAGAGGAGGTGCTTGACTTTAATAATGTTTTCTAATTAGACTGTTTAGGTCTAAACATCAAACATGTTATAGCTGAGAGAGAGGTATGTATGGCTGCAGATAATGGTTATTTTCATCCTCGATTAATCTGACGATTATTTTCTTAATTAATTGATTAGTTGTTTGGTCCATAAAATGTCAGAAAATGGTCAAAAATTGTTGATCACTGTTTCCCAAAGCCCAAAGATGACATCCTCAAATATCTTCTTTTATCCCGACCAACAGTTCACAACCCAAAGATATTCAGTTTTATTATCATAGAAGTATATTCACATTTAAGAAGCTGGAATCAGAGTTCTTTTTTTTTTCCTTAAAAAAATTGCTCAAAACAATTAATTGATTATCAAAATAGATGCTGGTTCATTTAATAGTTGGCAACTTATCTATCAACAGATCGTTGCAGCTCTAGAGTTTTGGTTCATAGCTTAATCAAGTGTTGACAAATTAAAGGCATGGTGACACGGTATTTTAAAGTCCAACTTAAATCAAATTGCATTTTTTGTCTGCTATAGCGTACACATCTGTTCTGTAAATCATTTGTCCCGTGTTTTCCTTGAAACCAAAAACTTCAAAACAAAAGGGAGAAATTCACATTTTCAATTCTTTGGTTTCATGCTGGAGTCATTATTTCAATACAACAAATGAAACCTTGAATAAATGTGTGTTCTATCGTAGGCAGAGCAGACAGTCACACTGAGCCTGATTGCATCCTGCTACACAACACAGGAGCCACTTTGAATAACAATCCACATTAGCTTTCCTGCTAAAGTCTAAAGGACCGTTTAGGTATAGATGTCAAACACTTGCTGAGAGAAAACTGTGAAACAAAAAGATTTTGTTCTGTTTCTGTTTAAATACAACTGACATTGAATAGGAGTATAGTAAAACAGTGGAACAAAGTGGTTTTCTGTGTAGAATAATGTATAATTTCACCTGATTTTGTTATAGGTGGACAGAATGAGTGTACATTACAGAGAAAAGAGCAGACAAAGAAAACAACGAGTGCCCAAATACAGTTGGAGACCAGGTGTACGTTCAGGCTTCCACTGGATTAAGACCAGATTTGCTTGACTTTTGAGTTCTTTTAATTTACAGGAAAAATAAATTCATCCGCCTGTCATCTACAGTACAATATTTGCTGAACATCATCACTGTCTCATTTCAACATTTTGCTCATCAGTGAAAAAGAGTGATGCTAATAGGTGAAATACAGTCATTTGTTTTGTGTTAGTCACAGTACTTATTGCATACCAATTAATAGTTACTGTTTGTTCTATCACAGCATAAAACTGAGACTGGAACACACTTGGAAGCCACAAAGGTATACTGAATGTTAATACAAATGGTTTTACAAGAACTTAAAAATAATACTAACAAATAAGTACTGCATGTGATATTACTGTTACTTTTGTAGAATTTAGTAGCTCCTTTTCAGACACTCTTTCTCTCTCTCCATTTACAGATTCCAAGTACAAAGAGCCCTCAATTAAAAAGTGTAAATATGCATATTTTTAAGAAGAATTATAACATACAGTAGATTTAGATCAAATATATTTTGAACTCTTGTGTGAGTGACCCAAAGGTAAATACAAAAAGAGCTAACCTCTGTACTCAAGCAAGAGGTGTTTAATTTTTAACCCCTGACTGATTAGCTGACTTCGATAGAAACCATTTTTTGTGATTCTTCTTATCTAACTTACAAATATGAACACATATCTTGTCCTGTACCTCAGCTTGTTGAATGAGTCACTAAACAAACATTCAAGGTCAGTTATCAGGCTAGATAGTTATATAGCTGCTCAACTGCAGCACATTAAACAGCATGTTAACATATGGGCCCAGTTAGATGCTGGTTTGGTCAAAATCCCTCTTCACAACACACTGTCTGTCCATGACTTGTAGTTACAGCAGTTCGTTTACTTTGTCTATGTTCAATATGGTGGTAGCCTGCCAGATAAAGTCAATCAAACAAGCCTCCAACACACCTCTCCAGCCAGCTGACACAAAAAGGAGTATTTCTGATATAAAAACTTTTTTCTTCATTCTAATACTACACTACTAACAATACATTTGAAAAGCATGTTGACATGATTTTTGACTGCAGAGAGGGATGATTAAATGTGATTTCATGTGATTTCAGTTGGACTTTAAAAAAGAAGCTGGTTTTCTTTGTGGACATTTTATTTTATTATATCATTTTTAGAGCTGCAACAATTAGTCGACTAATTGATTTATCAATCGACAATCAGCAACTATTTTGATAATCGAATAATCGTTTTAGTCATTTTTAAAGCAACTATGCCACCAGGTTTACTGCTGCTCAGTTGTGAGGATTTCATGCTTTGTCAATCATTTTAGTAAATTGATGATCTTTGGGTTTTGGACAGACACAAAAAGACATTTAAAAACTTCATCTTTGACTGTGGGAAACAATAACAGGCATTTTTCATTATTTTCTGACATTTTATAAACGACTAATTGACCAAAAAAATCTGCAGATTAATCAATACTGAAATTAATAATTACTTGCAGACCTAATAACTTTTCCTCATTTTGTTGCAGGTCATAGGAAAGCCTGTGGATCACAGAAAAGGGATAAAATAAAGAGGTAAACGACCAGGATCCAGCTGTGGTAAGAGAGCAGGATGTCATAGTGTCCTCATGGTAAAATGAAACTTGTTGTATTTCTTTTCTGTCCTAAAATAAAATAACTTTCCTACATTGAGAAACATTTACTGAAAGCAAAACTGACAGGTGGCATCATTTAATTTTCCCTCATCATTAAAAATGCTGATACTAATAAGGGAACTATAGTATTTTTTGTGTAAAGAAAAAGAAAAGAATGATATTATACAAACTGGTTACATAAGAATAATCTTTCTTTTGCTTTTATCAAGACCCAACCCTAACCCCATGCAAAAGGATCTGAAAGTGACCACTAACTAGAGGACCTGCGCGCTCTACTTACCGTTTCTCATCATCAACACGGGAACAGATCACATCTTTTTAAGAATATGAAGAGCCCATCAGTGTGACAGAAACTGCAAATAAAATGTATTGACTAGGCAACTGACACTGCATTCATTGCTTCCAGAGAGACATGTTAATTTCTGCTAAGTTTCCTGTTTCTAAATCAGTTAAAGAAACAGGACAGTGGATATGGACATTTAATCATTTTATGCAAATGTGGTGCATATGTTACTTACTGTAGTTTTAATGTGGATAAATGAAATATGCACTTACCGGCCACTTTATTAGGTGCACCAGTGCAATATAGTGCAATCCAATCCAACAGCCATAAATTCTACATTTACGAAGCTTATACATTTTCAGTTTTTGTTGACATTAAGTGTAATGGGGTGCATTATATTGAATGGTGTTCCTAATATTTTGCCCCCCTCATGTATGTTAATGGAGTGGGCAAAATATTAGAAACAATATTAGTACACCACCACCACCCGCTACAACCTCAATCATAAACATAAAGTAGAATTATCACCTTTTTGACAATGTCGACAACAACTGAAAATGTATAAGCTTCAAAAATGTAGAATTTATGGAAGAGCTGTTGTATTGGATTACATTATATTGCACAGGTGTACCTAATAAAGTGGCCAGTGATTGTATCATTATGTAATACTTTTTTATCCAAAGTATTGCATAATGTGACCACAAGATGGAGTCAGTCTGCCTTGATTTTCTCTTTGTGTACTTTGCTGTAAACAAAATAAAGTGGTTGAGGTGAAAATACTCAAAAGTGATAATATAACAAAATGATATGTAAAGAGGACTTTTAAAAAATCGTATTATTGGCAGATCTGGGATTTGTCAGATAGTTCAATACAATATTCTTGGACCAAAATGTTGTTGAATCCCATGAGGTTTATGTATCTCCAAGCACAAAAGTTCTGTAATGTTACATTCCCTGTAAACTAGGTCGTTTCTGGACATCTTGGTGCTCTAGGATGTATCGTTATAGACAATAATTGAATGATATTTTAGTTTAATTCAGCTTTTCTCAACTTCTGCTGTGTCATGTCATCATCAACACGTAGTCTGTTAATTAGTGCCTTTACATGTACACTAGCGTCCCTGCTATGACTTACACTGGTTTTAATCATAAACAGGATAACAGGATATAACATTGTACACATACCCCCGGGGGTCAATACATTTTCTTATCTAACAACCTGCTGGCATTATGTTTACTGATATGAGCAGGAATGTTTAAGGAGGGATATCAGTCAAATATACTGGTACTTTTGGTTAAAGAAAACATTTTCCAAAAAATAACCCATCCACACTGTGTTTGTGTGGATGGGTTATTTTTTATCTGCATTCACCCACTTAATTCCTCCCTCTTTCTCCACATGGAAATGTTTGTTTGTCAGTGAGTATATAAAGACCTGTGTGGTTACAGCTGTATCAAACTCTTCAGTCCGTCAGCCATGGACAGAGGTGTGCTGCTGGTTCAGTTGTGTCTGCAGGCTTTCCTGCTCATCATATCCTTCACTCCTACAGATGCAGCCGCTCTGGTGACAGTTGGTCAACAACAACAGTCTCCTGATCTGATGAAAAGATCCACTGCTGGTTATACTGACTGCAAGGTTTTGGTACATATTACAAAATACAGTTTTGCAATATAAAAATTGCAAAACATAGTCTGTGTGTGTGTGGTATGTGAGAGAGAGAGAAAGAGAGAGAGAGAGGGCAGTTTGATGTGTCTTCTGTTTATCAATTTTAGGGCTTTATCTCTGTCATCATTGTTCAGTTGAAGTGGATTGTGTTGCAACATTTAGTCCATGACCATAAATGCTCTGTTACAACAGCTACCACTTATCTAACAAGCACCCAATTATTGAAAAACTTCACTAATGTTACATTCAACACAAAGTGATTCAAACAGAAAGAACCCTGGGAGACTGAAACTCTAAAACTCACTAATTACACTTTAGTTTTTATATAGCTTTAACTAACAAACAAAGATATTACCTGTTAATTTGTGAGTTTAAGGTGCTGGTAGGCGGATTCTGTTTAGACAGAGCCAGGTTACTTGTTTCACCCAGTTAACCAGTCTCTCTGCTAAGAGAAGCAAACAGGCTGCTAGCCCTGTCCTCTTCCAATGCACTTTTACAATTGGTAAAGTCTAATTTTGTAAACACAGTATCTGTATCATTGGTGGCCCCAAAACTGCACGTTTTACATTTTGTGAGATCACACTACACGTTTTACTCGGCATGAACACGCAACATTTATGTTCACACTGTATGGATCAATTGAATGGCCACAACATGGGTGCTCACACTGGACATATAAGCACACAACCCCTGGTCGGTTTTGTCCAGTGACAATTCAAATAAAGTTTATTCAAATAAGATGACTGTTACTTTGTGCAATTCAACTCATAGACACAGACGCTGCATTGACTGCTTCAGCTTGTTGCTGCCATACATCAACGTCGTCGCCATATTATACCAGGCAAGTCTGGCCTGTAAACAAATGGAAGTAAACGGGGGAGCTGCAGTTGCTCTGGATAAAAAGCACTATAACATTTACATTTCTTATCCAATTTCAGTGAGTCATTTTTATATTCAAGGGTTTATGATCTAGGTGGAGTAGAAAAAAGTTTTGAAAAAAAAAATTTTTTTCTACTCCACCCAGATCAAACCCTTGAATATAAAAATCAATCATTGAAGTCAGATGAGAAATGTACACATTATAGTGCTTTTTATCCAGAAAGACTGCAGCTCCCCCGTTTACTTGTGTTTGTTTACAGGCCAGACTTGCCTGGTCCAATGTGGTGGCAGCGTTGATGTACGATCCAAAGGCCAATGCGGCGTCTATATATATATATATGTCTCTGATTCTACTATGAATGAAAAGTAAGAAGAAAAAAAGAAAATGGTTGGAAGATGCAGCCAGTATGATCCGTCTGTTCTACAGAGAAGTTCAGTTTTCTATCAAAGCAGTCTGGACTATAATTTCAGCCACAGCCTGTAAAATACTACTCCAATAACATTAAAATAAGCTCAACATAGTTTTAATGAGCTTCTTTTGACAGCAGCTATGTGGGAAATTGGATCAAGGAACTGCTCAAACTGCAAGTCAGCCAAACAAAGTTTCTGGCACACCTGAAATCCAACAGGTTGCCTGACAACCAGATCATTGATCATTCAATTAATCAGGCACTGTGACCCCCCTCAAACTGCACAACCTATGACAACCAATCTCGCAGAAATTCGGCCCAATATTTAAATCAGTCAGAGCGACCAATTCAGGCTTAATCTGTAGAGTGTTTGTCTGTCCTGCCTATATTAGCCTACTCTCCTCTCCTAGCAAAACTGCTTGACTGAGACAATTGCCACAAATGACACAGGAGCTAGCTACTTTTTTGACTCATGGACAGATGAGATATATATAATCTAGAAAGCATTGAAAAAAAAAATCTAATTGTTTGATATTCAGTCACTCTGCTTCTGACCATATATGTGTTTTAGAGGCCGTGTCATTGGGTGGGCCTGAGCTCTGATGGGTGACCCAGAACCACCTGAGCCCACCTCTGGATACAAGTATGGAGAATTTTTCTTCTTTAAACTAAAGGTAAATTTTTTTGCTGGATAGTTTTCTTTGAAATTAAACATAGCAGTGAAGATAATTTACTTTTCGCTTTTGTAAAACCCCAACAATGTCACAACTTTGTTACCGTTATATCTCAACTGCAAGTGTGTAGCTGCTGATGACTTGCATCTTGGTGACAGTAATGGATTACATCCTGTTGTTGCTTCATCTTTGTCTTATCAGTTCCAGTGAGCGTTATAAATGTGGGCTTCCTTTGGCCTTCAGTCCATCAGCCATGGACAGAGGTGTGCTGCTGGTTCTGTTGTGTCTGCAGGCTTTCCTGCTCATCACAGCCTTCACTTCTACAGATGCAGCCGCTCTGGTGAAAGATGATCAACAACAACAACAACAACAGTCTATTGATCAGGTAAGAAGGACCACTGCTGGTCACTGACTGCAAGGAGCTTTTCTTGTGTTGTAAGATCCTTGATTTAGGTCTGTCTGTTTAGGTCTGTCCAACATGTTGACACAGAGAATTTTTTTTTTGATTTGCAGCCATTTCTATCTATCTATTATGTAGAAGATTACAAATGTTCAGTGAAACAGTAGATGGAGGAAATTAGGCATTTTCTTGTAACGATGTTATATGTGTTAATGTTAATTTTGTTAAAGGTGAAGAGATGGACTTCTCAGCCACTTGTAAGACCAAAGAAGAAAGAATGTCTCCCGCCCGGAACATGTTACGGCCTGGTAAGACTGAATTTGAATGATATTTATTTATTCAATTTCTGTCTTGTAATTACAATACTGTTAATCCTCCAAAAGTTATATCTTGACATTAATCTTAATCTATCTTAGTTTTTAACATCTTAATCTGGTCATTGTGCAGTAGCTGGTTACTACTGGGTGCAATGGTTTCTTCTCATGTAAATTATATGCAAGGAGCTTTTCTTGTGTTGTAAGATCCTTGATTTAGGTCTGTCTGTTTAGGTCTGTCCAACATGTTGACACAGAGAATTTTTTTTTGATTTGCAGCCATTTCTATCTATCTATTATGTAGAAGATTACAAATGTTCAGTGAAACAGTAGATGGAGGAAATTAGGCATTTTCTTGTAATAATGCTCTTTTGTTAAAGGTGAAGAGATTTCACCTTCCTAAGAACCCTGCAGAAGAGGTAGTACTAAAGACGAGAGGATGTGATGAGAAGCCCGGAGGATGTGGCTTCCTGGTAAGACTGAATTTGAATGATATTTATTTATTCAATTTCTGTCTTGTAATTACAATACTGTGAATCCTCCAAAAGTTATATCTTGACATTAATCTTAATCTATCTTCATTTTCAACATCTTAATTTGATCATTGTGCAGTAGCCGGTTACTAGTGGGTGCAAAAGTTCCTTCTCATGTAAATTATATGCAAGGAGGTTTTCTTGTATTGTAAGATCCTTGATTTAGGTCTGTCTGTTTAGGTCTGTCCAACATGTTGACACAGAGAATTTTTTTTTGATTTGCAGCCATTTCTATCTATCTATTCTTAAGTAGAAGATTACAAATGTTCAGTGAAACAGTAGATGGGGGGAATAAGGCATTTTCTTATAATAATGCTCTTTTGTTAAAGGTGAAGAGATTTCGCCTTCCTAAGAACCCTGCAGAAGAGGTAGTACTAAAGACGAGAGGATGTGAAAACCTGCCCGGAGGATGTGGCTTCCTGGTAAGACTGAATTTGATTGATATTTATTTATTCAATTTCTGTCTTGCAAAAGTTCCTTCTCATGTAAATTATATGCAAGGAGGTTTTCTTGTATTGTAAGATCCTTGATTTAGGTCTGTCTGTTTAGGTCTGTCCAACATGTTGACACAGAGAATTTTTTGTTTGATTTGCAGCCATTTCTATCTATATATTATTAAGTAGAAGATTACAAATGTTCAGTGAAACAGTAGATGGGGAAAATAAGGCATTTTCTTGTAACAATGTTATATGTGTTAATGTTAATTTTGTTAAAGGTGAAGAGAGGGACTTCTCAGCAAACTGCAGGAAAAGAAAAAGACAAGGAAATACTGATCGGATCAGTTTTCGGCCTGGTAAGACTGAATTTGATTGATTTTTATTTATTCAATTTCTGTCTTGTAATTACAATACTGTGAATCCTCCAAAAGTTATATCTTGACATTAATCTTAATCTATCTTCATTTTCAACATCTTAATTTGGTCATTGTGGAGTAGCCAGTTACTAGTGAGTGCAATGGTTTCTTCTCATGTAAATTATAGTATTTTTGGTTTATAGTTGTATCTCTCTCTCTCTCTCTCTCTCTCTCTCTCTCTCTTTCTCTCTCTCTCTCTCTCTCTCTCTCTCTCTCTCTCTCTCTCTCTCTCTCTCTCTCTTTCTCTCTCTCTCTAGGACCAGTAGTTTCTTGGTGGTATACTGGTACAGCTGACAATACCACAGCACCGTTTTCACCTTCCCATTCATTTGAATGAGAAAGTGTGGCTGGTATTGTATAACAGAATCTGCCATCTGCGCTGAACAACACTGCCATCAAACTAGAGGCTTTGCTCTTTTCAAACAGTTGAAGGATGTGAAAGTGACAGCTAACCTGAACCCTCCAGTCCTCGTTTCTCATAAATCATCAACCCTAGAACAAATCTCATCGCAAAACATATTCAATTTTTAATGTAAATTTATATTTTAGTACTCATGACTGTTTATTACGTTGATGGCACAGGATACTTCTCTATTAATCATCTAGTTTTTTGTTTCTGAATCAATTATCAATGAAAGAAGAAGATCAGTAAATTTGGAGATTGCCATATTAAGAACATTTCCATCTGCAAAACAAATCATTTTCTGCAGACATGTTTCATATGTTATCTTGCTTCAATGTGCTTTTTAATTACAAAGACAAAACTGTTTAATATCTGTTAAATAAATGTTTTAGTTAAAACAAAACAAATTTGCCTTTAGAGACAATATGCTAAGATGTGTATCATTCTCTGCAAGTGCTCTATTATGTGACCACAAGATGGAGTCAGTCAGCCTGATGTCCTGTTATCTACTATGTGACAAAAAATAAAGGGCTTTAACAAAAATTCACATGAGTTCATCATCTCTTAAGCTTCCATTATTGTTCGTTACATGATGTTAGTTGTGTGTAAGAATGTCCTACTGTCAAACACCAAAACACAGCTCTTCTCTAGTAAATTATATTAATATGTCCCCCTCCACTCAAAAATGTTTTGCTTATCGTTCCTTCACTCAGATATTTGAGCTTCACTGTACTGAATGATGTATGTGCAGAGTTTGCACATTTGTCTGCTGAAAGTGGAAAGTTTCTTCCTTCTATTATATACAAATTATTATTCAAAGTAAAGTATTAAACATCTTAAAACATGTCTGGAGGGGATCTTTAAGTAAATTTGATTAAAGTTATTTTGTTCATGTTTCTACTTTCTAAATAAAACAAATAACATAAATAAACATATTTTGTTTCTCTCAGGAGGGTTGGGGGGTCCTGTTGGAGGGGCGGGCTGCTAGCATATAGGGAGCATTAACAACAGCTTACTGACTAACATGCTTAACTGAAATTTACAAAATGATTGTGTTTTCTTTGTCATATTTTGAGCCATCCTAGTGGTGTGGCTTAAGGAATGACAATGTCTAGATCAGCAGTGCAGCAGATTTTATACCATTAGTTTGGAAGGTCATCCATATTCAACCCATTAACCTGATCTGTTACTGTGGACCTTGGATGCATAATAAGAACTGGATATGGTGGCATCGCTCATCCTTGTTGTCAAGTTTACTCAGTGGCCCCTGCGGCCCAAAGAGCATTTTCCCCATAGACCACCATTATAAACAAGAAGTCTATGAAGGTTTTGTGTTTGTAAAACTTTCCTAGAACCTGGAAAAGCGATTTTAAAATCCATGTCATGTCCTGTTTCAGCAGGATTTCGAAAAACTTGTCCATGCATTTATCTTCAGTAGACTCAACTACTGTAAAACACAACACCGTAGGTATAGGAGGGGTTGGGAATGACATGCTGGGTTGGCTGTGCTGTGTTTCATTTTCTAATTTTTATATCTCTTCTTTTTTTATGTCTGTTATTTACATTTAAATATACATTTAAAAACTGCCTACAATTTCATTTGAAGTGTTGCCAGATGTAAGAGCTGCATAAGTGCTGAGTTGGAGCACAAAACAGGATGTGTTGACTTTTTCACTATTTAAACAAAACCACAATCTCGCCCATACAAGGGTGGAGGTCCCGACAAAAAATACATGCTACCACTGCAGGTCAATGGCAACAGAAGATAGTCAATAACAGTTTTACTGAGTGTGTTATTGTACTTGAATTTTTATAGACAGAGAGAAAAAATACCATGAGGTCCAGCAGAAACTGTGGCAGGAATGGGGTCATGTGTCAGAAGGCCAATCCAGCTGCACTGACCTACAACAGTCACGATGAGAAAGGAGGTGTTAGTTAAAATATGTGTTTTATATTGTAGGAGCAGAAACCATTAGTTGATGAATTCAACAGAAAATTAATTGGTAACCATTTTGATAATTGAATAATCATTTTAGTCCTCCTTAAGCGAAAATGCCAGAAATTAGCTGGTTTCAATTTTTCCTCTCTCAACTAAAGGTAAATGTCTTTGCTGTGTAGATTTTTTTATGTTAAACATTAAAATCGGCTTTTTGCTTTTATAAAACCCCAATAATGTCACTTCCTTTTTACCATTACATCTCAACTGTAAGTGTGTAGCTGCTGATGACTTGCATCTTGGTGATAGTGAAAGATTACATCCTGTTGTTGCTTCATCTTTGTCTTGTCAGTTCCAGTGAGCGTTATAAACGTGGGCTTCCTTTGGCCTTCAGTCCATCAGCCATGGACAGAGGTGTGCTGCTGGTTCTGTTGTGTCTGCAGGCTTTCCTGCTCATCACAGCCTTCACTTCTACAGATGCAGCCGCTCTGGTGAAAGATGATCAACAACAACAGTCTACTGAGCTGGTAAGAAGATCCACTGCTGGTCACCGACTGCAAGGAGCTTTTCTTGTGTTGTAAGATACTTGATTTAGGTCTGTCTGTTTAGGTCTGTCCAACATGTTGACACAGAGAATTTTTTTTTTTGATTTGCAGCCATTTCTATCTATCTATTAAGTAGAAGATTACAAATGTTCAGTGAAACAGTAGATGGAGGAAATTAGGCATTTTCTTATAATAATGCTCTTTTGTTAAAGGTGAAGAGATTTCACCTTCCTAAGAACCCTGCAGAAGAGGTAGCACTGAAGAAGAGAGGATGTAGAGGGAAGTTCGGAGCATGTATGGGCCTGGTAAGACTGAATTTGATTGATTTTTATTCATTCAATTTCTGTCTTGTAATTACAATACTGTGAATCCTCCAAAAGTTATATCTTGACATTAATCTTAATCTATCTTAGTTTTTAACATCTTAATCTGGTAATTGTGGAGTAGCCGGTTACTACTGGGTGCAATGGTTTCTTCTCATATAAATTATATGCAAGGAGCTTTTCTTGTGTTGTAAGATACTTGATTTAGGTCTGTCTGTTTAGGTCTGTCCATCATGTTGACACAGAGAATTTTTTTTTTGATTTGCAGCCATTTCTATCTATATATTATTAAGTAGAAGATTACAAATGTTCAGTGAAACAGTAGATGGGAAAATAAGGCATTTTCTTGTAACAATGTTATATGTGTTAATGTTAATTTTGTTAAAGGTGAAGAGAGGGACTTCTCAGCAAATTGCAGGAAAAGAAGGACAAGAGAGGAAAGGAGGATATATAAGGCACAGATCACTTCACGGCCTTGTAAGACTGAATTTGATTGATTTTTATTTATTCAATTTCTGTCTTGTAATTACAATACTGTGAATCCTCCAAAAGTTATATGATGACATTAATCTTAATCTATCTTAGTCTTCAACATCTTAATTTGGTCATTGTGCAGTAGCTGGTTACTAGTGGGTGCATTAGTTTCTTCTCATGTAAATTACAGTATTTTTAGTTAATAGTTGTATCTCTCTCTCTCTCTCTCTCTCTCTCTCTCTCTCTCTGTCTCTCTCTCTCTCTCTCTCTCTCTCTCTCTCTCTCTCTCTCTCTCTCTCTAGGACCAGTAGTTTCTTGGTAGTATACTGGTACAGCTGACAACGCCACAGCACCGTTTTCACCTTCCCATTCATTTGAATGAGAAAGTGTGGCTGGTATTGTATAACAGAATCTGCCATCTGCGCTGAACAACACTGCCATCAAACTAGAGGCTTTGCTCTTTTCAAACAGTTGAAGGATGTGAAAGTGACAGCTAACCTGAACCCTCCAGTCCTCGTTTCTCATAAATCATCAACCCAAGAACAAATCTCATCGACAAAACATATTCAATTTTTAATGTAAATTTATATTTTAGTACTCATGACTGTTTATTACGTTGATGGCACAGGATACTTCTCTATTAATTATCTAGTTTTTTGTTTCTGAATCAATTATCAATGAAAGAAGAAGATCAGTAAATTTGGAGATTGCCATATTAAGAACATTTCCATCTGCAAAACAAATCATTTTCTGCAGACATGTTGCATATGCTATCTCGCTTCAATGTGCTTTTTAATTA
The DNA here is from genome assembly GCF_963924715.1 of Thunnus thynnus. Classification (NCBI taxonomy): domain Eukaryota; kingdom Metazoa; phylum Chordata; class Actinopteri; order Scombriformes; family Scombridae; genus Thunnus; species Thunnus thynnus. The sequence continues at coordinate 21,348,703 of NC_089528.1, forward strand.
CAATGACAAAACTGTTTAATATCTGTTAAATAAATGTTTTAGTTAAAACAAAACAAATTTGCCTTTAGAGACAATATGCTAAGATGTGTATCATTCTCTGCAAGTGCTCTATTATGTGACCACAAGATGGAGTCAGTCAGCTTGATGTCCTGTTATCTACTATGTGACAAAAAATAAAGAGCTTTAACAAAAATCCACATGAGTTCATCATTCCTTACGCTTCCATTGTTGTTCTTTACATGATGTTAGTTGTGTGTAAGAATGTCCTACTGTCAAACACCAAAACACAGCTCTTCTCTAGTAAATTATATTAATATGTCCCCCTCCACTCAAAAATGTTTTGCTTATCGTTCCTTCACTTGGATATTTGAGCTTCACTGTACTGAATGATGTATGTGCAGAGTTTGCACATTTGTCTGCTGAAAGTGGAAAGTTTCTTCCTTCTATTATATACAAATATTATAAACAAATTATTATTCAAAGTAAAGTATTAAACATCTTAAAGCATGTCTGGAGGGGATCTTTAAGTAAACTTGATTCAAGTTATTTTGTTCATATTTCTACATTCTAAATAAAACAAATAACATAAATAAACATATTTTGTTTCTCTCAGGAGGGTTGGGGGGTCCTGTTGGAGGGGCGGCCTGCCAGCATATAGGGAGCATTAACAACAGCTTACTGACTAACATGCTTAACTGAAATTTACAAAATGATTGTGTTTTCTTTGTCATATTTTGAGCCATCCTAGTGGTGTGGCTTAAGGAATGGCAATGTCTAGATCAGCAGTGCAGCAGATTTTATACCTTTAGTTTGGAAGGTCATCCATATTCAACCCATTAACCTGATCTGTTACTGTGGACCTTGGATGCATAATAAGAACTGGATATGGTGGCATCGCTCACCCCTGTTGTCAAGTTTACTCAGTGGCCCCTGCGGCCCAAAGAGCATTTTCCCCATAGACCACCATTATAAAAAAGAAGTCTTTCCTAGAACCTGGAAAAGCGATTTTAAAATCCATGTCATGTCCTGTTTCAGCAGGATTTCGAAAAACTTGTCCATGCATTTATCTTCAGTAGACTCGACTACTGTAACACACAACACCGTAGGTATAGGAGGGGTTGGGAATGACATGCTGGGTTGGCTGTGCTGTGTTTCATTTTCTAATTTTTATATCTCTTCTTTTTTATGTCTGTTATTTACATGTAAATATACATTTAAAAACTGCTCACAATTTCATTTGAAGTGTTGCCAGATGTAAGTGCTGCATAAGTGCTGAGTTGGAGCACAAAACAGGATGTGTTGACTTTTTCACTATTTAAACAAAACCACAATCTCGCCCTTACAAGGGTGGAGGTCCCGACAAAAAATACATGCTACCACTGCAGGTCAATGGCAACAGAACATAGTCAATAACAGTTTTACTGAGTGTGTTATTGTACTTGAATTTTTATAGACAGAGATAAAAAATACCATGAGGTCCAGCAGAAACTGTGGCAGGAATGGGGTCATGTGTCAGAAGGCCAATCCAGCTGCACTGACCTACAACAGTCAAGATGAGAAAGGAGGTGTTAGTTAAAATATGTGTTTTATATTGTAGGAGCAGAAACCATTAGTTGATGAATTCAACAGAAAATTAATTGGTAACCATTTTGATAATTGAATAATTATTTTAGTCCTCTTTAAGTGAAAATGCCAGAAATTAGCTGGTTTCAATTTTTCCTCTCTCAACTAAAGGTAAATTTCTTTGCTGTGTAGTTTTTTTTTAATTAAACATTAAAATCGACTTTTTGCTTTTATAAAACCCCAATAATGTCACTTCCTTGTTACCATTACATCTCAACTGCAAGTGTGTAGCTGCTGATGACTTGCATCTTGGTGATAGTGATAGATTACATCCTGTTGTTGCTTCATCTTTGTCTTGTCAGTTCCAGTGAGCGTTATAAACGTGGGCTTCCTTTGGCCTTCAGTCCGTCAGCCATGGACAGATGTGTGCTGCTGGTTCTGTTGTGTCTGCAGGCTTTCCTGCTCATCACAGCCTTCACTTCTACAGATGCAGCCGCTCTGGTGAAAGATGATCAACAACAACAGTCTATTGATCTGGTAAGAAGATCCACTGCTGGTCACCAACTGCAAGGAGCTTTTCTTGTGTTGTAAGATACTTGATTTAGGTCTGTCTGTTTAGGTCTGTCCAACATGTTGACACAGAGAATTTTTTTTTTGATTTGCAGCCATTTCTATCTATCTATTATTAAGTAGAAGATTACAAATGTTCAGTGAAACAGTAGATGGGGGAAATAAGGCATTTTCTTATAATAATGCTCTTTTGTTAAAGGTGAAGAGATTTAACCTTCCTAAGAACCCTGCAGAAGAGGTAGTACTAAAGAAGAGAGGATGTAGAGGGAGGCCCGGAGCATGTGGCTTCCTGGTAAGACTGAATTTGATTGATTTTTATTTATTCAATTTCTGTCTTGTAATTACAATACTGTGAATCCTCCAAAAGTTATATCTTGACATTAATCTTAATCTATCTTAGTTTTTAACATCTTAATCTGGTCATTGTGCAGTAGCCGGTTACTAGTGGACGCAATGGTTTCTTCTCATGTAAATTATATGCAAGGAGCTTTTCTTGTGTGGTAAGATCCTTGATTTAGGTCTGTCTGTTTAGGTCTGTCCAACATGTTGACACAGAGAAATAAAAAACAAAATGGTTTTTTTTTTATTTGCAGCCATTTCTATCTATCTATTATTAAGTAGAAGATTACAAATGTTCAGTGAAACAGTAGATGGGGGAAATTAGGCATTTTCTTATAATAATGCTCTTTTGTTAAAGGTGAAGAGATTTAACCTTCCTAAGAACCCTGCAGAAAAAGTAGCACTGAAGAAGAGAGGATGTAGAAGGAGGCCCGGAGCATGTGGCTTCCTGGTAAGACTGAATTTGATTGATTTTTATTTATTCAATTTCTGTCTTGTAATTACAATACTGTGAATCCTCCAAAAGTTATATCTTGACATTAATCTTAATCTATCTTAGTTTTTAACATCTTAATCTGGTCATTGTGCAGTAGCCGGTTACTAGTGGACGCAATGGTTTCTTCTCATGTAAATTATATGCAAGGAGCTTTTCTTGTGTGGTAAGATCCTTGATTTAGGTCTGTCTGTTTAGGTCTGTCCAGCATGTTGACACAGAGAAATAAAAAACAAAATGTTTTTTTAATTTGCAGCCATTTCTATCTATCTATTATTACGTAGAAGATTACAAATGTTCAGTGAAACAGTAGATGGGAAAATAAGGCATTTTCTTATAACAATGTTATATGTGTTAATGTTAATTTCGTTAAAGGTGAAGAGAGGGACTTCTCAGCAAACTGCAAGAAAAAAAAGACAAGCGATGACAGGAGGATATATAAGGCCCGGATCACTTAGCGGCCTTGTAAGACTGAATTTGATTGATTTTTATTTATTCAATTTCTGTCTTGTAATTAAAATACTGTGAATCCTCCGAAAGTTATATCTTGACATTAATCTTAATCTATCTTCATTTTCAACATCTTAATCTGGTCATTGTGCAGTAGCCGGTTACTAGTGGGCGCAATGGTTTCTTCTCATGTAAATTATATGCAAGGAGCTTTTCTTGTGTGGTAAGATCCTTGATTTAGGTCTGTCTGTTTAGGTCTGTCCAACATGTTGACACAGAGAAATAAAAAACAAAATGTTGGGTTTTTTTTATTTGCAGCCATTTCTATCTATCTATCATTAAGTAGAAGTTTACATATGTTCAGTGAAACAGTAGATGGGGGAAATAAGGCATTTTCTTGTAACAATGTTATATGTGTTTATGTTAATTTTGTTAAAGGTGAAGAGAGGGACTTCTCAGCAAACTGCAAGAAAAAAAAGACAAGCGATGACAGGAGGAGATATAAGGATCGGATCACGTCGCGGCCTTGTAAGACTGAATTTGATTGATTTTTATTTATTCAATTTGTGTCTTGTAATTACAATACTGTGAATCCTCCAAAAGTTATATCTTGACATTAATCTTAATCTATCTTCATTTTCAACATCTTAATCTGGTCATTGTGCAGTAGCCGGTTACTAGTGGGCGCAATGGTTTCTTCTCATGTAAATTATATGCAAGGAGCTTTTCTTGTGTGGTAAGATCCTTGATTTAGGTCTGTCTGTTTAGGTCTGTCCAACATGTTGACACAGAGAAATAAAAAACAAAATGTTGTTTTTTTTTTTTATTTGCAGCCATTTCTATCTATCTATCATTAAGTAGAAGTTTACATATGTTCAATGAAACAGTAGATGGGGGAAATAAGGCATTTTCTTGTAACAATGTTATATGTGTTAATGTTAATTTTGTTAAAGGTGAAGAGAGGGACTTCTCAGCAAATTGCAGGAAAAGAAGGACAAGAGTGGAAAGGAGGAGATATAAAGATCGGATCACTTATCGGCCTTGTAAGACTGAATTTGATTGATTTTTATTTATTCAATTTCTGTATAATCTTAATCTATCTTAATTTTCAACATCTTAATTTGGTCATTGTGCAGTAGCCGGTTACTAGTGGGTGCATTAGTTTCTTCTCATGTAAATTACAGTATTTTTAGTTAATAGTTGTATATATCTCTCTCTCTCTCTTTCTCTCTCTCTCTCTCTCTCTCTCTCTCTCTCTAGGACCAGTAGTTTCTTGGTGGTATACTGGTACAGCTGACAATGCCACAGCACCGTTTTCACCTTCCCATTCATTTGAATGAGAAAGTGTGGCTGGTATTGTATAACAGAATCTGCCATCTGCGCTGAACAACACTGCCATCAAACTAGAGGCTTTGCTCTTTTCAAACAGTTGAAGGATGTGAAAGTGACAGCTAACCTGAACCCTCCAGTCCTCGTTTCTCATAAATCATCAACCCAAGAACAAATCTCTTCGCAAAACATATTCAATTTTTAATGTAAATTTATATTTTAGTACTCATGAGTGTTTATTACGTTGATGGCACAGGATACTTTTCTATTAATCATCTAGTTTTTTGTTTCTAAATCAATTATCAATGAAGGAAGAAGATCAGTAAATTTGGAGACATATTAAGAAGATTTCCATCTGCAAAACAAATCATTTTCTACAGAGATGTTTCATATGCTATCTCGCTTCAATGTGCTTTTTAATTACAATGACAAAACTGTTTAATATCTGTTAAATTAATGTTTTAGTTAAAACAAAACAAATTTGCCTTTAGAGACAATATGCTAAGATGTGTTATCATTTTCTGCAAGTGCTCTATTATGTGACCACAAGATGGAGTCAGTCAGCCTGATGTCCTGTTATCTACTATGTGACAAAAAATAAAGGGCTTTAACAAAAATCCACATGAGTTCATCATCTCTTAAGCGTCCATTATTGTTCTTTACACGATGTTAATTGTATGTAAGAATGTCCTACTGTCAAACACCAAAACACAGCTCTTCTCTAGTAAATTATATTAATATGTCCCCCTCCACTCAAAAATGTTTTGCTTATCGTTCCTTCACTTGGATATTTGAGCTTCACTGTACTGAATGATGTATGTGCAGAGTTTGCACATTTGTCTGCTGAAAGTGGAAAGTTTCTTCCTTCTATTATATACAAATATTATAAACAAATTATTATTCAAAGTAAATCTTAAAACATGTCTGGAGGGGATCTTTAAGTAAATTTGATTGAACATGTTCATTATTTTCCACACATATTCACACTGGCAACAGCCCAGTATGATCACAGTCTTTTACTGGCAGTTGATGAGAAGCTTCACTTAAGCTTGAGCTGGGCTTTTCTGGTTTGCTCAAGAGCACACCAACAGGACATAACATTGCAACATGGTTTAATACCTCTGGTATTTTGTAAATATGGTATTGACAATTTACAGTTTCCTTTGGTATCAAAGACCAGAAATATGTATGGTTGCCGTACAAATGTCTCTTTACCTTCTGGATAGCTTTCTACTTTTTGACTGATACTGTATACTTTAACTACTGAGCAGGAAATGTCTGATGAGGGAGAAGAGCAGAGATATCAGTCAAATCAGGGAGTCAGTGACTGGTGTTTAAACAAACAAATTCAATTGCTTTGAATTGCTTTTCCTTCCTTCACATGGAAGTGGTTGGTTGGCAGTGAGTATAATAAGACTTGTGTGTTTCACAGCTGTATCAAACTCTTCAATTTATCAACTATGGACAAAAGTATGCTACTGGTCCTGTTGTGTCTGCAGGCTTTCTTGCTCATCACAGCCTTCACCTCTACAGATACAGATGCCGTCACTCCAGTGAGAAATGATCATCAACCGTCTCCTGATGGGGTAAGAAGATCCTCTGCTGGTCACTGACTGCAAAGAGGAGGTTCTTGACTTCAACAGTGTTTCTTATTACATGTTATTGCTGAGAGAGATATTTATGTTATGTAGGGCTGCAGCTCATGATTATTATCATTCTCAATTAATCTGACAATTATTTTCTCAATTAATCGATTAGTTGTTTGGTCCATAAAATGTCAGAAAATGTTGATCACTGTTCAGTATTCAGTATTCAGTTTATTATCATAGAAGACTATAGAAATCAGAAAATTCACATTTAAGAAGCTGGAATCAATTTTGAATTTTTTTCTTTAAAAAAATGACTCAAAACGATTAATTCCAACTTCAGTCAAGTCAAGTCAAGTCACATTTGTTTATAGAGCACATTTAAAAACAACGCAAGTACTGTACAGTACAAAATCAGGCAATAAAAACAGAATGGAAGACTAAAAACAAAACAGCCACATAACATATAGCACAAATCAACAAACAGTTAAAGCATAGAAAAAGAAATCATTTTAAAGTGGATCCAAATGCTGAAGAATAAAAGTATGTTTTGAGCCTGGACTTGAAGGAATCAATGGAGGGGGTAGATCTTAAATAGAAGGGGATGCTGTTCCACCGTCTAGGGGCTACACAAGCAAAGGCGCGGTCTCCCCACCGCTTGAGATTTGTTTGCGGTACAGCCAGGAGCCCTAGGTTAGATGACCTGAGAGTCCTGAAGGTGGAATAAGGGGTTAAAAGGTCAGAAATATAGGAGGGGACCTGTCCATTTAGAGCTTTAAAAACAAATAGTAGAACCTTGAAATCAATCCTGAACCACACTGGAAGCCAGTGGAGAGAAGCCTCAATAGGGCTATTATGGTCTTCTGGACCAATTGCAGGCAGGATAGGGACGACTGACTAATCCCCGTGTACAGGGAATTGTAGCAGTCTAAGCAGGAGGAAATGTATGGATGACTTTTTCAAGGTCTTTAAATGAGAGGAAAGACTTGATTTTAGCAACAATGAGGAGCTGAAAGAAGCTAGTTTTTACTACTGCATTGACCTGCTTGTCAAACTTTAGGGCAGAGTCAAATATCACCCTGAGGTTTTTAACATGGGGTTTGACAAAGGTGGACAGGTTGCCTAGGCTGTTGGAAATTGATCTCTGATGGAGTCAGAGGGGCCAAATAGGACATCTCATTTAACTACAGGAAGTTTTGTGCCATCCAACACCTGATGTCCTCAAGCCAGTTCTGACTCAAAACTGAAACTGGTCGTTGTACTTTTAGATGTTTTGACCAAGGGGAAGCATGTAAACAGAGAGGAGGATAGGACCTAGGATGGAACCCTGTTGGACACTGCAGGAGAGACTAGATGGGGGGGAGGAAGAACTGCCTATGTTGACAGAGAAGCTTCTATTGCTGAAGTAGGATGCAAACCAGTTTAAGGCAGAGCCAATAACACCAACCCCATACTGGAGACGGTTGATTAAAATGTTATGGCCTACTATATCAAATGCTGCGCTGAGGTCGAGTAGAATCAGGGCGGCACAGTTAATGGAGTTGACAAAGGAGCAGGTCATTGGACTGGACTTTTTCCAATATGTTATTTTGGTGTAAGTAGGACAGGAATTGATGTAGGATAACCTTTTGATGAGACTGGGAGTTTAGAGATAGGTCTATAGTTACGGGGTAGGGTGGGGTCTAGGTTGGGTTTTTTCAACAAGGGCTGGACCACTGCATGCTTGAAGCAGGTTGGAGCAGTACCAATGGCCAGGGAGGTGTTGAGTATGGAGAGGATGCTGGCTGTGTTAAAGACTTCCTTCAGGAGAGAAGTGGGAACAATATCAAGCAGGTTGCAAGTTTCATGGGTGAAACAATCTTTATAAGGGAGGATAAAGAGATGGGTTGAAAGCTGTCCAAGATGGATGAACAGACCAGTGAGAAAGCTAGGTCACGGGTGAGGGGGGAAATGTTTAATCTGATGTCCTCAATTTTGGAGGTGAAATTTTTTCAAAATTCCTTGCACTTAGCTGGGGTCTCATGTAAGCTGGTGCTGGGGGCAAGACAGATGAGAGAGTTAATGGTATTGAATAAGACCTTGGGATTATGGGAGTTGTTGGTGATGAGGTCAGAAAAGTATTTTGCTCTTGCTGCCCTTACATCATCCTGATAGTCATCCAGATGCATAAAATCAGTCACAAGGGGTTTAGAGGGAAAGCAAACATGGATATTGAAATCACCAAGAATCAGGACTTTGTCAAAATTAGATCTTCAGTATTCTTGGTGGACGACAGACAAGTGCAATTAAGAGGGGATTTGCCAGGCCCACTTTAATTAATTGCACTTCAAAGCTGGAGAAATTATCAGGATTTAATAGGCGACAGTTAAAATGTTTTTTGAACACAACAGCAAGACCCCCGCCTCATCTAGAGGATCTAGGCATACTAAAAAGGGTACAGTCATCAGGACAGAGTTCAATAAGTGGAGCAAGCTCATCAACGTTAAGCCAAGTTTCTGTCAGCAGGAAGAAGTCCAAGTCATGGGTGATGAAAAAGTCATTTAAAATAAAAGTCTTATTTGATAGAGATCTCACATTGATCAGGAGCAGAAATGCTTTGGAGAGCATATCTGCTTTGTTGCATATTGTGACCACAAGATGGAGTCAGTCTGCTTTGATTTTCACTTTGTGTATTTTGCTGCAAACAAAATAAAGTGGTTGGGGTGAAAATATCCAAAAGGTAAGTCAACAGTGAGTGTCTGTATTAAATGGCACTGTGTAATGATATAACAAAATGATATGTAAAGAGGGCTTTTTAAAAAAAAAATCATATTGTTGCTGGATCTGGGATTTGTCAGATAGTTCAATACAATATGCTTGGACCAAAATGTTGTTGAATCCCATGAGGTTTATGTATCTCCAAGCACAAAAGTTCTGTAATGTTACATTTCCTGTAAACACAGTTCTTTCTGGACATCTTGGTGCTCTAGGATGTATCGTTATAGACAATAATTGAATGATATTTTAGTTTAATTCAGCTTTTCTCAACTTCTGCTGTGTCATGTCATCATCAACACGTAGTCTGTTAATTAGTGCCTTTACATGCACACTAGCGTCCCTGCTATGACTTACACTGGTTTTCATCATAAACAGGATAACAGGATATAACATGGCACACATACCCCCGGGGGTCAATACATTTTCTTATCTAACAACCTGCTGGCATTATGTTTACTGATATGAGCAGGAATGTTAAAGGAGGGATATCAGTCAAATATACTGGTAGTCGCTGTTTTGATGAAATTGGACTTTGTCATGTTTGTTTGTCAGTGAGTATATAAAGACCTGTGTGGTTCACAGCTGTATCCAACTCTTCAGTTCGTCAGCCATGGACAGAGGTGTGCTGCTGGTTCTGTTGTGTCTGCAGGCTTTTCTGCTCATCACAGCCTTCACTTCTACAGATGCAGCCGCTGTGGTGACAGCTGATCAACAACAGCAGTCTCCTGATCAGGTGAGAAGATCCACTGCTGGTTATACTGACTGCAAGGAGCTTTTCTTGTGTTGTGTTGCTGAGGCAAAGCTGCGAAAAAAAAAGATTTTGCTCTGTTTTTGTTTGAATAAGTGACTCTGAATACGAGTATAGTAAAACAATGCAACAAAGTGGTTTTCTGTGTAGAACAATGTATAATTTCACCTGTTTTTGTTATAGGTGGATGGAATAAGTGTGCAGTACAAAGAAAAAAGAAGACGAAGAAAACGACAAATGCCCATCTGTAAATGGGCAAATGAATGTTGGCGCCCGCCCTATGTAAGACCAGATTTGCTTGACTTTTGAGTTGTTTTAATTTACAGGAAAAATTAGTGAATCTACCTGTCATCTACATCTTGAAAAAACATTTTCTGAACATCATCACTGTTTTATGTCAACATTTGATTTTGTTCATAAGTGAAAAAGAGGGATAATAGTAGATGGTGTACAATCATTTGTCTTGTGTTAATCACAGTATCACTGCATATCAATTAATACTTACTTGTATTTGTTCTATTGCAGACGGTTTAAAATACCCGGGATGTACCAAAGGTATACAGAATTCTTAAAGAAATGCATTCACAAGAAATTAGTGGTAAAATAATACAAACAAATAAGGACTGCATGTGATATCACTGTTTGCACACAATTACAAAATGTAAATGTGCTTGATATTTTTAAGAAGAATTACAACCTACAGTAGATTGAGATCACATCTATTGTGAACTATTGTGTAAGTGAACAAAAAGTAAACATAAAGAAAGAGCTAACCTGTGTACTCAAGCAACAGGAATTCAATTTTTTTGGCTGACTTCGACAGAAACCATTTTTGGTGATTCTTCTTATCTAACTTTCAAATATGAACACATATCTTGTCCTGCACCACAGCTTGTTCAACAAAAGAGGGATGTTAGTAGGTGAACTACATTTGTCTTGTGTTAATCACGGTATTACTGCATATCAATGAATAATGACTTTTATTTGTTCTATCATAGAACAAAACTGAGACTGGAACACTCTTGGAAGCCACAGAGGTATACTGAATACTTGAACAAATGTATTTACAAGAACTTAGCAGAAAAATAATACTAACAAATAAGTACTGCATGTGAAATCACTTTTGTTGAATTTTCAGACACTCTTTCTCTCTCTCCATTTACAGATTCCAAGTATGCAGAGCCCTCAACCGACTGTGGACGTATAATTAAACAATGTAACTGTGCTTGATATTTTGAAGAATAATATTACTGTATGAGTAGATTGAAATCACATCTATTGTGAATTATTGTGTAAGTGAATAAAAAGTAAACATAAAGAAAGCTCACCTGTGTACTCAAGCAACAGGAGTTTAATTTTTAATCCGTGATTGATTGGCTGACCTCGACAGAAACCATGTTTGGCAATCCTGCGATGGCTCCATTATTGATATGTTTCCATCTGCGTGACTTTTCCCCTTTTTATTCGAGTCACTGACCTGAAGAAAATGGAAGAAGCAAGACATGAATCATATTCTCTTAAAAGATGCTGTGCCTTGCCATTTGGCATGTTGGTGATAAGAACGTAAGGGTCAAATATTAAAGTCCTTGTCTACTCAAAAATGTGTTTTGCTTATTTTTACTAATATTTTAGCTTCACTGTGCAGGATAATGTACGTACAGAGTTTGGGTTGTTTTTACATCAATCCATAGAAAGGGAAAGTTTCTCTGTGCTCACCTTAAATCTGAGTTTAAGACATGAATGTACAAGCATGATTTTGTGACATCAGAACTAGTTTGGAGCCAGTTGTGGTCCAGTATGCAGCTTACACAAGTGTGATGTGGAAACTTGAGGCCTCCGGTGCAAACAGGGGTAAATGTGTCTATTAAGCCCACCAAATCTGCTTTTCAGACATTTTTAATATATACTGCCCCAATTTAATTTAATTTATTTTATTTCTTTTTAAAGTCTAATCTCTCTTTTGAAGTGTCAATAATTCAGTTATTACAATTTCTAATATTTTTATCGTTTAATTTGTCAAAATATGTCTGGCTTGTGCTAAATGGCTACTTAACATACCCTTTAAGCCCATGGGTGTTTCAAATCAGCCCACTTCATGATTTGTTGATATATAAATATATATAATTAAAAAATCTTAACAATACAAACTTGTTCTATTCAAATCTGTAATCTCTTAGCTCTCAATAGCTATTTTCAAAATTAGAAAATGGTTCAAAAGTCAAAAGAGAGAAAATTGAAACACAGTCAAGTGGGCTTAATAGGAGCAGGTGGGCTTAAAGGGAACATCAATGAATTTATGGTTAAAATACAGAATATTCTATTCTATGCACATGACATTTAAAAAACAACTATATGAAATAAATCTATATATGGCACAATACATAACATGAAAAGCATAAATTAATCATGCAGAGAAGTAATTAGCTATACTTATTTACATCCACCCCAGACAGTGTGATTTTTTGTTATCATCACCTTTAAGCCCACCAGGCAAAAATTTTAATTAAAAAAATAAATAAAGATAAACATACACATTTATTGTCTATTTAACAGTGTAATGATATAAACTGCATACAAAAATGTAAACTATACATGCTTATCAAGCTTTATGTCAGTGCAGTGAACCATACTATGCAGCTACTGTATTGATGCAGCATGTGGTCTGTGTGCTAGCATGCTAAAACTCATATTTTGATTTCAAAAGAAACAATATTTCTAATACAAGTAATATTCTAATATATATCTTATTCACTAATCACTGTTGATAACAATTGAGTCTTTACCAAAAACAGGGGTAGAAATATGCAAAAAATATTTGAGGGAACCAAAATGACCAAAGTTTTTGAGTAACTTCTTCTGGGATCAGCAGGCTCAAGTCACACATGTGCTTCAATAACAACATCGACAAATCTGATTGGCTTACAATAAAAAATGTCATTTATGTAACAAGCAGCAAAAATCACACAGCAAAAAACAATGATGTAGTTTTTTTTTTTTATTTGACTCAGATGTTACAAATGGGCTTATATGGTAGGTGGGCTTAATAGGGACGTTTACCCCACTGAGAATGGACTTTTCAGTGAAGTAGAAGACATCTTGTGTCCATCACTTAAACTTTTGAAATGAATTCCACATTTTTGATATTTAGTTTTTAATATTGTGTTATTTTTTTACTCTCTATGTGCATGAAGTTCTGCTCATATTGTTTAACCCCTTAACATCCACTCTTTTTATAGAATTTTCGCCTATTTGGCATACCCAAATGGAAAAGCTTATAACAGAAGAACTGTAAGGCCATGATGCACGTATTAGGCTTCATTTGACAAGTGACATCTTCTAGTTTCTGGAAATGTGTTTGTTTAGCATGTGGCTAAAACACAAACAAAACTACATCAGTTCAAATAAGGCTCAAAAAAGTGTTTTTGGTCCTCGTCTATCATGAGTCATATTTGAATAACAATAATTAGGACATGCTTAATGCCAGAACTATGCAAATCACCACATACATTCTACATCTTGTCAACCTGTATAAAATTCCAGACCTATAGGCCTAACCTTATGGGAGCTAAGGAGTTTTTAGTTTGTGGTGTCACTGGTGTCCCCGAACCTCTCCAAACATCTCAAATTGGCCAAATTGTGCCAATTGCTTTTACTCATTACTGCCGCTTAAGCGTGTTGCCGGATAAATATTGATATTGTCTCACGATATGTGCTCCACAGCAGTTTTTATACAAATAAAATTTCAAAAAACGCAAGTAAGCTGTATCTTAATTAAAGGGTTCATCCATCCATCTTGTAACCTGCTTATTGTGTGTAGCGTTGCAGGTGCAACTGCAAGAAACAGTTCATAACCTCAGCAGCTTAACTAATAGAGTGCAAACATACTCACATGCACACCTCGAATTTAACAGTTTGCCCAACTTTCAAGTCTTTGCATTGTAGGAAAACTGTATTAGAACATGCAAACTCCACACAGAAAAGCTTCTTGGTCCTTGGAACAGTGCTAACTACCACTGAGACACTGTACCACCCTGAAAGTTAGATTATCCACCAGGCAACTGCTGATGCCCCAGAGCTCCAGCCTTAATATGTCTCAAATGGTGTCGGCAAATTGTGCAAATTTGTTGGGCAAAATGCACCAATAAAACACAATACAAACTGATATAATACGTAGTGCTTTATTTCCTAATCCTGAGGCTTCATTCTAGCTTCTAGCATCACCTATTTCACGTGGACACACAGATGAACTTCGCTACGTGTGTGACTGGGCCCACAGCTCATTTTTGCCCCGAAGCCCCCTACATAGCTCATTAATATCACCCTCAATTAACCTCTGAAACAAATGTTAAAGCTGTCAGTGATGGTGTCAGCTATATGCGGGTGTGAGGGTGTAGCTTCTGATTAACATTCAACACCCACTGAATACACTTTTATTTATCATATGTATTTTTCACTGCTCACTACTTCTTTTCACTGATGGTAAACAACTTTATTTAAACCTGATATTTCACCAGCTGGTCTGCGAATTCAAACAGTGAGTATAATCACTCAGTCATGACAATAGAAATGACTTGAAAGTGATGTATAGCCTGTTTTTTCCTCTACGTGTGTATGTTAATTTTTCCTATTTAATGATCTATTTTTGTAGCACACAAGACAATTTTATACTGAAAACAAGAAAGAAGCCAGTGTTTGTTTTCTCTGTTCATCACAACTGTGGAAAATACAAGCGAAAGGTCTTTTTCTTTAAAAGAAACAACATGCGTCTGCCAAATGTGGGTGGATTAAAACCAAAGGTAATCCTCCACATTCCATGTGGTTTTAGCTGCAGGGTGATTATTAAAACAGTGGGTGTGGATGTAAACTTAAATACAGTAAAGATGATACAGGTGCATGCTTTCCGGAGGCTGTAGGGTATTCTTACTAAAATATTGCATATTTAATATGCAATATTTACTTTTGCACATTTTGCACAAATCTGCGCAAATATTTCCTTTTATCATTGCTAAATTAAACATCTTCTGTATCATCTAAATTAAATACATTTTTAATTTAGTGATTTATTTATATTTCATTCACAATGCATTTGCAGGAATGCTCAATGTGCTCCAATACAGCCATAGTCTGATCTGATGGCTAATAAGCAGCTGCACTGAGGTGATTAAGGCTTTACAGTTAGTGTCTTGCTCAAGGGCACTTCAGCAGTGGAAATGAGGGATGGACAAATGCCTGTCTTTCACTTCCCCTCCGATATTTGGTTTAATGAATCACAGTCTCTGTCTTACATCTGGTGTTGAAATGTTGCTAACATAGCTGCTTTTATTTTGGTGTAAACATGTTCATTCATGTTCATAAAACTTCTCCTCAGTAAACACCCCAAACAGATAGTCTAGAGTGGTGACTTCATTTATGTCTCCTGTCACTTGACTTCTCGCTCTCTCCCTCTCTCTCTCTCTGAGTCATCCTTCTCCAAAGGGTGTTTATAGTGTGTAGAGCCACAAAACTCAGCTAGACTTGAAACTGGACTGGATCCCTGCTCTTTGCCCCGAGAAACAAACAGTGAATCACGGTAAGAAAGGTCCCTGCTGACTAGGTGTGTTCACATTTCAGACCTTCAGTATGTGTAATGTTTATTTTTCATATCTGATTTCATCACATTTGATTTGCATGACACTCACTAATCTGCTATTCCCAAATTTAAAATTTAAAATAATGAAGGAAAATACTAGCTTTACCTGACATGTCTAAGTATTTTTCAATTATATATCCTCTGTAATTCTGTAAAACTGCTGTTTGATGTAGAAGACACAGATGACAGCTAACTAATGTTTTTGTTGACAAAAAAATCGAGATGAAAAAAACGGAAAGTAAACAATTAGGACACCATATTACACCTGCAGGGTCAGAGTAAACTCAGTGAATGGCCATCACCACATTTGCTATAATCAGGAGGAAATTATTTAACAAGGAGAGTCTCATTGAGATTAAATTATCTAATTCTGTTTTATGCGAATGCCACTGCGCATTCCTGCAATTCCACAATGAGAAGGCATTTCTTTCAATTATAAATTTTGGGGTTTGTGCTGCGCTACAATTACGATGTCTTCACCTCAGACACAGAGCACTCATAAAGCAGGATTTTGTAACGTCCCGCCCAAGCGTGCTGTACGGGTATTAAATCAATCGAACCTTTCTCAGTTGAGAGCGACGTAGTCTGGACTCTACGAAAAGCTTTGACTCGTTCTTTTACGGGACATATTCATACACACGGGACATGGTTGTATAAAATACCGTAAGTATCTATCAAACATTATGCACAGCTACATTTGTCCTTATCTGTAATGTAACATCTCTCTTTTTTATCAGCTGTGTAGCTTTATAAACGTCAAGAGAAACATTTCTTGTTGTTGTGATGCGCCACCCCACCTACAAATACATCTGTAACACTGCTATATAACCACAAGTTTCACAGTCTTTTTTTGTTTCTTTGTTTTAAAAAACTGTAAGTAATCAGATTTAAAGTCGTTTGATAGGCTACTTTAGTAGAAATGCCACAAGGCAGAAATAGGATACCTGCAAGTGCTACATTCAAAAGTGTACTTTAAGTACATGATTAGAAACAAAATGTAGTTATGGTATCAGAAGTAAAATTATTGCACAATGTCCCTTTCAGAATAATGATAATGTTATTATATGCAGTATATATTATATTAAAGGACAGGTTCACAATTTCTCAAGTCGGTCTTAAAACAACAGTCTGGTGGCTAAATGACCACTGAAATAGGTTTTTCTTACTATAATCATTCCTCCGGTTTATAATGACCATTATTAGATCCCTTCATAATGAGCTTACATTGTAAGTGATGGGGGGCCAAAATCCACAAAATGTATTTAAAAGTTTATCTGAAGCTAATATGAAGCTTCAGATAAATGTCTAAACGAGTCAAATCAGGTAAATAAAGATGGATGACAAATTAAAGGAAAAACCTGAATAAATGAGTGGAGAAACATAACGAATGCAGATGCTTCCACATAGGCACACTGCATGGTACAATTAAGCAATTAACATCCAATCATGCTCTGTGACAGTTGATTTTGATTTTGTATCAAGATGGCAACAGGAAAAGATCTAAGTGACTGAAAGAGGGTTCATTGTTGGGGCACAGACGGCAGGAGCTTCAGTCATAAAGACTGCTCAACTTGCTAGTGTTTCAATAGGAACAGTGACTAAAGTGGCATCTGCGAGAGTAAACCTCACTCCCTGACATCTTAGCCTCTTTGCTAGCGTTCCCATCTCCCATGTCTGAGGTTATGAGTTCAAGTCTAGCGTGAGACTGTGCTTGTCTACACAGGCCTACTATGCCAAGGCACATTGAAGCTGTTCCGGTGGCACATGGTGACCCAACACGTTACTAAGACACTAAGACAATGTTGGTTTTTCCTTTAATTTGTCACCTGTCGTATCTTTGTTAATGTGTCAATGTCGTATCTTCTGTTTTCATCCAGGACCAGGTGTCCTTCTTTCAAATAGATATTTTGAAACTCTTCATCTTCAGCATATTAATTAATGCAGTGAAGACATCTGAGCAGGGGGATCTCCGTGGGAGTTACATCAGTTTATACAATCTGGACTTGTAGAAACTATGTGTCCTCCTCTGCTCTCGGCACTTAGTCACACTTCAGCAAGACAGAATGAGCACATTATTTTATCTCAGCAAAGGTACAACAGGGAGGAATAGTTCAGGTCAGGACACGATATCCTGGTCCCAGATGTCGACATGGGGATGTTGACTTTGATGTTATCATGGTACTTTAATTAACCTACAATCGCACAACTTTTTGCAGATTGCATAGGGTGTTTCTTCTTTTTTATGTATTTCCCCAAACAAGGGGAATTTTTGTTTCTACATATTTTCTTACCAGAAGGAAAGTCAAGTTATCAGATAGCAATTTCCCAGATTTTGGCTCCACGGTAATATTTTCATTGTTGCTCAAACAGCATTGTGAATGTTTAAAGGCCATAGATAAATAACCAAAAATGTCCTCCCTCACAGATTTCTCTAATTAGAATGGAAGTCTCGGCGGAGGATGACTACTATTACCATGAGAACTTCAGTTTCAACTTCAGCTATGATGACTACTCCCCACTCTGTGAGAAGGGTGACATCCGCTCTTTCGCAGCCCTTTTCTTCCCCATCACGTACACAGTGTGTGTGGTGGTGGGGCTGACAGGAAACATCTTAGTGGTGGCCGTGTATGCCTACCACAAACGCCTGAAGACCATGACAGATGTTTTCCTCACCCAACTGGCTGTGGCGGACCTGCTCCTGCTCTTTACGCTGCCTTTCTGGGCTGCTGACGCGGCGAGGGGTTGGGAGCTCGGGGAGGTCGTCTGCAAGATCGTGTCGGCCTGCTACACTGTCAACTTCACCTGCTGCATGCTACTGCTGGCCTGCATCAGCCTGGATCGGTACTTAGCGCTGGCCAGAGCACAGGGCAGAGAGCAAGGAGGGTGGTTGCAGAGGATATTCACCAGGAGACACTGCTGGAAGGTGTGTGGGATTGTTTGGGGGACAGCTTTCATCCTGGGCCTGCCTGATTTGATACTGTCTGAAGTTAGGTGGGCATCGGATAGGAATATCTGTCAAGCTATCTATCCTCCATCTTTAGCTAGAGAGGCTAAAGCTTCCCTGGAGATAGCCGAGGTGCTGCTGGGATTTGTGATTCCTCTCCTGGTTATGGTGATCTGTTACTGGAGAGTGGGCCGAGCGCTTAAGAGCCTCCCTATCGAGAGCAGAGGCAAGAAGTGGAAAGCCCTGCGTGTTCTCCTAATAGTAGTGGGGGTGTTTGTGGTCACTCAGCTGCCCTATAACGTTTTGAAGGTCTACCGGACGATGGACTTCGTCTACATTTTAGTGACCCACTGTGGGACAAACAAAGTGTTGCACCAGGCGGCTCAGGTGACAAAGAGTCTGGCCCTCACTCACTGCTGCCTCAACCCGATCCTCTACGCCTTCGTGGGGTCCTCCTTGCGGCAGCATATGATGAAAGTGGTCAAGAAGTTTGGGGAGAAGAGAAAAAGAAGCGGGAAGACGAGAACTCCTGCAGAGGATGAAGGGATGGAGATGTCATTCAACTCCTGCAGTGCATCCCAAGAGACTAACACATTCTCAATATGAGTTACCACTAGTACTTCATGGTGAAAGACATATAGACATGCATCAAAATCACATATTTAGACTTATTTAGTAGAGTAGAAGAATAGATACAGTTACTCTGTGTTATAGTCTACATTTTTTGAAAACAACAGCGATGGAACCATATGTGGAAATCATTACATTTACACTACCATGAATATGGACAATTTAGGGTTTTTTTAGATATATTTTTGAGTATTTTTTTGCCTTTAATAGATAGCTGATAGTAGAGAAGCAGACAGGAAACGAGGGAAGAGAGAGGGGCAACAACAGTCCCTAGCTGGAGTCAAACAAAGGACATTGCAGTCACATGCGCAGTTACCACTCGGTTACTAGGGCAATGTAGTTTATTTTGAGTCAAACTGACATACACTGTCCTGTTACAGTAAATAGTCACTAGAGAATCAAATGTGTGTCAATCTGTGGCTGAAAATAGTCCACAACAAATGCATTATTTACCCTTCTTTGTGTAACTTTTTGCAATTTTTGTTTTAAGAAAGCACATAGCCTTTTTTTAAAAAAAAGATGGAACTATATATTTGTGGCGTATTTTTTAAGATTTGATTCTTTATTAGGTATGAATGGGTCTATGTTTTGTATGATGTTTTGTCAGTTTTTACAGCCTTGTCCTGAATAAATCATATTTAGTTTTAGTTGTGTTTTTTTTGTAGTGGCATGACACAATAAAAGAGCTTCAAAATGCTCTTTTCCTGCATATCTCACAAGCTTAAATGTGTTTGTTTATAGTTTATTCTAATCCATGAAACATTAACTACTTTCTTGGAAAACCACAAACATTTTTCCAACTACCCACGCAATACAAAGTACAAATAACTGAATAAATAACATTTAAAGATGAAAAAATAAGAAAGAAAAAACAAGTGTTTGTAAATCTATGAAAGAACTTTGCTCTTTTGGCAAACAACCTTGTGATAGTGTCAAATAGTGCTCAGCTTATTTTTTATTGTAATCAATTTAAGTAAATAATACTTACATCTACACAGGCAATAAATTAGATGAATCACACACGCCGGCTGAGACATGATCTCTGATAGTCATCTACGATCTTTAATATTGTTCCATTTGACAGAATTATGATGCTAAAACACAACCGTGTACTTTCAGATAAGGTATTTTATTTGTCAGCTCAACAATATAAATGATTTATGGAAAACTAAAAGATAGCATATGTCAAAGCATCCGCTAGGGAGCTTCTGGACTGTTAGTGTAGTTTGCAAACAATCCTGTGCCAAATCTACATTCAGTTGGGATTTGACTGGCTTTGATGTAAGGAAGCCACAGTTTTGTTCTGTCCTGAATTCCTCAGGACATCTGAAACCCACATTTACTGAACACTTTTCACTGTTTTCACTTTACACTGCACAGCTTTTCTCTGAGCAGGCAGCCAAGTTTGCTTAACAGACTGATAAACTATTTCTGGTAATCTTTTCACGAGGTGATGTTGAGCTGCTGGAAAGATTGTCATTGTCTTGATAGTGGAAATTCTTACTTTATAATTACAGATGTTTTTTCTGTGACAACGATTAAACCTGGCAAGATGAAAACATTCTTAGTATTCGTTTGTGTCGCTGCATAGAGAGGGAGGGACATTCAAACATCTAGTACATTTGCAAAAGTCCAGCACTAGCACATTCGGTACCTGTTTAGATAAACAAAGGTCAGTGCCAGACTTTGCTTGCTCTTCGCAAATCAGTTATAAGATCTCCTTACAGTTATACATAAGTTATACATAAACATAACACTACATAGTTTAATCATGTTTTTGTTGTATCAACAGTACTTTTCCCTGTTGATGATTTAACATATTTATCGCTCAGAGAAAACGTAAACACACCTGGTGTGACGCAGGGTCATGGATTACCTTGTATGTCTCTGTTTTTTTTCCTTTCTTTCTTTCTTTCTCTATCCCAGATGGTACAAATCAAGTAATGGTTTGTTAAGTGACGCTAACACGTGTGAGGCTTCATGCAGAAACCATATGACTAAGGTTTTCCATCTGGCAACTGAGCAAAAAATAAAAAAAAAATAAAGGTTTTGCGCTTCAACCTGAGGATAAAACATGTAGACACAGCGTGATTAACAAAGCCTGCTGTGTGGTTTTAAACTACCTTTACAAACATGCCAAAAACGTTATTGAGAGGCTTCTTTTTGCCCATGTTTTAACGATTTGTGCTCTGTTGTACTCTCATTTTACATTTGTAAATTAAACTATAATCATTATTTGTTAGAAAAGAAAAGTTTGTAAGTCAAGATTAAATCCTTTATTGAAAAAAAATTTTAACAGTGCAAATAAACAACTAAATGTAACAAAAACATTACTTCTTGCAATCAAAGAAAACTATAAATATACAAAAATGCCGACCAAGGCTCTTAACATCTGATATTTCAGATCAGAAATATGGCTAATTCAGTTATTAAATTACGATTAAGGCAGTCAACCAGCTTCAGTTTCAACAAACTACAACCAAGAATTTTCTCTTAAATTAAGTAAAAAATATTAGTTATTCAAATATATAACTGTGATAATAAAAATGTATAAAACAAAAACTTAGAGGCCTAAGATGGCAGTGTGACAATAATTTAGAGAAGAAAACTTTCTGGCTTTTTCACATGAGAACAAGGTTACAAAATGTAACAAAATCACTCCTTAAATACAATATGCCATTTTTATCAAATATAACTATGGAAAGGTACTGTACCAGTGTTACCAGTCTGTTTATGTACCCTGAACTAGATCGTCAACCCTGTATCAAAAGGTTTTTAAAAAGCCAATACTGAATCATTACAAGTTACTGTAAATATCAGCTAAAGCAAAACACTGTCACAGTTCCAAATGTTGACCAAGCAACAGAAAGTAAAGCAGTTTTCTTCAAGTCTCAGACTTTCCACCAGATGTGGAAAAATCAAAGATGCGTACATGCAAAAGTGCAGTAGGAGGCTGAAGGATTCATCCTGGTTTATTTCCACTAAGGCACCTCATTTCTCTGGAACGTTGTGGATATTTAACCAGTAAATCGTTAAAAAATCCAATGACGACATAATGACCCTGTAGCTACATAAATATCTTATCCTCATTCAGGCACTATGTTTTGTGTTGGCTGTGAAGGCAAAAACCCAGCTTAGTAAAAAAAGAAGCTGTCTGGTGCAAAGCGGTGAAATCTTACATATGTAAAGGGTATTTAAGATAAATGACAACGGCATGTTTAAGTATCAGCGGTGCAATTGTAACAAAAATAGGAGAAAAGTATCTTTGAAGTGTCTCTAGAGGGAGGCAAAAAGTGCTTCCTGAGATTGTATAAGCATATAGCAGAGCCCCCATCAGCCGTCAGTAATTAAGGATCTGTACGTCAAACAGGTCGCACACGCCTTCATTGTCGTCCAGGTTGAAGCTGTAGTCTATGCCTGCATGTAGAGAGAGAAGCATCAACGAGAATACTGTAAAACATAAGTAAGACAGAAACAGATATATATAATCAAAATTCTATATGCAGTCTAAGTGATATATAACTGTTAGAACAGGTTTTGAGGTGCTTACCATCAGTACACATCAGCTCATCAATTAGGTCAACAGCGCCTACAAAAGGATTAAAAGCACATTTTTTACAGCTTCTACTTCAGAGTGTAATGAAAAATTTACATTTATGGCCTGTGTAACATCAATTTATAAGCAACAAAACCAGATAAAAAGTCAACAAAATATCAGTAAATTATTCACCCATTTTCTCTTATCAGTCCAAGTAATATTGGAATCAATACAATCAATAAAAAGTGATCTTATAGGGGACATATTTGTAATTTGGTGCTCTACTGGAATATATTTGCATGATTTACAGTTTAAAAAACTCAGTTCAGTCTCTGTCTGAATCATGGCAATTTAGCTCCTGTCTCTTTAAGGCTCTCATCCCAGAGAGCCCGCTCTCTTCTGATTGGCCAGCTCTTGAAAGCCGCCTCTCTGCAGACGTCCACTGACTGCGGAGGCTACCTCATGATGAAACAAACTATAGTAGTAGGATTTAACTAGTTTTTCTCGTTCTTTACTTGAAATGTCAACTTCTCAAATACATTCGTAAATGTTCGAGACGAAATCTGATCTGAAATATGTGAGTGGACAACATGAACAACCCATAGAAGAACCTTAGCAACAACCTTAGCAACAAAGGCTACAGAACAGATGGTTGTTTTTGGGCATTAACTATGAGCTGACAGGTAGGAAAAAATGTCAAAGTAGGTTGAAGCCCTGGCTTTTGACTTGCAGGGAGCATTTCTACATATGTTAACCTCAAGTTTTAGAACTTTGACCGTGTTTAACATAGATATCCAACATCAGAAGAGAATATAAACAACAGGAAATCACAAAAAGCATAATATGTCCCTTTTAAAGCCTCTACAGAACCATAACTGAAACAAATGTGCTGCTAGATGCAATCTGCTCAGTGTAACTGTATTTATTCACATCCCTGTGCCTTACCCTCTCTGTCGTCCTTCATGTGGTCTCCAGCAGAGTTGAGCTTCAGCAGGGTGCTCATATCCAGCACAGACTGGAACTCGTGACCCGCCAGGTGCATCTGCTGCTGCTCTAACACTGGCGCAGGCTGAGTGTGACACACTGCAGAGGGGAATGGGAGGTATGACAAGAATAATTAGTTGCACAGGCCCTTTCATAAAGTACACCTGAAGCATTGTGAAGTTCATTTATCTGAACGTGGTACTATAAGAAGAGGATGGGTCGCTGTCCAAAAGTGTGTGGTGAAGCACATAGAGAGAGACAGCCTGAGCAGTCAGTTGTTACTGAAATGACCAGAGCAGAGTATAACACTAAAGATTGTTTGGTAAGTGAACGTTTGAGTTGCTGTTGCATTATTCCTCATTTTCATTGAAAAAATGGGTTTCACTTTGACAATTTGCTGGCTCTGAGCTTTACCATGTTTCCTAGGTATGTTTCCATCTTAACGCCTACTGCAACACTGACTCATTCTTTATAAGCTTATTTCCAGTAGAGGAAGTGGTTTGTCTGGAACACAAACTGTAAATGTCTATATTTAGTTAGTTCCCATGACATGAAGCGGGATCAAATGCAGACACTGTCTTGCTTGCTAGCAAATTCTGGTTGACCTGCAATTGGCTTCATTAGTGTAATTGTCTTTCTAGGTGATTTACACCACAATGTTGTGTTACAGAGTATTTTATACTGAAGAAATTTGACAGAACATTTACAAGTTGAGGAAGATGTTAAAGGATTATAAAAGGAGAGCCTTCACACTCCCTCATTCAATTTTCTTCAGTACTGTATGTACAGGTTTCAAGGAAAGGAACATTTTATGCATTACAAATATTGGGTAGACAAAGTTCAAACATTATCTTGGCATTTGTCACAGTAGAAATTACTTTTGTATCATTGCAGTATGTTGTACTACGATTAAGGGCGTTACGCAAATACAAAGTCACTTAAAAAGAAAGGAGGTTTTGCACATTTAAGCTAATTTCTTACCAACTGTGAAGAAACTTAACTGTTCTAAAACAGTTCTTGAACTGATTTCTTATGGTCCAGCCAGATACTGGTTTTTATTCACTGAAAAACACACTAAGAAAATCAACTTGCTGAGACTTGAAACTTGTCTGAGATAGGCAAGCCATTATGAATGACACAGCCCTATTATTTTTGCTTTAAGTTGCGTTACGGTGACATTGTGTTTCAAGCAGCAAGCCTTTTTTGATACTGTTTCTACAGGCCAAGACATGCTAACATCTGATATTTCTTACTCGGCTGCTAAAAAGCAACCTTTTAAAAGCAATAATGGCCCAGACGATTCACATGATCCATTTCGTAAGGCCAGTATTTGCTTACAGTTCTTTTTCAGAATTTGATTTCCTGGTAACTCAGCTCAGCAGTGCATTGCTTCTGACTCTTGGGCATGGGAGCATTACTGAGTGAAAAACTGTCTGCTTCCAGTACAGTAGAAAAAAGTTGCAGGTTTATTAGGGACACCTGGCTAAAACTAATGCAATCTAATACAACAGTGCTTCAAGTTTATAATGTTCAGTTTACGTTGAAACTGTTTTAGAGAGTTGGTGATTTGATCTCATGGTTAATTATACTGGAAGGTTTTTCTGTTTTTTTGTGATATATACAGTTCGATTAAGTTTTCGCATAAAGGTGGATGCATAACAGTTCACTTAAATACACCACATAAGCATGATATAGCAGAGTATTTCTCTCTGTTTCCCAATCCATCTCACCCCTAGCCCAGTCTGGCTGGACATTGCCAGAGTCCTGCGATTACACAAAGTTCAATCAGACTGAACTCTAGTCGAAGCAAAAGAGACACAATTCGCAATCTAAATCAACAGTGTCTCTACACAGAATTGAATGGTCGGACTTCAGCTTCGCACCTTGACCTGCCAGTGTTTGGTTTGTCTGTTCTGCGCTACTGTCAAAACATGGTAGGCTCTGTGGAAGAGGACCTACTCTCCATGTAGATATAAAGGGCTCATTCTAAGGTAACGAAAACACAACGATTCTTATTTTTATGGGATTATACACTAATTAAAACATACTTATGAATATTATATTCCATTTCTGCCAAGTCCGTTCTGCTTGATGACACTAAATTCTACACACTGGACATTTAAAGGCCCTGCACACCTAAACAGGGGTTTTCACTTATTTTGGCTGATTAGCCCACTTGAGAGGAAAGTGAGAGATGTCAATCAAGCACAGTCACACACAGAAGGGGTCTACTCAGATAGAATAAGTGTAAACACCTGTGGCCTGTGTGTACTACATTTTTCAGGGGCTTTTAAAAAAAAAAGTTTGTAACAGCAAATATGCCTCTGTCCTGTTTTGGAGTAACTCAACAACACCACCTAACTGCAGCCTCTTCAATCTCTAAAAAGCTTAATCGACACATCTCTAAAACAATGACCACAACGAACATTATAATCTTCATGAAATAGAATTTATTTCACAGCTGTTAGTTTTAGCTAGGTGTAAATAATAAAGTATATCCAATAGGCTTGCTTCAGTAGGGGATATCCCCAGTGGCTTTTGGTGCACAAGTACAGACCAGTGTGGTTTTCTCTACGCTATTACCACTCAGTGAACTTTGAAACACCAGCTGCATTCAGCCAGGACATCAAACATCAGGCGTGCGACACACAAAAAAAAAATGAAATTACCAAATTTTATAAAAGTTACAAGAGGGAGGGACTGAATTTAACTTCTTCTGACTTGTGATGGGAGATCTGAGAAAGAAAGAAATGAAACTGCTCCAGTGTGACGGTACTTTGAGATTAATGTTAAGCCAGTTTCTTAACATACGCAAGTGTTTATTCAGTGTTTTTTTTTTATTCCTCTACTTTTTTATTAATAGTGCAATGCAATAAAAAACTTTGGCTGGCTATATTTATTTAATCCTCTCACTTATGTTTAAAACCTCTACTGTATGTGTCAAATGTGAGGTTCTGCACAAAAAACCGGATGACTGGTGGTTTTACTGAGGAACTTATGATGCAATACGTTTTTTTCCCGCAACAAGCCCATTTTCCACCCACTCATCCTCAAATCTCAAAGTCCCTGTCCTTACCCATCTGTATGTCAGGAGGGGTGGATGAGGGCGTCAGCACGTCATCATGTTCTGGCAGCACCATCTGGTGGTCTGAGCAGAGAGAGTCCTGGCTGCAGAAGGAGGAAGTGGTGTTGGAAGTGGAGTAAACAGATGTTGAGAGAGGGAACCTCTGCAGGCTGGCGGGGGTACTGGGTGGAGTTGGCATTGGACAGATATCGTCGGTGGGCGGCACAGGGAACACCACAGGTATTGTGGAGTCTGAATCCCTGTTGATGAGCATGACCTGGATGGGAGCTGACTGACTGCGTAGGTTCACCTGGTACTTCTTCTGACCACTCTGGCCCTGAAACACAACAACATGGAGATCAGCTTACAGTCATACATTTCTGTGCATGAGTAATTCTTGACCTGGGTGTTTGTAAGTAGGAGCTAATGTAGAGCACCCTAATTACACTTCACATGCCACAACAAACTTATCATGGCATTAGCTAGCTTTTATTACAGACCGCATGTGGTTTACCATAGAAAATAAGGAAAATATTTTAATTTCTTGTCTGCTGACTATGACTACAAAATTTAATGTGTCCAATTCAAGAAAGCATGATTGTGACCAACCATTTCAGGTAGTGGCACCTCCAGTTGAGTCCCAGCAGGAGCCACTACAGCCAGAAGAGTGTCTCCACTGAAGGCATTGCAGATGTCTTCATGTGTCACAAATGTATAAGTGAGGAAATGTTAAGGAAACAGGAACAGGATTACATATGAGGGAAATGGAGACAATAAACTGGAAAAACAAGACTGTGAGCATTGTGCAAGTCAGGATTAGCCTAGCTCTGCTTACACAAGAGACTGACAATAGCAATTATATTTATAATCCTCTCTTTATAGTGTTTTCTCTGTTCAATAAGCAAACAGTGTTAAAAGGATCAAATGGGGATTTTTTTCCCCCTCTGAAATTAATAAATGGAGCCAGGACTTGAATTACAAACTGTAGAGAGAGAGAGAGACACAAAGAATCAAGAGCACAAAAAAAAGAGAATAACATTTCACTTCAGTGAAGCAACATTTCACTGGAACGGCACGGCATCAAATTTAAAGGCTCAGTAGTAAATGTTTTAAACACTTTCAGGTTTAGTGAAACAGGAAGTTGATTTTGAATATTATACAAGGTAAGGATGGGGTGTTTTTGGTTTCAACTTGCCTTAATATGAACTGGCACAAAATTACAGTTTGTGCACTCAAGATTGTGAAATGAAGAAAAGAGACATCACACAAAAACACAGACCTGAACTGAATTAGAACTGAACCTCAAAATTCAAAGGATATATACTAGTGATGGGATCATGGTTGAGGTATTTAATGTTCTCCTCCAGCCATGCCTTCTGGTTGTCCAGCTCCTTCTCTTGAGCCTCTAGCTCAGAGATATGGGCCTTCAGAACGTTCACCTGCTCCAGCGCCTCCTGGGTTTGGCTTCCCTTGTTTTCCCCCCTGGACTCGATAATAAATGATGAGAGAGGAAAGGGTGAGATATGAACAAATGCTGCTACTGTTTTGCTATTACTAAGTGGGTCTTTTCAAAGGAAAAATTTTGATTTGGCTTAAAAAGCAAATATGAATATTTTTTAATTGATCAACTTCTGGAGATGATGAAGATGCCAATTTCCATACAGCGCTGTAGAGATTTTCAAGAGGTTTCAAAATATTGAAGGTGCTGAAAAATGAAAACAGTAAAACTTGTTTTTTCAAACCTCCACTGGATTATGTTCTTGTTTTTCTTCTCGATCAGCCCCACACCTTCCAGTACGTTGGTGATGTCATATATCCTCCTCTTCTGTTTCACTGCCAAACTGTCTGCAGCCTGTTAATTTGGAATTTCCATAAAGGGTCTCGCTCAGTGACAGAACTTTTGTTGACAAGGTACATCACAAAAAAAAAGAAAAAAAGAGAGACTCAAGTAAAGCTAGCAAGTGGAGGATTTGGCAAATTAAGCTGCACAAACAGCAAATCAAACCCCTTGGCAGAAGAGGACAGTTATACAATAGCAGTGGAGGAAGGAGGAGGGAAAGGGTCTGAGGAGCTTGCAGTGTAAACATTAGCCAGTTTTGGCGCGCAAGTAGAGAGGGAAAACTCCATCATCATCACTGTGATAAAAATGAAGATAGATTTGTTGAAAGATAAAAATGAAAAAATAAACTTAAAAAATAAACTAAAATAAACTTTGGTCTGGCCACAAGCCACAGCCACGAGTCAAAACACTAAGAGCAGATGGTAAAACTGAAATCTTTAATAAGCTTTCTTCTAAATGTCTCCATTTACTCACAATTTACGGAGCTTCATAGTAGTTATAGCAGACAGCTCTAAGAAAATAGTTTGAGAGATGGCAGGAAGGAACCTTCAAAAAGAACATGTGCTGGTTGGGACATCCCAGTTTTTTGACATTTATTTGACATTTTGAAAAGGAAGATATAAATGTACACACAAGTACAAAAATGTCAAGTATGGCAAAATAAATTCCAAGGTTGTGATCCTTGCTGTAAAGATAGGAAACGACAACAGCTGAGATAAGTCTTTTGGAGTCACTGTCTTCTAACGCTCGATTGTCTTGCCTTGCTTGTAAATCATTTTGGATTAGAACGTCTGCCAAATGACAAAATGTAAATATAAAAATGTAAATCTTGGACTTTTTGTGCCGCTCTTGGCATTTTTGTGGTTGTGTGTGATTTAATGCCCTTATTCTTCTCATAAAGTCAAAAACTGGGTTGTTTCCTCCCTGTCAACTCTCTAAAATATTGTTGTTGTTGTTTTATGTTTGTCTGCCATTATATTTGCATATGTATATTAAAATATGGAGAGGGACTGTCAGACTGTCCAACTACGGACAGTGATGTAGCAAAGAGTGTCTTGTGGGGACCACCACAGGTTAATTAAAAGGGGGTTCATAGTAATCTGTATTGAAATTGGCAGATTAAGAAACTATGAAATAACATTTAGGGACTACCACATTTACCTCTAATGAACAAAATAAGCTGATTTATTTTTCTGACTATTTTACAGAAGATTAGCCATCCACATCATCCAAAAACAAATACAGCTTTTTACTGCTTGTGAGTAGTTTGTGTTGTTGGACCAACAAACGAGGAGGCCTGGCTAATGGCGGCTAGCTAGACCACCTGGAAAACAAATCAATGCACCTGACTAGCCCCATTTAAGAGTGACTGACAGCCCTTTGTTCACGTCTGCTGCCTGGAAGGTACCACCAGAAAACACCGATTAATTTCCCCTAAAAACAACAACAGTGAGCCTGCCCCTGTCGTTTCACTGACCACTTTCAAATCAAGGACGCCATCCTCCGCTTCTTGTAGCAAACTGACAAACTTCCTCGTGAGGAGCCCCAAACTTTTCTCGTAGCGACTCGGTGTCGAGCGTGCAGTCTCCGTCGTCTCAAGCTCCATCTTCTCTCTATAAAAGAAACCTTAACTTATTTTAATGAGCCGTATCTGCGTTAAACTGCAAATTACGTAAATTTCTTTTCATTCAGACACGTCGTCTCTGTTACCTCAACGGGACGTCGGCAGTACCGGTAGGGTTTTTAAATGAACAGACGTTACGTTAGGTTACAGTTGCCACGGCAACCCTTGTCCAGCTCGTGCCCCCCAGTCACTCGAAATATGACTCCGCCCTCCCTTCTGTCACCATGGAGACCACTCTATCAGGACCTAATCTAATGATAATCAGAAATAATCGGTATGGGAGCCCATTTCAGGCAAAACAAGACGAAACATGAAAAGTTAAAAAAAAAAAAAAAAACATGGTATCAAAATGAAATAAGTAAGTTTTATGAGATGCTTCTCAAATTCTTGACTTACTATCTTATAATTTTGACTCTAAAAGGTAAATTCTTGACTTATTAAGTTAAACGTTTGACTTGTTATCTCAGGATTTTTTTTTTTTAGTAACTCAAAATTTGGACTATTTTTTAAGTTTGACTTACATCTCATTATTTTTTACTACTTACTGTACTATCTTACAATTTAGACCTAACCTAGTATCACAATTTTGACTTACTATCTCATGAGTCTGACATACCATCTTAGAATTTTGACTTTATATCTCATAAATTTGACTTGTCTCAAAATTTTGACCTGTCATAAGTGCTTTTAATGTTATCAAGCATATCTTTTGATCTATTTTTTGTTTGTTTGTTCTGTGGTCAGGTTTTCGGGTTAAAAACCATGAACCATAAAGCTTATCGTCCACAATTTGATTCTGGCTTGAGACCCTTACATGTCATTCCCCATCTCTCTTTCTCCCATGTCATTTCTCTACTATTGATTCTTCAATAACAGCAGAAAATACTTAAAAATATTATTTTATCCTTTCCTGGTGGAAATGGTCTTCCATATTACTGAGCTAAGTGTACAATAAAATTTTTCTCCTCATAAATATTTAGCCAACAACAAAGTGACCACTTAGAAAAAGAGTCACTTTGTTTTATTTTACCAAACTGACCCTCATACTAGTTAAGAATCTTATTAAGATTTTCTACACAATTCCCAGTCACCTGTTAAACTAAAAAATACACTAATGTCTTTGCTGTCTCCAAAGGTGTCTTGTTACTTTTACCTTACCGATAAGCACTGTGCCAAAAACAACCTACAAGGTCAATGAAGTGTCATATGAGATATTACATAGAATTTATCCTGAGAAAAATGTATTTAAAAGATTAAAAACTGATATTGATTTTAGTTGTAATTTTTGTGGACTGGTCAAGTAAAGCATCTCCGATTTATTGTTTCATTGTATTTACAACTTTTTGACTCGGATATTTTTAGTGAACACTCTTTTACCCATTAGGCTCAAATAAAATTGAAGCATGATACATAAAAGAATGTTAATCATAATTTAGATGATAATTTTACTTGGAAAATATCATATTCACAAAGCAAAATGGTCAAATTCCAAGCCTATTTTTTCAATTGGTAATTAATTTAAATGTAAAAATGTTAAAAATTAGTAGTAAAAAATAATGTCTTCAATGATATTTCTTGTCTTTTCAATGCTCATTTACTTGAATTAAGATTTCTCTTCGTAGATTAATTGTTTACAGTTCTGTAATAAAATTATCCATTCACACAATTTATTTCTCATCTAGAATTTGTGTAAATACAATGTTGTTATTTGTAAGAAAAAAAGACATCAAAATATGCTCAGAGAATTTATTGGAAAATCATGATAAACTAAAAACAACAATAACTTAACATAAAAAAAATGAACACGTAAATTATTTTATTTAAAAAATACAACTGTGCTGTGTTGTCTGTGCGTTTTAATTCACACACTGACATAGCTGGAGTAACACTTCATGTGTTAAAAGTCTTTTAGTACACTGGTGAGACGTTTCATTTTCTCTTCCATGATTCTCTTGTTAGTTTCTGTCTCTTCCAGGAGCTGACGCATCTCCTCCTCCACATCAAATACCTAAAGTATGCAGACACAGACAAGCTCAGCTGCAGAAAACACATGACTGTGGGTTTCACATTCAAGCCTTTTTAGAAATTTACAATGCTTTGTTGGGTGAAATACAAATAATTAAAGCGGGCATAATTAGAGCTGAGAAACTGGCTGAAACCCATAGAGGCCAGTTTTATTCATGATATTGTTAATCTGGTGAATTTTGTGACTGCATATCTGCATAAAAGTTGTTGCATATTTGCCTCTATTCATGATTTTCAAAACATATTTTTGTTTTTGTTTGCTGGACTGCTGGAAGACAAAGATCTGCTAGATAAAGAATGGAAACTTTTCAGCAGCTTACCCTCTGATTGGCCTTCTCTATCTGTTTCTGCTTTTCATTAGCCAGTCGAAGCAGCTCAGCTTGATGGGCAGCCTGGATAGACTCCAGTTGCCGACGAAATGCATCATCCACACAGTGTAACTTCTCGACCGCATCTCTGCAGGACAGACAACCACAAATAAAACATAACGTTACATCAGGTAAAGGTAAGGCACATTAAACCTATGCAATTTTTAGGGTGGATAGAAACATAAATTAATATTTTATTTAAAATTATATCACACACCTGTATCAAGGCAACATCTCTAAAACGACCTAATCATGTTTTGGCCAAGACTTCATAAATCATATGATATTACAATTTCAAGTCTAATAAGTTCTCTATTTTTTGGATTTGGAAGAGAAATGTTCATGTTCATACATTTTGGCCGGGGCATGTATTTAACAAACGCAAAACTTTTCAAGATAAGGCATATTTGGTTTTACTTTAAGGCTTAGGGGTAAAATCATTTTATCAGCCTCCTTGACCTAGGAGATAATTCTCCTCCTCTCCTCCAGGATTTAGGAGAGCTGCGGAGCTGTCCTTACCTGTTCCCAGCAGGTGGACTGTGATAGCACAAACATGCTTGCACAGTCTGGTAGATACAGAAACACAGACTTAAGGACACTCGATTCAAAGTAACAAGCGTCCTCTGAGGTTTTGAATGCATTTAACCTTCTTGTGATGGATTCTGTCCAGAATAATCGCCCCATCTACAACGCTGTGCCTGTTAATCATGCCCTTAATTATAAACAAGCAAATACATACAAATACATACACATTTACATTTAACACTTTCAGCAGGATTCATGAATTGAGTTTTGCTCTTGTTAATTTCTCGATATTGTGACGTACTTGTGAGCTTCTGTTGCTTTATCTCTTTCTTCCAGCAGCAAGCATTCCTTGGAATCAAAGTTCTCCTTCATGCGCTTCACCTGGCTCTCTAGCCGAGTGAGCAGGTCTGCCTTCTCCTGCCATTTCTTACTAGAATCCCTAAAAGGGGAGAGAGAGAAAACATAATCAATCAATCAATTTTTATTTATATAGTGCCAAATCACAACAAAAGTCATCTCAGGGCACTTTTCACATAGAGCAGGCTAGCATCTAGACTGTACTCTTAAATTTACAGAGACCCAACAATTCCCCCCTGAGCAAGCACTTGTCAACAGCGATAGAAACCTCAAGCAGAACCTGGCTCTTTGACCTTCAATTTACTTATTACAATTGCCATGACACATTTATTATAATGCACTTTTAACTTTTAAGAGCAGAATTTTTACATGCTAAGTATGTGTAGTTGTGTTTGTGATGAGACACTTGCCTGTAAACTCTGTTGACCTCCTCAAGCTCCGCCTCCTTGTCCTCCAACTGCTGTTTCAGCTCCTCTTTGCGCAGGCTGAGATGTTCCAGCCTCTCCCTGAGCTCAGCCAGCTGAGCTGTTTCCTCCTCAAGCTGCTGCTGGAACTTCTTCTGGGCCTGGATCAGCTCCTCGCGCAGCCTGCGGATCTGCTCGTCACGCTCCTGCAAGGCCTAAACAACAGGAAACCAGAAGAGAAATAGAAACTGCCTCAGCATATCTCAAGGTAAAAATAGGATAAAATGGATAGATACAAACACCAAGGAACATACAATGCCATGATAAAATGCACAAATATAAAAGTTGACATTCTTGTAGAATGTTTTTTAAGTTTTTTTTGCTGTTTTACTCTTACTTCACCAAACTGATTTCAATAGTGTCCTGCTACCTCTTTGAGTTTGCGGATGGTTTCTGTCTGGTCTTCAATGATTCTGGTCTTGATTTTGAGGGCATCGTTGTCCCTCTCATTCTGTTTCTTCTGTGTCTCCAGCTCAGTGCCCAGCACCTCTATCCTGGCCTCCAGGCGTCCACGGTCCTGAGCTAGAGATGCTCCTAGTAAAAAAAACACAAGAAAATGTAAATTAGATTTCATCTCTCACAAGAGCAATTATTGTGAAACTGTACTATAAACTTTATTCTTTTGCCTATTATTCTTTTGTCTATATTTATACATTTTATTCAGTGTTAAAATATTTCTGTATTTCTATTATGTTTTAATGGATTTTATTGCTTTATATAATTGATTAAAAATTTCTGTGTTTTGCTACCGTGTACAAAGAAAAGTATGTGTCTCCCAAATAACCACTAGATGGCAGGCTTTACTTTAAACAGATGAAATAAAAAATCAGCACACACAGTTTTAAACCGAACAGCTGCTGCCTTCTTCATACTTCATACACTTTCTCCATAGGAAAATCTCCAAGATGTTAACAGTGACTCACTTTACCCAGGGCAAATATGCAGCATCCACCTGGCAAATGCATTATTAGTAGAGTAGGACAGACTCAGAGAAGACCTACACTAGAATTTCTCAATAAACAACTGAAACTGGCCGTCAGTGTGTGTCATGCACTATAAGGATCACTGAAAGCAACAACAGTGAACAGAAAGTGCCCTCATGAATGTCTCCCACCTTGCTGAGCGAGCTCCTGGCCCCAGATCCTCCTCTCTGCCCTAAGGCCGTCTATCACCGACTCCTGAGCTGTGAGTTGAGACAACAGTCGAGCCTTGTCTTTCTTAAGCAACTCAAGCTGCAGGGTGAGATGCCGGTCCTGCTCCACCTCTGTTTCCAAAGAATGCAGACGGCTCTGGCAGAGGGACAGGCACAGAGACAGTATTAATGATCAACAGCCATCTGTCATGGCAGACAGATGGAGAGACAGCTGGACCATTCAGTATTCCATGGTGTCTCAAATTAGTCTCTTACAGGCTCAGGCTGAGCAATATTTGACTGATGCCCAGAACTTATCAACTCTATCTTAGACATAATGTGACTTTACAAACCTGATCAAGGTATTTGCTCTTAATTTAAGTGCTAATGGAAAAAATCTGACAGACGTCTCACTGTTTTAATCTGGTGGTGTACCTTTAGTTCAGTGACAGCATCTTTCTTTGCTTTGATGAGCTCAGAAATACGATTCTTCTGTTCCTTGACCATGGCTGTGAGCTCCTGCACAAGAGAGCCGGATTTTTGCTCTCTTTGCTGGGACTGGCCGAGGGTCGCCTTGAGCTCCAAAAGCTCTGCAGTCATCTGATCACACGCCTCCTTTACCTACAAGAAGTAGAGTGAGGATGTGGAGGTGAATGTGAATATAGACATCTAAAAGACTTTGGTCCAAGCATTACCTGAATTGACAATTCTATCAATCAATGTCACATTTGAGATCTGACAGAACGGGTTTTAGGGGTCATGGATTTATAGAAAGCAATCTTTTAAAAGTTTCCATGAGTGAGGGTCTGGTTGGCAATCTGTATCTCATTCAGAATTTCCAAAGTGTCAAAAGTTTGAAGACTTAAAGTAGCAAATCGTGCAAGCAGTAGCAATCAAGAATAAGATTATATTTTGTGCAAAGGCTGAATGAAATCTGTAACCATATGGGGAAAGTACAGACCGATTCAAATTCAATCCCTTTGTATAGCACTCTTCCTCTGGCAATCACAGACTACTTGTCCAGAGTCAAATGATCCTAATTCAATCTCAGCTTTCACCATCAGGCTGAAAAAAATCCACTAAGTCTATTTATATTGGGGTCAATTCCCGTTCAATCATTTCCTTCTTACTGGACACAGAAATCATTTCAGCTGGACTGTACAGAGAATGTAGAGTAAGATTTAGGACGACGACACTTTAGTGATTACAGGCCATCTGTATGGCTGGCGCCCATCTTTCAGCAGACCTCATAGAAGCGAGCAGCCTCGATGGTTAGTGCCATGCGGAACTCATCCTCCAGAGCAGCGTACTCTTTCCTGCCCTCTGCCAGTTTCTCCTCCAGCTCCGCCTCCCTGGTGGCATGTCTCTGTTCCACTAATGCTACTTCTTTAGCGACTGCCTCACGGAAATCCACCCCTCCCGGCTGCAACCGCAAGTCCAGCTGTTTTCTGTGGAAAGAATGCAAACAAGTGAGGATAGTACGTTGCCCTTTTTAAACAGGCTCCTGGTCCATAGCCTTTATGTTATGGTAATTTAAAGGTGAAAATGTATGTTTAAGGTAAATTTAAATACAGTAAATTGAGGGCTCACTTAACAGGAAATTGTACAAAAAAGTTTAAAGCTTCTGGAAATTTGGCTTGAAATAGTAATGCATATCTGAAATCTGAGTGAAAATAAATGTTCATAACTATTAGAAAACCTAGTTCAAAAAACCTGTAGGTGTGTAGGTGTGGCACATCGCATTTTGATTGACACCTACACCGGCTACTGGGGGCTGGCTAACTACAGTAGCTAACAACTGGGTTTCCATGGTGCAGAGCCGTGATTCTAACTCACTGAGCCTCGCCTCCAACACGGTATATATACAACATTTATTACATGTACCATTATCACTAAAGGAGGCAGGAGAATAGTTAAAGAGCAAGAGAGAGCACAAGAGCGAAAGGGAGAGAGGGAAGCCATCACTAACAGTTAAGCTGAAGTAACTAGCAAATCTGAAAAGCATCTTAACAACTGTGTGATTAGCGAGAAAGTTGCTAAAAGGAGAGAGCTAAGAGTGCTTGAGCGGAACTAGAGTATATTTAAATGTACAGCAGGAAGTTAGCGGCAGTAATGAAGAATATAGCAAAATTAACTGGGTTGAGATGCAGAAACGCTAACGCTACCAATGAAACAGAGACTCCAGCAACCGGAAATGAGACAATATGCTTACCGCAGCACGTCACGTCGGTTATGACTAGTTTGCAGAATTTATTGTGTAATTTTTGTACTAAATGTCTGAGCATAACCACACCCAATTCAAACCCAATATCAGGAAAGTTTACAAACACTTAAATCACAATCGTTCATATTTGGATTAAAACTAATTTCCAATACTTTTTAGATTATGTACGTACGACCCTAAATTACTGACTAAATAAGCAATAATCAAAGTTTGGAAAAAAAAATAAACATCCGGTCTGTGGATATTATTTATTACGATGTTAAACACTCAAAAAATTCAGCAGATCTGATTCATCAGGACTGTACAGATATGGTTTGCTCAGATTTGATTTGACAGTGCAGGTAACAGAAACAGAAACAACCCACACACTATCATCAGTATTTTATATTATTTAACTTTGGATGAAATCTGTTGCATCCATGACCCCCTTACTGATTGAGAAAATAGATTTTTAGGGCATTTAAAATGGGATAAAGTTGATATTGAGCATGCCTTCTTCCAGTGATTCAGAATAAAAAGCTTCAGGCGTACCTGTGCTCTTGTTCCCTGGACGCCAGCAGTTCATGTAACTGCTGTAGTTTGTCTTTGTGCTGGCGCACTGAAGCTCTCTGGATATCCACCTCCCTCTTCAGAGCTGCTGCCTTGTTCTCCAGCTCCAGGTGCCGCTTCATCTGAGGAAAGTCAGCACATGATTTATCGAAGCCTGTCACATTGAACTATCTCTGTTGAATCATTTTATCTGTTTGTATTCATTCACTCTGCATGCTGGGTGATGGAACTACTGCACTGGTATAAACAGAAATGATAGTGATATAGGGAGTTCAGTGGTACAGCAGATACAGAATGATAGATGATTCTAAATTAACTTGTTCTGGTGGCGTCATTGGTATTCTATGTTGAGAATTTAAAATCGATCGTTATTAAAACAGTGATACAGGTATACGAAACTAGCTACTGTACCTCCTCAGCCTGCTGACGAGCCCTGAGCGTCTCACCATGGGAGATGCTTTCCTCCAGTCTGTGCAGTGCAGTCTTATGTTGTTCTTCACTGCTGCGGGCCTGCTCCAGCTGCTGGATTAGGGACTGACACCTCCCCTCCAGCTCCTCAACACGAGTCTGCAGTTCAGAGCGCCCTGATCGCTCCTTTAGCAACAAATCTTTCAGTCTGGATGGAGAAAAACCATGACGTAGCAGTCCTTACTTAAGCAGCACGTATGAAAAATTAGAAGAGTAGAAGGCATAATACTCCAAATGTGTATTTACTCTACACGGGAGAATAAATAGAATAGGAAACTATCTACAGTTTTGTGATGGCCTTGTGTGTGGTCTGTGTTTTATCTTGCAGAGTTATAAATGTGATAGCCAGTGAACCTGGAGAAATCTTACATTGTAACATAATCAAAATCTAATCTCAAGGGAGAGAAAATGTAAATATGGTGAAAATGAAAACAGGTGAAAATGATTATACAAAAATTAACCTTGGGGAAAAGAAAAAGGCAAGATAAAAGTTTGCACACAGTACAATCACACAGCAACCTCCAGGGCTGCAGTTCCTCAAATGGCCACTTGAGGCTCCAAAAGCGAGACAGTCCGGTCAGTCCCCATAGAACCCTATGTTAAAATGCCCAACTTTACAGCAGAGATAAGCATGTTTACAGCCTGGTACAAACCGTCTACGTCTCAATAGATAATTTCCCCTTTCATGACAACTGGACGGGAGGTGAACTATTTCATAACTCGTAACCCGTTTCATTTTTATTAAGCCGTAAAGTTATGCATAGTTACGGACGTGGCTGCTTTGAGTGAGAGGTCGCACTGACAAGATCGTGACAGCTGGAGCCGGCCACTTCAAAGCTTCAAAACCGTTCTATAGAAACCAATGGGTGATGACATGGTGGCTACGACCATTTTTTTTTTTTTTTTTTTTTTTTTTTACAGTCTATGAGTACAACTAAACTAGACAACTGTTGGACCATCTCATATACAGTCATTCCCTCTTTAGATTTGCCATGATGAGCCATTTCTCTGTAATCTGTCTCCTGATGAGCAAGGGAGTCAACAGTAACAGCTGTGTTCAGTACCATTAGAAAGTGACAGTTAAGATTGATTCATGTAATACTGCTGACATATGCTTGTCATCGTGCTTCTAATTACAACCATAATGCAGATTTATCGAAGCAGGGTGTGATGCAAGTAAGGACAGTGCACAAGATAGCTACACCTGGCTCTCTGGCACTATCTGTGCAGTGCAGAAGCAAGGACGCTCTCAGCCACATGTGTAGGGATAGAGATAGGAATATTTAATTATAGATAATTATAGCCGCTGGAATTTAAATATAAGGTTTAAAAAGCATGATGGGTGCATAGGTTAATGATCCTAATACTAAATAGCTTTATTATCACACACAACTGCAGGCATACTTTAAGGTTTTGGGGTAATGTGTGCTTGATTTCATGAGAGGCTATGGGACAATGATAGTGAGGAATTTTAATGGTGGGATGGATACTCATTGTTCAAGAATGAGACAAGCAGCAGGCCCTGGTCTCAGGAGAGCCAATACAAAAGATGAAGAGGGTAGAAATGGATGAGAATCCATTATGCAGTTGACAACTGAAATCCACAGAGACAAGTTCAATTATCCCTTTTCATCATGATATCTGCTTTAGAGCTGCTGAGCCTATTCATGTGCAAGTTTGTGTGCATCTGTGCATGTGAGCATGTACTGTGTGTGTGTGTGTGTGTGTGTGTGTGTGTGTGTGTGTGTGTGTGTGTGTCCAACCAGTTATCCTCTAACCTGTCTGTGGTGTGCAGGGCCATGCTCTGCAGGTCTTTTTCCTCGCTGACCTTTGTCTGCAGGCACTTTAGCTCCTCTGTTAGCTTCCTCACAGCCTGCTCGGCCTTCCAGCGTCTTTCCCTTTCCTGGTCACGCTCCTCCACAATAGTCTGCACATATACAAAAACAAAAATACACATAGATTAAAACAGAAAGGAATACAACTGGAAGTCTGCTTTTACAGAGAAACTCACAGGGGATTTCTAATTTCCTCTTGTGTAGGGGAAAAACCTTTTTTTATATACACATAACACATTAATTCAATAAAAATAGAAGCTGTCATTCAGTCTGCAGGGGACCTATCCATTCTGTACCCTGTAGGTTTCCTGCTCCTCAGTAGACTTGGTTTTCACATCGCCTGAGGCCTTAGCAGCTCTCAGTGGTCCCCTCCTTGCTGGCCCCGCTGCGTCTGCACCCCTTGCACTCCCAGCCTTCCCTCTGGGCTCTACAGCAGACTTTGAACTCTTCTGTTTATGATTCTCCTGATCGCTGCACATAAAAACAAATCACAGGTATTGAACCAGCTGTAAATTGATCATAAACAGCCCTCTAGCAAATGTCTGGCTCTATAAAGGTCAAAGCAGATGACTTACCTACTTTTACAGGTAAGCACACTTTAAATTGAATTTTGCGCTAATATTTAAAAATCACCTTGCTTTTGATGAGGACAGTTGGGAGGTTACATAAGTTAAATTACTGAATCTTAAGCACATGTCATCAGTGGCTGATGAAGTAAAATGAGGGGGTAGACCACAGAGGCACGGTCGTTAATCATGGGAGAGAGATGACAGTTGTAATTTCTAACATAGAGGAGGAAAGTTCACAACATCGCTCAGAGAGGAAAATTCATCATCTCCTTTCAACTGAGAGGGAAAAGGACTTCCTCTATCATCAAGATACCTGATGATATTAGGTTGATGCATGCAAAAGAAAATGGAAATATCCATCACTGCATATTGTGTTTGATTATTATGAATGTAGATATTGTCAATTACTTCATCATAAACACTTCTGCCTCAGCAAACTTTGGCAAGTGTATGAATTTGAATATCATCGCTCAAAGATAAACTCTATAATGTTGTTTTAACGTCCAATAGTGCTTAGAAATTTCTTGATCTGAACACAGGTGAATCAGCAGTTGACAGACATGTAAACATTATTTCAACACCAAACAGTTAACCTAAGTACTAAAGAGGCAGGCACAGAAATCACCTGTCTGATCTCCTGCCTTTGTTCTCCTTCGTGGTCCTTGTTGTTATGCTGTTACGATGCTTTGGGATCCTGGTGCGCCTCCGGTTTTCCTTCCCGCTGTCACACTCGCTCTCTGACGTGCGGTCTGTGTCCCTCTTGGCTTTGCGTACTGTCACCACAGGATGGCTACTGGATTTGTCACCCGCAGGGACCTGTGTAAATATGGCAAAAATGCTCATAATACGTGAGGGGATACAATAATTATTGAGCAGACTACATGTTGGGATGAGTAAAAACTAAACAAAAGATTCAAGAGACATACAGTGAATGAATATGCCACAGCAGTAACATGAATTGGAACTCTTTTAAAAATGTGTTTACCTAATTAAAGTATAAGAACTTCACACAAAAGGTGTGACAATTATTATCTATATACCGCAAGAACTGACAAATTAAGCAATTCCAAAATGCATCTTTAAGAAAGAATACTGTCTTAAATGTGAAAATGCTAAAATACTGCCATTGGTAATATTTTGTGATTTATAACCTGTTATTGCACTGCAGACTAAGTATTATTGTTTTTTATCTAAAATAAAACCCAACAATAATTTCATCTCTGTTATATATTATCCCACTGACTGTATATCTCGCACAAACACTTCTTATTAAATGACTCATTGGCTTTCAGCAGTGTTAAATAAGCACCTGCAGGACGAGCTGGGACACCTGGTGCTCCAGTTTCCTGATGCGTTGTTCATTAACGGGGTCTGCTGGATCAGCCACAGCGGAGGGAACCTGCTGGAAGCGCTGCCTATCTGGTTGCGCAACTGGATCTGTGATTGTTTCAGAGGCAATCCGCTGACGAAACTGGGTCAGAACCTCATCGATGCGGGGTGTGGTGAGGGGGACATTCCCTATAACCTGCAGAGAAACTTAAATTGTATTTTATTTTCATTTGACTGAGGATATAGTCTTATTTTAGGGTCCCCGCTGTGACACAGAATTACATGACATTTCTGGGACTTTCCTGAAGTCAGGAAATGAGATTCCTTTCTCAGTTTAGAGTTGGTGGAACAGAAAACAGATGGAAATTTCCACCTTGTGCAAAGAATGTGAAAAGTACTGCAGGTATTTGTGACGGGATCACATTCCCTCACTATCACTGTATAAATCCATAAATTACATAATTCCAGTTATTCATTGACTAGTGGGAATTTAAAACAGACTGGAATATAGGAAAGTACAGTGGCTCAGTGATCAGCACTGCTGCCTCACTGCAATATAGTCCTGAGTAAGTAAGTCTTTCCAACTTTATACCTCAGGATTATATAACTGTGGCTTTTCTCACATTTTAAAAGTCAGTGGTCAGGAACTGCAGAGGGTAATCACACAATTTTTTCTTCTTACTGTGTCTGAACTTTCCAGATCCAAATATACAGAAGTGGAATCCAATTCAATGATGTTATATTTTGGATACAAAATGCCACATTCATGAATTTGAAGACACAGCAATATTTACCTACAGTATTTAAAGTCCTCTTCATCCAGGTGTGGATACAGTACTTCTGTATTATGGAGCTTCTTATGCATAACATGGAGTGTTATTGTGTAATTATGATATTTTTCCACAAGGTAATACTAATGAAATCACTGGAATATGGTCATTTTATAGCAACAGACATTATGAGAATTACAACTCAATAAATTAATTGTAATATGATGCCATTTAAATTTACCGCTTCATTGCGACTAGTGTCTGAGGAGAGCAGGAGGTCCACGTAGTCTTCAAGACCAGGGATATCCAGGGGACTGTTTATCCCTGGATATGATGGATTTCCCAGCCGGTCCAGGCCATCCAGAACGGAGATCTGTGGCAACGACTGCATAACAATCTCCCTGTAACCTGCAGCAGGACAACACACATATATCAAGTAAACCTAACCAGTCTAGAGCTGTGTGACTGTCCACAAATACATTCTTATTACATTATTCAAAGTGCTGTATGTCAAATCAGTGGTATATATGACCTACCTAAAACGTCATGCGTTACAGTGGTTATTGATGTATGAAATCAAATAATCTATAAATAAATGAATAACATCTCTTCTGTACATGCTATCCTAATATGCACTTATTGATGTAGCTTAATTAATGAGAACTGAGCACCGTTAATATAAACTCATATTGACAGTGAGAGTTGTAAGAATGCTTTAAGTGCGCCCTCATGGATTAAAACACATGCTTTCAACACATCTTGCTGCAAATAAATCATAAACAGGAAGACATGGGTAATGGGTGCAGAGTATAAGCTAAAGGAAAACACTGCAAGGATTTTTACATTCATATGACTGCTGTCAATCCAATTACGAACAGACACAGGCAGAAAAATAGATCACAATGATCACTATCAGGTGCTCCTAATTTGACTACCACTGATTTTCATTGTGCTTTCATTACAGACAATACCGGGGAGGGTTATGAGTCAGTTGTTTTGCAAAATCTAATGATTATCCTCTGGATTAGTGAGTGATTCATCAAAAACAAAAATGTAAAGATCTGCCAGTTGTAGCACACACAGCTTAAATCTATTATTACAATTTATATATTATTATATGTTTATCATGATGTAGTACATTTTCTTCAAAATCAATTAAGAAACTTTTAATGAATAAGCCAGAATGTCTGTCAGTAATGTCATTAATCTGGAAGCAAAGTAAATATGTGATAAATCAGAGTATTGTATCACATTGATGCAAAAATCCTATAAAATATTCAATATGATCATAGAGCGATCCTGCTCATTGATACTAAAGGGATAGCTGCCGCAATATAAACAGTATGACAAAATCTCCTTAAGTTTTTATCGTCTCATGTTATATCATCATATCACTTTACCCCTATGTCCTACACATAAAATGTTTCATGTAGAAGTATTTACAGTATGTACAGTATACACAAACAAACTCATTTTCAGCAGCTATGGTGATATGTACTAGAGGTAGGGTAGTTTTAAAATGAACAATCTCTCTGTACCGCAATCTACTCGGCAGCTGTGTGCTACTGTATGCTACTCTGCCAACTCAAGTGCTGTATATTAGCACATGGATACCTGAAACAGCTTCAGAGGGCATAATCAAACAAAGTATAAAAAAACAATACTATTAATTAATTACTTTTTTTGCATTATGTTGTGTTTAGTTTGTGTTGTGATGTGTATTTCTCTCCTGGAGACCATTTAAGTTTTATTTTTTTTGCACATCAGCTAACATGTACTGATATAT
Source organism: Thunnus thynnus (assembly GCF_963924715.1). NCBI lineage: Eukaryota > Metazoa > Chordata > Actinopteri > Scombriformes > Scombridae > Thunnus > Thunnus thynnus. Next base: position 21,393,192 of record NC_089528.1, read on the forward strand.
CAGTAATATAAGGTAATATACTGGTCTTAAAACTACTGTACTCCAATATAGGGGTGGGCTGCTGGACGATATATACTGTGAGACTATATAAATTTGTCAACCATCAGAGATTTTGCCACACTGTTAATACAGTGGTAGCTCTACCTCTAATATCTATGGGTTTATTAGACCATTGTGGGCAATGTTGCAAATTATTTACATTTTTTCTGAATGTGATGAAGTACCTTGGTTTGTCAATTCCGCAAAATTTAATGTATCATCATCAAAGTAACATATACAGTAACAGAGGATTTTATATACTCCAAATTAACATTTTTGTATCTTACCTGGCGACCTACAGATGGGGTTGTCTCTGCCATCCTGACTCAAAGTGACCTCACTTAAAGCTTGCAATCCCAGCAGGCACTGCAGGAGGTGATCGATACTGTGCAGGTGGTTGCTATGGAGACTCAGGTGCTTCAGCTTGTACTCCGTGCCATGAAGATACAACAAGCCTAATGAGCACATGAGAATCAACACCACTGATGTGTCAATCATCCGTTAGTCCTTTGATTTGAGTGTAGAAAAAGACCTCAGTCAGAGTTCAACTCACCAGTAAGGTTATTTATCTGATTGTAGGACAAGTTTAATCTAGTTAAATTCACGAGGCCATTCAGTCCTGTGGTGCAGGGAGGGGAAATTAACAAGTGAGTGATTCTACAGATCATAAAGCAGTGGCAGCACTGTCAGAGTAAACACAAGACTCGGTAATGAAGAATTATCATTTGGGGAACACCCAATGTGCTGAAACAATTACTGTCCAAGTAAAATGGTGACTAAAGACTCACCCTCAACCTCGGTGATTGTGTTGCAGGATAAATTTAGAGTCCTCAGGGATGTGAGAGAACTGAGACCTTCAATCTTAGAAATGCAATTTGAGGAAAGGTCCAAGTGCCTCAGGTGCCAAGCTGAGGTCAGACCCTCAATCCTTGGGATGTGATTGCAGTGCAGATTGAGTGATGTTACAGTGGGACGCAGGGGGACATCCAGCAGACTAGACAGAAGGCAACGAGGTGAGACAACATAGTTACCGTGGAAGATAACATTTTGGTGTACATGGTGCCCAAACCCTGCAGGAAAATTTGCCTAAACATTGTAGGGCAGCAACTAATGATTCTTTTTATTCTCAATAAAACTGTAGATTAATTTTTTGAGTAGTTGATTCATTGTTTAGTCCAAAACTCTTTATAATTGTAAATAAATAAATAAATAAAAAGAGCTCAAGGTTACATCTTAATATGTCTAATTTTGTCTTACAGACAGATATTCAATTTAAAATTATATAAACACAGAAAAGCAGCAAATCTTGACATCAAAGAAGCTGGAACAAGATCTTTTTAATCTGGTTTTTAATGTGGGATAATCCAACATTGTCAACTCGTTTTCATCTTTGCTATTTATATTTATTTCCCCTGATTAGTTTATTGGTATTGTTTTTAATGATTTATCTCATTGTTATCAAGCATTTTATTCGTGGATATTGTTTGTTTCCATTTTTGCAGTTTCGAGATACCTGTATTTTACTTGAGTACCTCAGTTTTACTTTTAGTCCACTACATTTATCTGTTATAATTACTGGTTACTTTGCAGATTCAAATTTTACATTTTGACTAGACACATTAACACACTGCTTGCACATGAATGCATCAGTAATAACCTCATAAACATAACACTGGCAAGAGCCACTCTGTTGTGTAATGAGTACTTTTATATTTAAACTACTAGTTTTAATGCTACTGGAGTATTTTCAATTTGTGGCAATGTCAGTGCACTTTTACCTAAAGGATAGGTTCATAATTTTTTCAAGTCTGTCTTAAAACATAAATCAGGTGCCCATTTGAACACTAAAAGAGGTTTTCCTTGCTGTAATCATTCCTCCTGTTCATGCTGATCCCTTTCAATTTCAGTGATGAGGGCCATATTCCACAGTGTGTCCACACAGTCTTGTGCAAAAATGTATTTTACAGTTTATCTGAAGCTTATATGAGGCTTCTGCAGTCTGAGTTAGTCATATCAAGTGGATATCTGCCACATTTACGGTCTTTTTTAGCATAAAATTCCCTCTTTGTGTTTCCCTGTTGAGCTGCGTTGGAAGTATAGTAACAAAAAGAGGGACTTTGGCAAAAAAAGGATGTAACTTTGAAACATATCTACTTGATTTGACTCATTTGGACGGTTGGAGCTTCATATTAGCTTCAGGTAAACTTTTGAATACATTTTTGTACAGAGGGAGGCTTGTGGATTTCGCACCCCATCACTTAAGCTCACATTGTAAGCTCATTACGAAGGGATCTTCTAATGGCCAGTATGAACAGGAGGGATATTATGGCAAGAAAGACCTATTTCAATGTTCATTTAGGCTCCTGACTGTTTTAAGACAGACTTGAAAAATTGTAACCTCGTCCTTTAGTTTAAGCTGGGAATCAGTGGCTTAAATTGACCCAACACAATAAATTCAACGTTTTAAACAAAAAAGGACAGTACAAGCTCTAAGTTAACTATAAAAAGCATGAAAAGATCTGTGATTAGTTGCGTTACCTTGTTATATTCTTGTTGATAAGACTCAGCTCCTTGTCTCCCATAACGACAACATTCAGCTGCCGTTATTTAACGTTACCTGCTTAATGTTAGCTGTGTAACTGTTAAAGTCTGCAAATAACAAAACAAAATAACCTACCACTGCTGTCTTATCAGGCAAAATGAGTGGGAAATCTGCTGAAAAATAGCAAACAAACATTCAAATCTTTAGCTAAGTTACCGAGCAGCCTAGCAAAAGTTTACTAGCGATCGAGCTCAGAGGAGGAACAACTCATATGAACCGTCTACAAGCTACAGTTACGACTGCTGGAACAACTAACAAGAGTCCGTTATGTTTTCTAAAACAGCCCAAATATACGTATCGTGAGGTTGTAACAACACTTTGTTGTTGTTTAGAATCCCTTGTCGGAGTTGAACTCGGCGCGTCAGGCGTCGTACTTCCTGTTTACATGACGTAGTAACGGTAACATCCGGGAACGCTTTACTTGTCCCGCCCCCTCACTGAAGGCCCTATCCCGACTATTATATTATATTATATTATATTATATTATATTATATTATATTATATTATATTATATTATATATTTTAGGTCAACAGGAGTTTAGAAAGAGATTGTAAAATGGAGATTTAGCATATGTAATCGTATGAGTTTTAGAAGCTTGTTATTTAGTAGTCACTATATGATTATAAGGTAGCCTGTTTAAGTTTTTACGCAGTATGTTCCCAGTCTGAGGCTAGCACTTGGAAGAGTTGAGTTTGTTTTTTTCACTGACAGTTAGGCTAGATAATCACCTATATAGTATGTGTAAACATATGTGTCAGAAATGTATCTTCTTACACATTATAATAACTTTTTGTCTCTATGCATTGGTTAAAAGAACATACAGTGTGTGTTTTGCCTATATGTATGTATATTCATCCCCTAAAGTTTTCATAAAATATAAGACATTCATAGCCTGTTTTGTAGGTAATACTGTTGTTATATAAGGTGCTAATTTACTAAATGGCCAAAGCAGTTATTGCCCTGGTATCCATAGGGGTCCCAGAGGCCCCATATTCAATGCAATTTAATTAATTACATTATTACTTAACATGTTTTACTTTAATTGCACAACCTCCACTTGCAAATTACTCTTCTGCACATTCATGTATAGTCCCCATTTAGTTGTTACAGTGGCTGGTTTATCATGTCTCATCTGCTTGTTGTTAAAATGTATTATTATCTGCCTGTTATTACTTAGTCTGCTTGTTATTACTGGATTAGTCTTAAATCTTTTTGTCTGCTTGTCGCCTCAGTTGTTAATCCTTCATTAATTTGGTGTGGTTTTCACTGGTTTGTATTGTCTGTATTGAATACTATTCAACCAATTTACCACAAACAAGGCATCACCAGGGGCCCACACTTCATTTTTGCCCAGGGGCACTCTAGTCAGCTAATCCAGCTATGACAATACAATACAAACCATACAATATGTTGTAGCAAACCACTTTGAAAGAAGCTAAAATTAACACAATACAGAATACACAAGCATTCTATGTTCATATATGAAATGTACGCAAGGTAATTTTTGCAGTATCTATGACTCTTACACATTTGTTTACCTCACTAGCCCCATGGTGTTAATTGGTATGTGTGTGCATTTATCACTCCATATGTTTAACTGACGTTGATTCTTCTTGCTTGTTTGTTCCTTCAGGCTGTGTCAAAAGAGGGAAAAAAGATCTTCAAGCTAAAGCACACACTGGCTAAAATCCAGTATTTCTGTTGTTCACATCATTATATATTTGATTCTTTTAAGTACCAGCTGCTCCGCTCAGATTTTGTGCCACCTGCCCCCTTTCGCATCAATTTCACAGTTGGAGAATGTGGTGAATGCAGAAGTTCTAGGCTAAAGTACAAAAAAAGGAACACAAACAACATGTCGCCCACCAAAACATAACAGAAAACACATTTATTGATTACAACAACCACAAACTGTGTCTTTAAATTAAATGTCTGTGTTCTTTTGCCATTTTGTACGAGGAAATGCAAAATCTCACTATTATGTTTGCAGCTATTTACATCTGCAAATACAAGACCAAGAAGGAATATTAACTCAGATACATACGTACACTTATTGATGCTGTGAAATCATGTATATCTCCATAAAGTATGTTTCAGACACACACGCAAGAATGTTTCAATATGAAGAGTAGTACATGTCTCGTACACCATGGTTTCCAACCTGGGGTTCAGGACCCCCACCAGGAGTCACAAGATTAATTTAAGGGATTGTAAAACAAATAACAGAAGAGGACAGCAGAAAAGTGGTAAGTATTTTCTCAGACTTTCCTCTAATCTTTGCTTTTCTTGAAAATTAATGGATAATTTTGCTTCTTCAAGACTCAGGAGGAAAATTAGTCATATAAAACGAGGGTCAGGTCATGATGAGGAGTCACAAGTAGACCTTGCTGCATTTTAGGGGGTCATAAACTCAAAAGGTTGGGAACCAGTGCTCTAATACACCCGATAGGAATGGGCATTGTCAAACCTGAATTGAAGATCTATTTTTAAGAACAGCGCTTAAAAAGAATTCATTTTCCTTCTATCACAGAGTTGTCATCACCCCTGCATGTGGACATTTACCACAGGAGATAAATGTAATGTACTGTAGACCTTGCAAATATTTTTAGACACATGCAGATGAGCAAATATGTGACAGATTGCATCCTCTGAACTTTATGTGACAAATTTGGGGTATCAGTCAGAGTCAGAATGAAAAATATCAACTTTGGCTATGAAGAAAAAAATATACAGCTGATGATAGAAGTCTTTCAGTTTGTGAATTAAAATATATTAATACACAGTACATATACATACCATATATAACATACAATACATACATATACAGTACCAGTCAAAAGTTTGGACACACTGTAGATGCTTTCTTTCCCTTAGATACCATTTATAACACCTCTTAAATTAGCTGTCTTTGACATATAGGCTTATGAAACCATGCTCCCTGCAAGTTGTGCATCCTGACTCAACTATGGCTAATCACAGATGTATAATAAAGATCCTGACCCCTATTATTCTCATAATTTCTCCAGCAGCTACAGGCTGGTGATTGATTAAGTTCATCACACACTGAACATTGTCCGTATTAGAGGAGCTGCATGACTGATCATAGTACTCAGTGGCAGCTAGCCAGCGATGACAGAACCAATTATACCTGCAACCTGGCCAATGGCCCTCCTTAACCTGTGAAAATGATGAAATGGTGCTAATGAAGTGAGTGAATTAGAAATGCCATCTGTTGCTGCCTCACCACACCACTTATCTCTCACAGGATGTAGTTTTCAAGGGCACTGTATTTAAGAAAAAAATGGATGAATATTCTCATAGCCAATTAGAGAATAGGAACTAATATATAGGAATGCTATAATTAAACTTTGTTACTTTTTTAGCGTTATCCTGTGCCTTCATTTTCACCTTGCTGCTTCTATTTGAAAATGGTTGAGGAAAAAGTTACACAGAAGTATAACTTGAAGTTGAGTCAGACAGTAAGTTTTCAGTGCCATTCATTGTGTCATACAAGGTTAATAAAAAAGATTGTTGAAGTTGGTTTGCAAGATTTCAGGGAAAGTAAAGTCTGTGCCGAGGAGAAGACCCCCACAGACGCACAGTGTGCATTTGTGCATATTCTTTTTTGTTGTTGTTGTTTGTGAGAATGAAAGCCACAATACACAGCCAGGAAGTTTTTTTGGGAGGAACAGGTTTATTTCAAAAAACTATTATCATCCATAGCTGTACAACAGATGCAATGAATACAAATGATCCATAATAGCCACATTTTTAACATGCTGATTGTAAAAAATAGTCATCTTTTGATTACCATAAACTGAATGCGAACAGAATCCAAAATGCATCTTATCATGTATAACAAATGGCAAACATGATATGCATACAACACAGTGTGGAGACATTGTGGAAACTGCCTGTGACTAAAATACATACTGTACATTTCAGCAAAATGTACGAATAACGCAAATCACATAAGTGTCAAAGCAAATGTGTTCCTCTTACATTCATATTTAGCTCTCTGCCAGCAGTCTGGCTCGTCACAGTTTTCAATGCACAGAAACAGAACAAACATACATTTGCTGTACAACAAAGGAGGGCATTTGATGGTTCATCTGATTTATCACATAACTGTATTTTTATGCACAATACAGACCATAGTATATTAAGCACACAATATATTGTCCTTATTTTTCAGAAAGGCAATCAGTTTGAAGGAAAATTATTGATTGCTCTTTGCAGTTGATCTTGTAGTTGTCTGGAGAATATTCATAACCAGCATTTTGATGAAGTACACATCAGGAGTGTCATGTTCTAATGAGGCAAACAAGCAACAAACAAGTTTGAAAAAACTCCTCCTCTGCTGTCAGTCACTCCCTTCATTGCTTTCCTTTAATTTAAAATACACCTTCTTGATCACGAAGGTTTTGCTGGTATCTGCTCTCCAAACTTTGTGCACTGTAGGCTTCGTTTTTCCCCCAACTTGTAAAAAGATGAAAAACAGAAAGGCTGCAGTGAAAATTCATTATTATTGATGGACTGTCTGTCATAGCACCCTTTTGTAGAAAATGTGGCTACATTTTCAAGATTTTCCTGTCAGGTGGGTGGAAACACAGCGGATGTGTGTGGGCTGTGACTAACGTTAAAATAAACTAATGCTATGAGCCTCTAATATTACCTGCAGCCGCCGAGATATCCACCTGAGGACAAACAGTTCATTATGCCATCATCTTAACGATCTATCATATTCAGAGCAGCTAAAAGAGATTTCCGTTATCGGGCACTTGAGGACAGCAGGGAGGAAATGTCAGCCAAGAGGCAAATTAAATCTCATCGCTATTTGTTCATACAAAGAAAATCAGGGGAGATTTAAATGTCGTTTGATGGAAAGTGCGGATGAGATGGAGTCCGACCTCTGTGGCTGTTCAGACAGTCATCAGTGATGATAACTGCGGAGAGGCTGCCTTTCCTTACGCTCCGAGACAGAGAGAATGACAGGCCATTTAGAGGAACAGTGTGAAGGATTAAACTGGAAGGTGTTTCTCACTCTCACACTCTGCTTAAAAGTGGAAAATAAGCCTCAGATATTTTGAATTGCTGCTGCTTCTGACTTTAAGCTGTTGGGCACTGAAGGGGATACTTCGCATATGTTTTCCATACACCATTACATTTCTATTCACTGAATGAAATGCCAGATAGAACATTGTTCATTAATTGGTTTCCTTCCATACAAAATACAAGCAGAGATTGAATACTGACCTTACTCAGTTGTCAATGTCCGATATGTGGTTCTCTATCTGCAATTACAAAAGATTTTTTTTACAACCATGACATCAATATAGTGTTGCTTTACTGAGAAAACCACGTATCTCCCATATGTCAACTACTCATGAGATAAGAAAAACTTGTGACAGTTAAGTTTTCAGATAATGCAATGGGTTTTTAAAGGTGCAGTGTGTAGAATTTAGTGGCATCTAGCGGAGCGGCCTTGGCAGAGATGGAATATAATATTCATGAGTATGTTTTAATTAGTGTAAAAGCACCTGAAACTAAGAATCGTTGTGTTTTCGTTACCTTAGAATGAGCCCTTTATATCTACATGGGGAGCGGGTCCTCTTCCAGGGAGGACTCCCTAAAAACTTGGTATATCACCCAGATGGGTGTGGTTTTGCAGGACAAAGCAATGCACGCTTCAGCGTCTCGGCACGTGCTCTGAGTGCACGTTCATGAAAATAAATTGCACTTAGTTTTTTAGGCTAATTTATTTGATAACCTGTGTGCACTTTTGTAAGAATGCAGACCAAAAATTAATTATTTTGGTTTGATGAAAATGAGGTGCTGGACTGAGTGGCAAAGTGTGGAATAGTTTTATTTCTAATGCTTGGGAAATTAGGCAAAATAGACTGAATAATACACACATACAATATGAGATCAGTTTATTTGATGCATGTCAAGTTTGAAGGCATACAGAATATACTATTCATGCTTTCCTATCATTTGTATATTTGGTCTCATACCTATGTGCATGGAAACTTGCAAGCTTTTGTCTGGCCATCAATCGATGCAAGATACTACATTGATATCAGAATACAGACCCCCCCATCTTAGTAGATTTTTGTTGTTGGACATAATTTAGTCCATCTATATGTCAATATATTTTAGCACTATTTAGTTGTAAATGTTTTCCAATATAACATTATGATGGTCAATTTGAGAATTTATCAACAGTCAGGCAAAAGTCTAGTTGTGGTTGCAGCCGTGGCAGCAGTACAAGGAGCAAAAACCTAAGTGTATCTTCGTGAATTGATGATCACAAAAAAAAGAAAAACACTGCAATTTATTTTACAAACTTCTGCTGAAGGAAATATTCATTAAGGCACCAAATGTGTTTTAATCCACTGATGCAAATAGTCCCAATATAATCACAATTTCCTCATGTTTGAGTCATGTTTACTAACAGTGCTGAAGCATTGCACAGTTTATCCATTAACACATGCAGCTAATGCACACAAACAAACACACATCGCCAATTGACTGTACTAAATGTATATTAGGTAGAAAATTTAACACATGCAGGAAGGGAAAAAATGTATTCTGGACTCATACACACTCACGCAGTTATCCTGACTGAACACATTATGCTTGCATTTACTTGAGAGACGGCAGAACTCAGTTACCCCACTTAGCCCTGTTGAGACTATAAATGGCTATTTGGCCCGCTCACCATGTCGCTGGTGCCTTCATCTTCAAAGTCGTCTTCGCCGCCGTCCGTCATCTCCCCCGCCTCCACCTCGGCTGTCCCCTCTGCTTCCTCTCCGCCAGATTGGTCTGCTGCATCACCATGGAGACACTCACACACCTCTTCGTGTTTCCTCTGCATCTCTGGCAAAAGAAAGCAAGAGAAGCTGGTGTTTAACTTCAGAATATACCGACCTCGATATTCCAGAAAACATAATTGATTTATTGAATTGATATATTATTTTTCATAATAGAACGATCTTTCTTTCAGAAGTGCCACTCAATAAACCTTTCATACTTTCTGTATCTCTTTGCCCTCTCTCCTCATATACTGGTGTGTGTCTTTCATTTCAATACCTAACAAGCACTTTCCGTCTCTTTACCATGTGTATATGCATACTCTTCCAGCAGACAGGTCCTCCCCTCCCTTCTTTCAAATCTTACCAGCATCAGAGCGATGTTGCCTTTCAATCTTCTCCAGCCTTCCCAGCAGTGAGTCGATCTTAGTCTTGATCTGTGACAGCTCCTTTTTGATTGTTAGGAGCTGGTCTGTCTTCACTGGGAGCATAGATTAATAAAGTTGAAAAGCATAATTAATGTGATGTTTGACAAGGAGACACAGATAAAACAGTAACAGCTACTGCACTGCTCCAACACATCTCGATGGCCAAGTTCATTGCCAGAAATGTGGCTGAGGTGCAATCAGTGAACCTGCATGGGGATTATGGGGATATAACTGAAAGTTTATTTAGTGTCTTGCATTACAGGGAAAATACTGATCAGTATCTGTGAGAATGTGAGCAGTACAGAAGCAACTGTTGAACACTTGAAGGAAAATTACAGTTTCTTACAACCTGAATCTTGTTTTTGTAATTTTTGCCATCATTCCATTCAGTAATAATAATAACACTGTACTCACCAACTTAAATAACATTAATTTAGCTTTTTTTGGCCACCTGGCCAATCTTAAATAATCTTAAATAATCTTAAATAATAATCTTAAAATCTTAATAATCATAAAATGATACGTGTGTTAGCAAACAGTTGTTTAATTACACACCGAGCAGAAACATTATCATTTATTAATTAGCTCTGTTTTGGTCTCAATCAACTCCTGAGGGAAATATCTGCCTCCTTAGCTGCTAAATGCTCCTCTATTGTCACAAGCTAGTTGCTAAATTTGTCTATGTGCCATTTGGTGCTCGGCAGTTAGCATGTGGTGTGTTTTAAGAGCTTTTTTTTTGCAGAAAACAGCAGCCTGCTCCGGCCAACAACAGCAATAACACAATGAGAGTAGTGAGAGTGAACCAAAACAGTAAAGTTGCAATGAGCTGAAAGATGCTAAAATGCCCAAATAAAGTTGAGGGGAACAACAGACAGGTGATAATTCTCTGTGGGTTTGTCACTGCGAACATTACACTTAGGTATTTGATCCGATGTTGATATAAAAATATTGTTTAGAGCAGCTTTAATTGCTGAGATCTGGGAAAATGGTTGCATCACTAAAAATAAATCAAACAAGGCAAGAAACATATGATTATACATATGATTTAAAACAAACCCCCAGATTAGCCGACCTTGTGGGAAGAGTGTGGAAGAGAATGTATTATTTAATATTAAACTGTCCTAAACCTACCAACCCAAACTGTCTGTTGTAAACATCCATCACATTTTACAGACCCACTCCCTGGTTCAACTTTGACCTACCGTACTTACTGTAGTGACGTGCACACATTTTTTCTGTACTTTGAGGGATTATTATCAATATTTAGGATGTGCTGACTTATAGTTTTACTCCCAGGTAAAATGTTTTAGATTAGGGCTGTAACTATCGATTATTTTCTTATTGATTAATCTGCCATTTATTTTTCAATTAATTCATTCATTTCAGAAAATAGTGAAAAACGCCAGTCATAATTTCCTAGAGAACAAGGTGGTGTCTTAAAATTTCTTGTTTTATCCAACCATTGCTCCAAAACCCAGAGACATTCAGTTTACAATCACATATGACAAAGAAAAGTAGTAAATCCTCACATTTGAGAGGCTGAAATCAGCTTTTTTGCTTGAAAAATTACTGAAACGATGGATCAATTATCATACTAATTAGCTGCGGATTAGTTTCTGTCACCCTGTTTCCAGATCTTAACAATTACATTGGTAAGACTCAAGTAGTATTAAACCAGAATATTCCTTCAAGCAGAGCAAGAAAAAGTGAATTAGACGGGCAAAAAGTGGGAAAAGAGAACATACGTTTTGGGCCTGTGATGGAGGAGCCGACATTGAGCGCTCGAGAGGAGGAAGAAGAGGAAGAGGAAGAGGAAGAACAGGCCCTGACTGGAAAGGAGGATTTGGCTCTGCGTGTGGATGGGACAACTAGCCGCGAACGTTTCACTGGGATCACAGCCCGGGTTGGGGGCATGACACGACCGTGGTATTCAAAGAGTCTGAAGACACATGAAAAATACAGCAATCTTTGCAATAACAGAAATATTTTTAAGGTATTACAATGCAGACAAACACATTTTTAAAAAGGGAAAGAAATGTGTCTCTGGATTTATGATGGCCGCTGAACACCAAAGTGTGTCATCAAGTTGGTGTTTTTTTCAGTAGTCACTCCTGCACTCCCTATTTGTTATTGTTAAAGCAACAAGAAGGGCTTCCAAAGCACCTAACAGACGTGCTGAAAAAGATGTCTGAATGATAGTGGGACATACTGCACAATGCCACAGCCATTCAATCTAAACCTGTTCCCCGTTGCCTACACATATCAAATTGCCAAAATAGCAATAAAGACTCAAAGCTGAAGGATTCAACTTTCAGGGAAATTGCAAAGTGGAGGAAGTAAACAAACCAATGAAAATGTCAGAAGGAAGATACATTCTCTGCCTTGCCAGCGCAAATGACCAGCCGGGGGACTATCTGACATTCAGTACTCGCCTATGCGGATAAAAGCATCATTAGTAAGCCCAACGGAAAGGAATAAAAACCTCCCCAATATGACATTCATTATGCCTATGATAATGTAGTTACTTTGCCTCAGATGGAAATGGGGCTGTTCTGCACAAAACTCATCTTTATCTAAGTAGCTGACTCAGAGAAATGGGGAGAAAGGAGGCTGTATGCTGAAGGGCAAAATATCAGGAAAAAGGGACTTGAAAAATGAAAAAAGTTAGAAAGTACACTCTGACTTCTATTTACCAGTGACACATAATCTTTTTTACATTACCTGCTGTAGAAATCGTCTCTGTAGTAGTCATAGTCAAACTCGTAGCCACTGTGAAGATAGAAGAGAGTTTTATTTTTATTTTTCTAATACAGCATACATACATTTTTTTGTGCATGTAGCATGTGAAGAAACAAAATCATGCCACAATACAGAATGGAAATTAAAACATGAGAGCAACACACACACACACACACAACAAATCTGAATAATGTATTCTGTTGTTTCTTAAAGGAATAGTTTGACATTTTGAGAAATATGCTACTCCACTTTCTTGCCAGGAGTTAGATGAGAAGCTCGATACCACTCTCATATGGTAGATATGAAGCTGGTTGCCAGGCAACCAGCAGAGACTCTAGGAAGTTATTGCCCCCAGCCAGGAAAGCGTCCAGCACATAACCACTTGTAAAACAGCAAATTTACGTTTTTATGTTTCTGTTTTTGTACGGATTGAACAAACAAGATATAATATATTTGTGAGCCTAAGAAGTGCAGGTAGGTGGATTTTGTTCACGATTTATTTATTTGAATTTTTCTTATACACAACATAACATTGGGTAGTGAGATATGAAATAAAAATTGAAGTATCTCGAAAAACACATTATAATATATGAATTCTAACAAAACAAAAAAGTATCAGCATGTTGCTGAGTCATAAAGCCCAAGGAAAAGAAATTAAGGTGGATTTTGTTACCTGTGGACAGAGTCAGGGTGTCTGTTTGCCCCGTTTCCAACCTTTGTGCTAGGCTAAGCTAACTATCTCCTCCCTCCATATTTTCATATTTACTTTACAGACATTGATCTTCTCATCGAACTCTCAGCAAGAAAGCTAAAAAGCATCTTTCTTAAAATGTCAAACTATTCCATTAAAAGCTCTAAAAACGGCTATTTAGTTGATTTTTTTGTTTTCATAGCCTCCAACAAGACTGTCAAAAACGTCAAGAATAAGTGAATGTGTGACAGCAACAAGACAAAAAGTGGCACTGATAGCACATGTAGGGAACTGGCTGTTCCTCCACAAGTACCCAGCCTGCCAGTGAGGATCTTAAGCACATATTTTACAGACAGCAGAAAGTAAGTACGGCAGGAAAAGTAAATCATCAAAGCAATAACTGACTGAAACAGTAAAATAAGACCGACCTGTAGAGGGACGAGAGAGGCCTCTTGGAGCCCATCTTAGGCCTGTACGGTTTGGGCTCTCCTGCCATGTTGATATCTGGAAATAAAAATGAAAGTCAAAGTCATGAGATACAAAACAGCAGTAGCTTATAACATACAGAAAACATTTGAATAGATATGAATATAAAAAGCTGCAGCAATGATGATCCTCTCCATCAAATATAGGAGTAAAATTAAGAGGTTGCAAGAAAACACCAAACTGCATCATTTTGTGCAAATATGACTGAATATCTTTATGCGTTAAAAACAGATTTCCAAGACGTTTGAATATTACAGTTTGCAATGCCAGAATGAGCTTGGAGTGTCCTTGAACTGGGAAATGTTCCACACTAGAGCTGAAATAATTAGTTGATTAGTCAATAAGTTGACAAAAATTAATAAGCAACTAGCTCTCGAGACATGGCAGTCTGTCCCTTTGATCCAGACAGAAATAAGTCACAACTACTGAATGGAGGATTTTTTATAGCGTGTGTGTGTGTGTGTGTGTGTGTGTGTGTGTGTGCATGCGCGCTTGTGTGTGTGTGTGTCTGTGTGTGTGTGTGTGTGTGTGTGTGTGTGTGTGCATGTGTGTGTGAAGGGGGGGCCTCAATGAATCAGCTGCACACAAAAACCTTAATCAGTTTGGAATAAGTTCAGTAATTAAAAGTAAATAGCAGATATAATAGTAAAAAAATGTCTTCGTCTCTATTTTAAGTGTCGATGAGGCTCAATCAAAGGCAAAATAATTAAAACTGATGGCCTTAACATTAACCCAGTGCATTAAAAAGTGATGCCAAGGGTTCCTGACCAAACGTCCGTATGTGACAGGTTGGGAGTTAGAACGTGTTGACATGTTTGCAATATTTTTGCTAGATCGATTGATGTTTTTATCAGCATCTATGACAATGGCCACTCTTATAGAGGTAATTTTGTTGTTAAAGACTATTGCAAAATCCTCACATCTAGTGGAAGATCTTTGGTCCAGGACGTCATTGACCAACGTGATCTCATGGGATATAAATAGCACACCACTTTGAAGGGCATTTCACGCCATGTCATGTCTACGCATTTTAAGCTTTTCATGTGTCATTCAATGTCATTGGTTAGGTTTAGGGATAAAAACCCTCGGTTAGGGAGAGGGGAAGATCGTGGTTTGGGTTAAAATGATCAGTAAAATGTGGTTCCGATGTGACGGTAAAAATGTCCAGTTAGTGGTCTCAAACAGTGCTTTTTGCCAACTAACTATCTAGCCATCCACCCAAGCTTGCTCTACAAGATCTCTTTCACTCACAAACAGAATCTGTCATCCATGATGATATTTTATCAATCTCTTTTTTTCCGAGTGGCACAACTGCATTTAAAATATTAGTCAGGTTGCTATTGAAAAAAATAGACCATTTCATTGACTGAGCAGTTTATATTAGATAGATTGGATACAGTTACCAGCTCAGAGAATTTACGCTGGGTTTCAGCTTCTAGTTGCCTTTTGTGAACAGTAATTTCTTTTGTGTTTGTGGGTGCCAGTAAAAGAGCATCAAAAAATACACTGAAGTGAAAAGAGAACATGAAAGTGATCACAGAAACATTAACAATGTATAATCCTTTTGACATCACTAGATCAAGTATATTCCCAAGATGGTGGGTGGACTCAGTGACATGCTGGGTGAAGTCTAGGTTCACACTAAGTGTCAGTAACTGTCTCTGAGATCATTAAAACGTATGTTAAAATCACCAGTAATGACAATCCTGTCATGGTTCAGTATGATGGAGGGCGGTAAATAACAGCACAGAGGACAGGATCTGTGCTGCAAAATTTGAATAAAAGTACCTCAAAGATTATAAAATGATTGACAGATAGCTGAATGCATTTATAGCACTTTTTATATACAGCAGCAAGTCCACCGCCCCGGCCACTGGGTTTAGGTACGCTAAAACTTTCATATTCTAGAGGATGTAGTTCAGCAAGCTTGCTGTAACCGTTTGGTTTCAACCATGTCTCAGTTAAAAACATAAAATCAAGATCTCTGGAAGGTATTAAAATCATTCAGGATAAAAGTCTTGTTGGTGAGTGATCTCACATTAAAAAGGCACAGCTTAAATAATGTAGCCTGGTGGTGTGTGGCCAGAATGGTAAAGGGCTGCAGAGGGACTGTATTTAAATTCCTAACATTAACAGCTTTTGTTTTGCATTTTTTAAATGATATCCTGGAGGTAATAATGACTGGTATTGCTGCATCAACATGATTAAGTGAAGTGGGTAGGGGAAAATGACTTTGAGTATAGGTCCTATTATATAAGGAGCTAGCAGTTTGGGCAGGCCTGGCACCCTTAGACAAAATGCCCTTTACATTAGATCAGTAAAATGCAGATAGACAGCTTATAACCTGTATATGTACTTAAAATGGATATATACTAAAGGATACTGTGATGGAGGTAGTTTGTCAGTACCAAGCCTGCTGCAGTAAGAGGAAGAGCAATGTGATGTGCCTTTTCATGAGAGCAGGGCCAGTTCAGTGTTCTAGGATAGAAGACGAGAGCCATTATTATTAGGTAGCAAGCATTTATTAATTTAATGATTTCACTTCGGTCCACTGTAGCCTTCGAAGAGACACAGATAAAAGCGAGAAGAGATCCTGAAAATGTTTTAAGCTTTTTAAGGGCCTTAACAACTGTGGCACTGGTTGTGCAAAAAAGGACTACAGGTCAATGTCAGGACAGTGTTCTTAACATTTTGTTCACTGAGTAAAAAGACAGAAATAAAAAATCCCCTTCAAATGCATTACCAGGCTACTGTGATTCATTCGTACGCACCTCGTGACTCTCGTCATGATTGACAATCCCTACTACCTGCTAAGAGCTCTCTCCCGCTCTAAACTGGGCTGGTATCACTGCGTTTAGTCTGTCGGCACATCATCACTGCTCCTACTCAAACTCTGCTCAATCAGCCTTGAGTGCTGCTCAAGGTCATACATAAAAACACAAACACATATCAAACACCCCCTTCCCACGCACACACACACACACACACACACACACACACACACACGTACATACACGTACACGCAGGCTCACACTGACAAAGCAGGAGAGATCTCTGTCAGATGGATGAGTCACCCTTGACGGCTTCAAAAAGTTTCACAGATAAAACATCTACCGCCTTGGGGATCATGCAGTGGCAAATGTCATGAAAGGAGCTGAAGTCAAGCCATTTAGCCAAAAGCATTGCAGTTTCTTCACAGCAAAGGCTGACACACACTTATTTTTTTAGCACTTGGAGAGATGATAATGAAATCCCGAGCTGCACTGTTAATGCACTGAGCTTATGAATTAAAGAATGCAAGATTTCTCAGACTGCGGTATACAAGATCTCTGTTTCTTTATATCCATTTTCCTCCTTCTCACATATTCACACACCCACACCACTCCAGCAGCTGCACCTGTGACTGGATCTTCCAACACATTGTCTGCAGATTAAGCCATGGTGCTATGTTTGGAGCCAAGACTTTCTCTTCCTCGCTCTTTCTCTCTCTTATTTCCTTCTTTACCTGCTCGCTCTCGCTAATGGACAGGGGATGTATTGGTAGCTCTCAGGTGCTCAGGGACAGTATCATTATCATTAGGCTCCAGGAAGACGTGAGGAATGTTTCACATTGTAAAGTGTACTCTCCTCTGGTCCCCTGCTAGGGTCATTAAAGAGAGAGCAGAGCACTAAAAAGCACTCTAAATGAACACTGCCACCTCACAACACCCCCGACAGACAAACACTGAGCCTCTGATTAATTACAGTCATTACACTAATCATATACAAAAATGGCATGCGTGTGTGTGACTGACTTATTTGTGCGTGTACCCATAAAAAGTAGAGATAGAGGAAATAGAGGCTGTGTTGCTAAGCAATAGCCACTTAGGACTTGATTGATACAGTAAACTGCATGCAGCATCACATTGAGGGGGAATATAGAAAGTTACATTATGCTGAAGTCATTATGAGCACGTTGACCGTGGCAGAATACCACACGGACATATTCACAGACTACAAAAATGGCAGACATAGATATTGTAAAACCACTTGTAATCCCCTTTGGTCATGAGTGGCTGTTCTTATTCGATGCTGGTAAAATATGTGCAGCAGATCAATGGGCTGCTATGAGACAATGTTGTCAAGGTGTCCTTGAGCAAGGCACTTAACAACTGACTACCTGGTGCCAGTAGGAAGGTAAAAGTCTTTATTAGGGCAGGTCCACACAGAGAGTTTATGAATGTGCACATGAAGCAATAATTCAATATAATTGTATATTAATTTCTGTGGAATCATATTGTGATTATAACGATCAAGATTTTTTTTTTTTTTTTTAAAAAGTAACTAAAACAGAAGAAGAACAGCTTGTATATCTGTTTTCAGCACAGCCAAACAAACTGGGTTGGGAGGACTCTTTGCATCACATTGTTTTCATAAGGAGGATAAAGACGAAAGCTTTTTGTCTTCCGCATCACGTCCAGTCTGTGCATGCCCTGTTTCTTGTGGATCCCTTGTGCATAAGCAAGGCAATATGAATCTTTGTGGGAAAGACAGATTCCATCAGTGATAATACATCACTAAAATACTATATAAACACGTAAGAATGCAAATGCATTCAATTGCTATTGCTGAAAAATAAACGGCATAAATAGCAAAAATGGGGCTTGATACAACATGATGAAAATCTTAAAGCTGCATTCAGTAATTTTTTTGGATACTTGGGGGCATTAGCCTTCATATGGTGTTGGATGAATGTAATAACAGAGAGTCAATATCTGACTCTGTTTTGGTCTCCAACAATCCTGGAACCCATCAGCTATCGTCTGACGACGATTTAGCGTCTGGGGGCAACAGCCAATGTTTCAGGGCCAAGATTTCCTCTTATATGCCGGTCATTGTTCACAGTCTGATGAGCAACTTGAGATGCGAGAATGGAGCTGGATTTGAGAAACGATGTCTATGACCAGATTGTTTCACGAATAGCCAGTTAATAATTTTAAACCAAACAAACACTGATACTTCTTGCAGGTGTTTTAGGGCCAGACGACATTTCGGCCAGTGTGCTCCCCACACGTTTACCTGCATGCAACCAAAACATGTTCACATAGAAATTGCTAGAACAGAAACAGAAACCAGAATGCTTCTTATCCCAAAATCTTGTCCCTTGTCTACAGATTCTACATTCATATGCAGATATCTGTTTATAGAGATCAGGTCTCCACTAACTGGTGAGGGAAATATCTGGCACTTTAGCAGCTAAATGCTCCACTGTGTTCACCAGCTAGTCGCTGACTTTGTCTGTCTGTGGTGCTGAGCAGGTTGTGTACAGTCAGTTTATTAGAGCTTTTTCACAAACAGCTGAGAACAGGGTTGATCAATGAGCTGGAAAAGTGAAACGAGGCTAAAAGAGGCTAATGCTCACCATAGCTGAGAGGCAGGTGATAAATCTCTGTGGGTTTGATACTACGATGGACCCCATTTGCATTGCGCAGTCGTTTTTTTAAACAATATATTTATTGATTGAAAGAGGGATACATTATGAAATCCACAGGAAAGAAGAAAAAAACACAAAAAAATAAATAATAAGAACAAACAAACCAAAAATACAAAACATCAGCTCAGCTTCATATGCATATCCAGAAAAGGCAATCAACAAAAACCTTGCAGCATGATGGCAGAGATACCAGGCTCCACATAGTTCAGATAGGGTTACCAAATTTTATATATTTCTGTTTTTGAATGCAGTATACATGTAAGGTACTCTAATGGCACTAAATAGAACAATACTCTTGGGCCAGCCTTTTACAGTTGGTGCTTTTTCATTAATCCACTGCAATAAAATGTTTTTCCTCACAGCAAAGGTAATACAGTAGTCTCTTATTGTTTTTTGATATTACATATCTGCTTGGGAGGTCCCAGATGACACTGGGTCCATCTTCAGCTCCAATATTTTTTCTATTTCAGATAACACGTTAGCAAAGGTATATCAGTACCTTTGCAGTTTACAGCATGACCAAAGACAGTGAGTCAGAGTGCCAATTTCTGTCTTGCATTAAAGGCACATAGGTGAGAGAGTAAGGTTAAAATGATGTCTACCATTAGAGGATATGTGCATTCTATGCATAATCTTAAACTGTATTGCCTTGACATGATTGCAAACTGAAATTGATTAGCATGTCTCCAGATATCTTTCCACTCTTTGTCATCAATTGTGATAGACAGCGCTTTCTCCCCTGGGCTCTTAAGCCCCTGTAAAGTGACAGGGTGTAAAATGCATTGCTTCATAAAGCAAACTGACAGACATCGTTCCAGCTGTTAGAAACAGCAATTTCTCAACAGCAGATCTTTCAGGATTGTCCATTAACGTTGTGCTATGCATTATTATCTGCAGATAACAAAAGAAGTCCCGTCTGGGGAAACCATATTTCTCAACTATTTGTTCAAATGTCATGACTGTATTACCAGAAAATAAGTCCTTCAGCCTACTAATGCCTCAATTACCCCACTGTCTAAAACCAGCATCGGATAACCCAGGCTGGAAATCAGGGTTGTTCACAATAAGGGTGAAGATGGAAGTCAGTTTTGACCTTCCCTCAAGTCAGCACACTAACCGCCAGGCCTTAAGTGTATTAGGTGTAATAGGGTTGTCACAGCTCAACCTAATAGTATTTTATTTCTTAAAAAACAGCAAGTCCCTCAGTGGATATTTCGAAAGACAAGCTTCAGCACCCCGCCAGATAGAATTTGGATTATTTATGACCCAGTCATAAACACATCTCATATGAGCACACAGCTGATATATTCTGATGTTTGGTAAATGTTGATCCCCCACAGAGCCTGGCAGCTGCGGTGTAGTTGTCTTAAGCTTTGGTCTGCGCTTACTCCATATAACAGAAATTGGCCAGCAATTTAGGTCTTTTATCACTTTATTCTAACAGGAATCATTGGGATAGGACACAATAATCAGGATAATATGTTCATCTTAATCAGAGATATGCGTCCCAAAGAGAAAATTCTATCACTCCAAATCCTGCCTCAACTTCTCAAACAGGGAAACAAAGTTTGCTTTATATATTTGCGAAAAATATGAGGGTTTTAAGTATACCTATATACACAAAACCTGCTGGAAACAACTTAAAAGGTAAGGAAGGCAAAGCAGCAGGTATCAAGTTAAGGCTCCCAAGTCGCACGGCTTCAGATCCGGTCAAGTTCATTTCAATTACATTGATTAGAGCTGGTATTAATGTCTCTAGATTGGAAAAAAATATTAAAACATCATCTGCATGAAGCTAATTTTGTTATGCTCATTACCAAGTTATAAACCCTGTATAGACGGCATCATGCTTATGGAGTCTGCCAATAGTTCAATGGCGACGGCAAATAGGAGAGAAACTGGGAAACTGTCCAATCTAAGCCCATTAGTCAAAATGGCTGCCTGGGGACTGTAATATAGGACCATGACCCATCTAATAAAATTGTCCCCAACACCGAATTTGTTAAAACATAAAATAGATAGGCCCATTCTACCTGGAAAGCACTAGACCCAGGGTCACTAATAGGCAGACCGTGGTCTGGATCCAGACCCAGATGCTGTTCCATCCGGACCTGGATGTACGACCAATAAATTATTGAGAGTTATTACATTTTGACGGAGCGTTTCTATTTTAACCGGCACAGCTTTTCTAGCCTTTACAGCACTGGTTTACCGGCCCAGGAAACTCACAGACCAGTTGCATGCATTGTAAATCAATTCACATGATGCTACTCAGCCATATAAATCTACATTGCATGGCAACTTGCATGAGATGCACACACACAGGAGAGAGAATAGACGAGAGACACAGTTGGAGTAATAAGTAATAAGTAATTTCACATGGAGTGCTCTAAAAAGAGAACAGTAGACAGAGAAAACAGAGCTTTTAATCAAGACTGGACAGACTCTTAAATGTTCATTCTTCCCACGGGCAGTTCAAAACCAGTATGTCTCATTTGTTCTGAGACTGTGGCGACCGTGAAGCACCACTATGAGACGAAGCACAAATCTTTTGAGCAAACATACTCACTCAAATCCAAACTGAGAAAATAAACGATCTAAGAGCTCACTATGATCAATCCACCAGAATCCAAACACATTTTATTTTCTCTAACTGAAGAAGAGACAGTGGGGAAGTGGGATATACTGTAAGAGGGAAAGAAAGAGAAAAGGAGGTGTTAAAGCTGTTCAATTGTTAAGATATGTTGAGATTGTTTATTGTAAAATTGGTTGAGACTGTTAAGATGTGAAATGAAGTTAACAAAAAAGAAGAAAAAGGGAAACTCAAGCTACACTTTTATTTCATTTTTCTAAAATTAAGCAGTTTATTTTAAGAAGCACATTTTTCAAAAACTCTCTGATATGTATTTTATTTTTAAATGCAGCTCTTATTTTATTTAAAATGATAAAAGAACATTTATTTATTATTAGAGTATTATTTATAATCCTTCCAGTTCAGTGTGAAAACTGCCAATAAATATTGTTGAAATATTATTGAATTGTACTTTATTTGATTTGACAGTCAGCTGTTGACTACATACAGACATTGATACAACTACTAAGCTATTATGATGTTCCAGACCTTTACCTGAGGAAATTTTCTCTAACTAGACCTCTTTGAATTTTAATTGAATAACCCTGCACTAGACCATCAGCCTCTCTTTGCTTGGAAAGCATGAATGACATTGAAAAAGCGCACATTGTTACATGAGCTACACCCATTTATGAAACCTGTTTGATTTTCTTTTTTAAAATTTTTTACTTTTTCAAGTTGAGTGGCTAGAATTTTTGAAAATATCTTCTGGTCTACATTAAGAAGGGCTATTGGTCTGTACAACGAACAGGTTTCTGGACTTTTCCCTTTTTTCAAAATGAGTGAGATATTTGCTTCTCTTAGGGTAACACATTATGCAAGAATGAGTGGTTGAACATGTCGAGTAGTTGATCTGCTAATAAATCACAAAATTCTTTATAGAGTTCACTACCAAACCTATCAGGTGCCGCGGTTTTTCCATTCTGTAGAGATCTTATAGTATTCAATACCTCCTCTCTGTAAATGATGGCGTTAAGATCAGATTGCTGCTCTATTGATATAGTAGGTTATATAGTATGCTGAACTAGAAGAGGAAATCTTCCCTTAAGTCCAACTTGGCTGTTCAGATCTATAGAGCCTGGTGTCATTTATGAGCCTGTTGTCATATATTACCCTGAGCATTACAGATAGCCGCGATTGATTGTGATTCCACCCTTTTTGTTGTTAAGGTACGCCAAATATTTTCCGGGTTTATCCCCATGTTCATAGAGTCTTTGCCTAGTGAACCTCAGTTTGGTCTCCTCATCTTAAAAAGCATAAGAAGGTTATCTAAAGTTGATCTGACTGCAGACATTTCTCGCAGTTGGGTTGGAGATCAACGTAGGGTCTTTGCTTCTTTACTAGTTTTCCATAGTAGGGCAGAGTTGTCTGTTGACTCAGTTAACATAGAGAGAGGATCTAAACTCTGTATTAAAAAAATGATGTGAAGGTATGGTATGGTTTAGTCTCCAAAGTTTCATTCTATTTCCTGTTCGTAAGAGAGAGATCCAACAACTCACTGGCATGGTCTGAAGTAAGAATGCTGCCTATTAAGAGAGCCCAGGTAAAAAAAACAACAACAATCAATTCTAGTGACACGTATGGGGTGCAGAAAAAAAGTGTATTCCTTGTCATTTGCACATAGTCATTTGATCTGTTGTTAATATAAATATATTGATTATAGCAGCTTTATGGATATATAAATATTCTCATTTTAAGGTTATGTTTTACTTGTGTTAAGACTTTTCTCTGATGTAATGCATGACAGTGGAAACCAGTTCATTGCATTGAACATCAATTATTCTATTTGCCATGTCGTAATAGATGCTGAAAAAGTTATTAATATTGTGATCCCTATATTACCCATAACTTTCCTACAGGGCAAACATGCACATGAGACGTTCTCTAAAGAACAAATTTAGTCACAGTTTTGCCTCTCTTACTCTTTCACAGTCTAGTTTGTAAGTCACACACTCTTGGGGTCAAGGAGGTGTTTTTCACACTGTCTCCCCTCATCTCCATACAAGATTAAACCATCAATTGTGGGCTTTTACGAGACCTCATTTTAATTGAGCGTCTCCTACGGCAAGGATGTGGTTGAGTTCAATGACAGTTTTATCCATCCACATTGGATCCTTCAAGAATACAATCATCAGCACCTTGGGGCCCTTCTGACTCAGTTTGGGTTCATTCATATTAATGAAGCGGCGCTAAATTTGCCTGTGAGTGTGTTGCTGTGTTACTGCGCGTGTGTGTCTATTTCAGTTAGATATAGACACCTCAGCTCAGCACGGTCTTGAGCTCTTTGTCTCTGGAGGTCTGGGCAAGTCATTATAGCTGAAGCGGGCATAGACAATGAGAGTCAGAGCACACACACACACACACACACAGATTTGAATTAGTCCACTGGGATTAGCTCAGTTTAAAAAGGAAAAGGCAGCTAAATAGGTGTGTAGTCCTTGTGCTGCTCCTATTTAGGCAAGCACTAGCAGAATTATGGTGTGCTGGCAATTTTCCTCTTCACTGAGGTTATTCTACTAGATAACAATACATTTGAAGAGACTTTACAAAGCAACTGGGCCTTTTAACACTGTCTTTCTTGATCTATGGCTCTTAGGGAATGTGTAATGGGAATAGTTGGGAAATAAGTGGTTGTCCGTGTTTAAACTTGTGCTCTCTTTGCAATTACGACAGAAGGGGTATGTGATTTGGTAATGTAGCCCGAGAAAGGAAATAAGAGAATACATTTCCTCCCCGAACTAATGCCTAAACATAATCTTTTGTCGCTTCTGGCTCTCAAAAAACTCTATCTCTGGTGTTACACGCATCCTGAAAGCAGGTGAGCAGTATTTGATTAAGAGATCATCCAAGCATCTGTGTGAATACAAATGTGCGACTAAGAGGCACTCTGCATGACAGCGGTCGCAGATTCAATCTACACTGTGTTCTCACACCCTGTAAATCTGACAGGGAAGACTGGAATAATCTCTGATCTCAGCTCAAGGGCACAGACAGCGTCCTCTTTTTATTACACCTGAGAGTGTTTTTCCTCAAGCAGGGCGGGGTGAATGACAGGTTGAGAGAGCAGACACTGAGTGTGTGAGTCTGGGTTAAAATGGATATTTATCCATTTATGCATGTGGACATGAAGACCTTCAGTTCACACACTGCAAATTGCAGATTGAATTGTAATTTTTGAGGTTGTAATTATAACTGGTTTAAATGCATTTTAGAATCATTTTGAAAGAGCAAATAACACATCTTACTCTTACAAATGAAAAATGCAGGGATTTTTCTGTTATAGCTTTACATGGTCTGGTTTAGAGCTGCAATGATTACTGATTAATCAATTACTCGACTAACTAAAGTCAAAGTTTTGACTCTGAAGTTAAAGTTTTGTAATAAATTAACTGTAGATATAATTTTAATGTGGATTCTGTTAATCTTTTATATGTTAAAACTTCTTGCCATATACACAGGAGGGAAGACTTTCACCCCTTGATATTGAAATTACTCAGTCAGCTCTGTCTGAGTAACATGCACTCATCTAGGGTGTATTACACCCCGACTGATTCCAATCAGGACGAGAACCTCAAGGCTTTAATAGTTTTTGTTATGGTTGGAAGGGGACACGTGAATTAATTGCTCAACAGCCTGTCCTTCCTTAATGAATTCCTTGTACTTTGCTCTTTCGCCCTCTTAAGGAAAATGGTTACTTGGCAGCGCATAAATTTGGCAGCCCGTCCCCTAGTTCCTGGGCAACTAATAAATTAAATTTATTAGACCGGCTAAGCTATGGTCCATTAAGGAGAATGTGATGTGAGATTGCTAAATTTTCAGATTGGCTGTGCTTAATATATCGCATTAGCAATACAACAACAAGTAGCAGAGAAATGCTGTTATATCTTTGGTGCCACACTTCAGGTTTAAGAGTCAGTTGACTCACACAACATTAATCAGCAACAATTTTTATAATCAATTCATCGTTACAGTTGTTTAATCAAGCAAAAATGGCAAAAGGATCTTTGTCTCCAGCTTCTAAAATGTAAAGATTTGCTTCTTTTCTGTTTTACATCATTTTAAATTGAATATTTTTCAGCATTGGACAAAACAAGACATTTGAAAGTGTCACCAGAATTTGTTGCATTTTCCACTATTTCTACATTTCATAGACTAAAAGAGTAGTCGATTATATGGATCATATGGATGAGGACGATTATTTTCACTGTCGATTAATCTACTGGTAGTTTTCTCAATTAATCGATTAATAAAAATGCCTGTGAAAAAACTTCTAGAGCTTCAGTCTTTCTTAAATCTTTTCTTACAAGCAGCAGTCCAAAATCCCAAAATATAAAATTTACTATAATGTAAGACAAGGTAAGGCGGCCAATTCCTGATCAAATCAATAATTTTTGCTTGAAAAATGATTTAAACAATTAATCTATTATCAAAATATTTGCTATTTTGATAACTAATTGATTAATTGACTACTCATTGCAGCTGTAGTCGATTAATCCAAAAACAATCTAATGAAAAGTGAAAAAATGAGAAGTGAAAAATCATCTTAACTTGGAATATACTGCCACACCAACAGACCACACAAAGACACAGACGAGCAGTAGAGAAAGTAACATTTTGATGCAGCTGTGGTACATCTGAACATCTCTACATTGATTTTTGCATTAAATCATAATGAACAAATTGTCGTAGCCCGAGGTAAAGATAATTTAGGCTTTCATCTCTCCTGAGCTGTTAATGCATTTTCCTCCTTTCCATCTTGGCATATTTTTTTTCTTATGATGTAACTGTGGCTCTTAAAGGTGCAGTGTGTAGAATTTAGAGGCATCTAGTGGAACGCACGCTACACACTTGGGGGGGGGGATTTTCTGCAACATCACCGCTAGATGCCACTAAATCCTACACACTGCACCTTTAAGTGCAACGCTCTGAAATGTTTTAACCCCTGGAGCCGATCCATCACTTCCACCTAACCACATGCTTTATATCTGTGCAAGCAGCTGGAAAACAAACCGACAGCTGCCACCTGCTGAAACTACTTGTACATCTGTTTCAAAACTTGACTTCCTCAGTCATGAGGAAACAGACAGCAGCATAAAATGTGGGTAGTAACGACTGGAAGCCATCAGAGGTGGAATCACATCACATATCTCTCCTGCAGTACTCACATTTTAACGCTGAGCTGAAAGGATTACGTGATATATATATGCAACTATATTGATATTCCATTAATGGTTTAAGTGAGTCGTTCTCAATCTGTGGGTCAGGCCCACATAAAGGGATGCAGGTTATATCTGAGAGGTCACGAGAAGATTAAGAAGATATGAAAGCAGAAAAAACATGTTTCTACTTCCAGAAATGTGTTTCATTATTCTTTAACCTTTGCATTTTTTCTTGTGATTTACTGGAAAATTTTCAGTGTTTCAAGCCTTTTAAAAATTATTCCAAAGTAATCCAAAAAACAAGGGAAAAAATGGTCACAGCTGGTAACATACTTCACTTTAAGGGGTCACAAACTGAAAAGGTTCGGGAACACTGGTTTAAGATATTTTTATCCTCTAGTTCCAGCCTCTTCATTGTGAGGATTTGTGATATTTCTTTGTCTTATGTGACAGTAAACTTTGGATTTGAACGATTGGTTAGACAAAACCAGACATTTGAAGATGCCACCTTGGGCTGTTGGAAATTACAACAGACATTTGTTACTATTATCTGCCATCTTATAAACCAAATGATGGGAGCTGCAATCACCAGAAAATGAAGCCGTAACTATTTTGATAATCGAATAATCCTTTTAGTCATTTTTTTAAGCAGAAATATAAAACATTTGCTGGTTCTAGCTTTTCAAGTTTGAGGACTTGAAGCTTTCCTGTGTCATACATGATATTAAACTGAATGTTTGGATTGCGGTCTGTTAGTCAGACAAAAAAGACAAATGACATTGTTGGTCGCAGCTCTACTTTTGTGTAGTTTTATGAATATGAATAAAAAGGCATGAAAAGAAAAACACACTTGGTTTATAATAGTTATGTTTAATCATAAATCAATACAGATATATTTTAATATACTATATTCATTACTATTATAAATTATTCCTTCACCAACAGATTTGCTAACCGTGCAAAAATATCTCCATCAGCACTCTGCTCCACAAGCACACAGGTGCACACACACCACACCTGCAAGGCGCCATGTGCGACCAGCCACTGAGCAGCTCCTCTAAAAGCAATCAGGAGAGAAGTACACAGCTAACAGGCACCTCTGCAGTACTTACTGAACACAGAACTTTCCACAAGACCACTGCTCTATATTTTAGACTGCTGTCAGCACACATACTGAAACAAATGTCCTGCCCTTTAAGCAGCACTCTCTCGACTGTGATCAAGTCACTGAGAAAAATTGCAAAAAATCCCCCGAGAAGCACAGAAACACAGGGATGGATTCATGTTGTGTGAACTGGTCAGATCAGATAAGCCTGGGTATATTAATTATTATAGGGCTGCAACTAACGATTATTTTCATTATCAATTAGTCTGTTGCTGTTGTTTAATCTGTTTTCTTGATTCATTGATTGACTTGTTTGGTCTGTAAAATGTCAGAAAATGATGAAAAATGTCAATCACTGTTTCCCAAAGCCCAATATGACACAGTCCACAACCCAAAGATATCCAGTTTACTGTCACAGAAGACTAAAGAAACCAGAAAATATCCACATTTGAGAAGCTGGAATCAGAAAATTTGGAGTTTTCTTCTTAAAAAATGACTCCAAATGATTAATAAATTATCAAAATAGTTTGCGATTCATTTAATAGTTGGCAATTAATCAATTAATCAACTAATCATTGCAGCTCTAAATTATTATGCTGTGTGATTTGCATCAGTGCCCATAATCTAATTTCCATGCATGATAAAAGCTGCAATGCAAAAGTTCACAATGCATTTAAGATAAAATGAGGATTACTTATGTTTTTTGTTTTGTTTTTTTTTCAGAAATTTGTATTTTACGTGCAAATGCTGAGACAAACAAAGCAGCAGTAAAAGAAGCCAAATGACAAACAGATCACCATAATTACTGCAAAGTAGCCTACATACATGAATTTTAACAATGAACAAGTTCTTGAAAAACAGTCCCTCTTAGCTCAATAAAATAAAGGAAAAACAGTCTCATTGACAGTAAGTAAAGCACCTGAAGCACCTGAATTATCAACTTTAATTAATTACTCATCCCTGAAACACTGTAGACATGCCTGACAGCTTTTGTCCTACAAACAGTTTGGCCATGTTAACTTCAGCAACAGTAAATAAACTCTGTCATCAGTGATTGATGCCTCATACTCACATCTCTGGTTGCGGCGCCTGCCTTTGTACATGGTCATGTCGAGAGGGAAAACACGGGTGAAGCTCCGCTGTGGTTGAGCCGACTTTGCTTCCTTCTCTTTCTCTCTTTCTCTCTCTCTCCCAAAAATAGACAGACAGCCGGTGTACTTGCAGCTCCAGCTGAGCCGCTTCAGACCGTACCATTTGTCAAACTATCCCAGGGGGAAGTCTTGCCTCAAATACTCAAGTCATGCTCCAAACGCAGCAGCACAAATTGAACAAAAAATCCCCCTTTTTGCCTCTGTGTCGCACAGATTAGGTGGAGAGAAATTACAATAAGTTTAATTATGATCCTTTATAAATTATTCAGGCGAATTGGCTTCCAAAAAGACTCTTTTTTTTTTTTTTTTTTGTGCTGAAAAGAAAATCTAGCAATGGCAATTAGAGTGAGTCAAGACAAGAAGCAAACTTTAAGTGAATGTTAAACAAAATAGAGACGAAACTAATGTACATGTTGGCAGAGCTGTAGCCAGGATTTTAAAGTCCAAGCCCCCCCCCCCACCCATGCAAACTCTTTGCATTTTCATATTATTCAGTTAACTATTCATGTAGATTTTTTTAATAAAGTTTTGGTACAGAAATACTGAATCTATGAGTTATTTATTTACCAGCCCAAAAATACATGGATTTTCTATTTTAAACAGCTTGTAAAATCCTATCTGTGGGCTTGCAACTAACGATTATTTTCACTATCAATTTATCTACCAGTTATTTTCTTGATTAATAGTTTGTTCTATAAAATGTAAGCTGTACGTTCCCGGAGCCTAAAGAAAGGTCTTTAAATGTCTTGTTTTATCTGACCAACAGTCTAAAACCCAAAGATATTGATTCACCATCACAGATGACTTAAAAAAACTGAAACTATTCTTAATAGAGAAGCTGACACCAACATTACGTTGTTTTGTACAACTTTGGTGTTGGTCAGATAGTGTACAGTGGGTTTATCAGATTTTTTATGCTCAAAACAGCTGCCTGCTGCATCTGAGACTGAAACAAAATGCTAAAGTTGAGGGCAGTAAAACCAAAACAATGAGCTGAAAGATGCTAAAATGCTCCGTAGAGCTGAGAGGGACTGCAGAGTCAGGTGATCCCTTTCTGTGGGTTCATCACTATGAGGGACTGGTCACAGTCATGCATGCGTACATACTGTACACATACACACTCACACTTTTGCACTTTTATGCCACAAGCATGTACAATACTGTACATTCACATGCACACAGTCTTTTTTGACTATGTCTATTTTGTTGTTTTTATCTTAAAGTTGTTAGTTGTTTAAGGAACAGCGCCTGCAAATTAGCCCTTTATACGTAACATCTGTTGTATTTCTTTTTCAGATAACAATGTTTATCTGTATTGTCCCTGTTTATGGGACTATTTCAAGAGCAATGCACGTCTTTTCTTTATACAGGAAGATGCTTCTTTCTCTTAATCCAATTAAGCTTTTTTGGCATGATATTTTGATCAAAAAACATGTTGCCAAGGCATAAACGGTAACTAATCAGAAAAAGAAAGAATAAATTCTGCGTTTTAAATGATATAAAAGTCATGGAAAATGTTCTACACCAAAGCATGCCTTCCTTTATGACTCTCTGTCACACACACACACAATTCAGCCTCAATTCAAAACACATTTGTAGCAAATTAACCAAAAAAAAAAAAACCTAATCAAGAGAGTCACAAGTGAATGACTCCTATTTGATATTCAAGGTTCATCTTAGACTCTTACATCCTGCTTTTTCTTCCCTTAAAACCTGCAGAAAAATCCTGTTTGACCCCACTAGCCAAACAGCGCTCTTTCATCTGTTGGAATGGTAAATCAGTTTGCTATCGCCACTGTCTCCTATTCAACTCTCTCTCTCTCTTTTTAAAAAAAATAATTTAAAGTGGATGGGCTGTGGACTTAGGAGACAGATTGAAAAGCTGAGCACCCAGAGGGAAGCAGCCTACTGATTCTCCAGCTGTTGCAGCATTTGGGCTGTGTTGTAGATGAAGCCCTGTAATTGTAATATCTAATTACACTGACATGGGGTTTGCAGCTGTCTCGCGCACAGCCTGACATCTTAATAGTCCCCCAGCTTTTCGAAGAAACATTAATGAGACAATTATCTGATGAGACAAGAGAAAAATGGTAAAACAGAATAACTAAAAGATGCTGTATGTGCTTGTGCTTTTGATTTTTTTTAAAATATTTTTCTCTTCATTCTCATCTCTTAATACAAAACAATCCATGTGTCATCAGTTAACAAGTTGTTTAAAACTGCTGCAAAAAAAACATAAAGCTTATCACTAAAAAATGTCACTTTTTATGGCATAAAATGAATAATCGGTGCAGGAGTTTTACTGCTGAGGATACAAATGAATCATACATGCTGTGGGACAATATAAGAATATAAGATGTCCCAGTTTTGGTGGCGTCGCCTTCACTGCTATTCTCTCAGCACCATCTAGTGTTCATGAAGATGGAAAATTCATGAAGTGAAACCAGAGAAAATTGCCTGCTAGAGAGAGAACAAATCCATATTACAAACAGGGTAGCTGTTTGATTATAATGTAATGTTTGATATATGATGATTAAATTAACATTGTCCTTTCAAATGAGCAAAAGAGCTGTGGTGGGGTTTTTTTATCCAGAATTTCAAATAGACAGTAAAATAGAGAAACCTTTCCCAACACCAGCTTTTTTAAACTTGAAAATAAATATGCAATACATTTTTTGAGCTTCATCAAATCATATTCTTTAAATTCATGAGAGCTCAGCTTTATGTAACCAACAGTTTCCAATCATGCATGAAGACTTTACACCACCTTGGATTTAAAGCTCTGTTCTGCACTAAGTATTTTAACCACAGTGAGGCGCTCAAAGACTACAAGTCAGCAGTCACACATGAACGCTCTTACACATTATAAACCAGAGATGATGGGAAAGCAGATATGATCACAGTACGCACTGCTTTTAAAAAATGAACCTTTAAGTATCAGTACATCTTTGTACAGATTTTATCCACAAAAGCTGACACTAAGAGAAGAAATGCTGAGTTAGTGAAACAGTGCTGTGCTGTTCATCACCAGCAGACATCTTCATCTGGATCTAAGTAGCTGCTGTCTCAGGCCAACCACCAGTGTGATTGAATGTCACTTTTACTTGCATGAACTACTTAAAGTCATTGTGTAGGCTATTCAGTCATGTCCGAAGGAATTTAATTGAGTAAAGCAATCGCTGGAGCTTCAGTATCTCGCAGCTATTAAATTTACTCAAGCATGGGACAGTGTGTGGGCCGAGCCGCACGCTGCACACTCAGAGCATTAAAGGTTTGAATCTGACCTTGTGACCTTCCCGTCACATGTCTACTACAGCCCTGTCACCAGCAGGTCTCTAAGGTCCTCTGATCAGGGTTTGCTGGTTGTTCCTCGATCTGGGTATAAAACTAAAAGAGACGATGCTTTTGAGGTTATGGCTCCTAAACTTTGGAAGTCTCTCTCTTTGGATTTAAGGTCTGTGGATACCTTTAAAAAGAAGCTAAAGACTCATTTGTTTAGACTTGCCTGTATCTATTTTTTCTATTTTCTATTTGTTTTTTATTGTGTTTTATGTCTGTATGTATGTTTGTGCTTTATTTCCTCTGTGAAGCACTTTGTGACGTCTCTGCCTCTCAAAAGCTGCTATATAAATAAAGTTACTTACTTACTTACTTCATACCTTTACACAACTACCTCTCCTGTCACATCTCATTGTGTGTAATTTAATAAAAAAAAAAAAAGGAATGTGTTCAAGAAAATATCAAGAATTCACATCTCGTGCAGACTGCGCCCACCTCTGACAATATAGTTCCAGAGCCTAATCAAATATAAAGTTCATGTTTAAAAGATAAGGTGTGTAAGGGTTAAATTTCAAAGGGGCAGCAGAGAATAAAAGCAGAAAAGATGATTTCCAAAGCAGAGGGAGATGTTACAGTAGGCTCCTACAGTATACCCCTGACACTTACGGTGCATTGTTAATATACTGAATTTATTGCATGTGTGCGTGTGTGTACGAGGGAACTGTGTGTGTCCACAGATGTTTACAGGGAAACTATGAAGTGCAGCCAGTGGAGCCGCAATATGACGTGCTATGGAGAGGAACAGTTCACTTTTGTTGCTGTACGAAGCTCTGTGGGATTTTAACTCTCACCACCTTTGTTCAGAAGACACACATTCACCTGAAAGCTTCTCGGCTAGATATGCTTTTGAGCCCTTAATGTAACTTCCCTCCTCTGGGGAAACACAGTGTGACAGTTGTATTTCTCAGGAAATATAACTGTGTGGTTTTGTGGTTTGTCAGCGTACATAACAATGACAGAAGCAGCTTTAGCAGGACATATGCTTTTCCTGTTATTTTTATACTGTTATGATGTCGGATGTCTATGTTAAACATGGTCAAAACAGAACAGAAACAGCAACAGAAAAGTAGTTATGAATGTGATTCATTATTTAGGTTCTATGAACCTAACGGCCTTAACAACATACAGCTTTTTTCAGTGCCTACCAAAGTTTATGGCGACATACTTGATTAATGTTGGATATAAGACCTGAAATGCATCCTTAAAATAATTATCTGGAAAAAAAGACCAAAATTGAATGGAGTAGCCGATGCAACAAGTAGGGACGCATTGATCCAATCTGCCGGATTAGTATCAGCGTTGATACTGAATATCAAGTGGATTGGGTAAAGGCCATGAAAAGACCGAGCTACACTGAATACAGTTTTCTTTTTCTTTATACTGACATTTTATAATGTCAGTATCATTATAAAATTCAGTCTATCTGTTATCAGTTACATTCACTGATGTACGGCGGCCACAGCAGTCTCTGGCCTCATGTTACCTTACATAAAAATGATGAAATCCACTATGTCCCTCACAGCAAGATTTGTGACAAAGACACCACTTTTATCAGATCAGTATCCTGAGTCGACGTATCAGGAAAGAAAAAATTGGATTAATGCATCGTTTGTAACAAGAGTTTTTTTTAGTTTTTTTAGGATTACAAATTACCTGAAACACTTAAAGGATCATTCCAGTTTATTCTAACTTGGGTCTTATTTTTTTTCTAATTTTAGCTGTTAATTCTATCAGCTATGATAACATTGTACTCATCATGAGATTAGGAAACACAGGGCAAAAAAAGTGATCAGCCATACAGTAGGACAGGCTGTAATCAAGCCAACAGTTTAGCCAGATTATCTAAACGAATGTATATGGAGGTAAACGCACCCAAAATGTCAGTAATAATCCCTGTAATATCGCACTCAATAAGTATCACTAGAGTACGACAGGTCAAACCTGAAGCAGGAAGTGGTTTGTGGAAACTATGATGGATGTTTACAACAGACAGTTTGATCAATTAATCATGTTTTCCTTTGTTTTCTTTTTCTAAATGAAGCTTAGCCAAAGTTCAGTCAGGAAGACTACCTTTTGCATGCCAGGTGTAATTTTATCACTCATACCTCCCTGTCATTCTCATTTCTCACATATGCTCAATCATTTCCTAGCTGTCAATCCATGGGGGCGTACTTTGAGTTTCAGCGGTCACCAGCTGATCATCTCTACCGAACAGCACGTCAACACCTTTTCATTGTTAACCTACCATCTGGCTGCTGTCTTTTTAAATATGTCTGTCTCTCTCTGCTTTAGTCTAACATGCTGCCGTTATGCGCGCCCCTCCACCTCCCCATCTCCACCCGGTCTCCAGAGCAATTCATCAGCTATCAGCCTCATCTCAAGTCATCTACCACCACCACCACCACCACCACCACCGCTGCTGCGGCTGCTCAGGGATGATGTCCCTGTGGAGTCCAAGCGCCAAAGACTATCATTTCTATCTGTATAATAAACATCATCTTTTCTCATTCAATTGTCTCTCCTGATTGAAATAAGTTTGGAAAACCTCTAGTGACTCTGTCATGTTCTCAGATCTCAGCAATTAACTTAGTGAGTATCATGTTATTGTGACTGATGGTGTAATGGTGGCCATAACGGTGGAAAATAACACCAAATTGTAACAGAGAGACCAGTTGCAGAGTATCAGTAATAAAGTTCTACAATAATAGTTCTTGAGTCACATTATCATAAAGAAAATCACTGTGAACACAACTCAACCTTCAAGATTTACCACTGCTATATGTGTGATTTTACAGCCAGAAATGCATGAAACTGGGCAAACGGAGGCTGGAATTACAGATGTGACCCTGCAGTGCTCTTATTCATATTTAATGAGAGAGCAGAGCTTAGGGAGGACTTTTATTTTCCATGGAGGAGGTCGTGAACTAATCAATAAGTAATATAAGGAAGATTTACAGGGATCTACTGAACACCCATGAGACCTGGGCTCTGAATGTTTCCTCCTTGATGCTGTCTTTTGGTTCTGTCTGTGTCTGCTGCTTTGCTACTGCTCTTTCTCCTCATCTTTTCAGTCTTATCTTTATATTCAAGCTCGCCCCGTGTCCTCGCTGTTGTCTCGCTGTATTTAACTCCTAAAAATAGATTCTGTATCTTAGTATCGTCACATTGGCTATACGTCTCCATCTCATAGCTATCTTTAAGGTTTTACTGGTCAAATTTAAGATTGTAAACACAATAAATCACATAACCTTTGACCGTAACCTACCATCTGGCTCCAGTACTGTAGGAGCCAGATGGTAGCTTGAGGTAATATTGGCAATATTGATAAAAAAAAATAAGAGTTGATCATTTCAAGCCATTTAGTCTCCAAGAGTTTGAAATAATGGGCCATTTTCAATCTTAAAGCTAATTTTTTTTATGGACTCACTTTTATGAAATTATATTTTATTATTGGTATTGACGTCTTTTATGACTCTTGCTTATATACACTATTGCTTTTGCAGTCAGTTTTATGTGTTTTACAGCACATACAGAGCTTTGTTTTGTTACAAAGTTTAGAAAAATGCTGTTTTTATTACATTTAGAGGCATTACATATTTTAAAACTAAACATGCATGTTTCATTTACCAGAGAACTTGCCAATTACAGCGTGGTTATTAGGATGTAAATAAAATCCATACTGGGTACGTAGATTTGGACAAATATGTTAGTACAAGAGGACGAGAGGATAGGGAATAAGGGAGTAACAGCTTATTGTTTGAGGGGATTGTTACTGAGACAGAAATAATTGAGAAAACATGGTAACAGTGTTGGTAGTGTAACTTAATTAGTTGTGGTTTAATTTATTTGAAAATTATGATATATTTACAAAATATATTCTTTGGGAAATTACAATGTAAAAGTTTTAAATAATGTGTGGCGTACTTGTAATATAACTAAGTACATTTACTCAAGAACTGTACTTTTTTGAGGTACTTGGACTGTTTTTTTACTTAAAAGCTTTTGTCACTGGTTTCTTCTCAAATACGGATAAGTGTGTAAGTGTGTGTGTAAAATTACAAGGCATTGTTATAATGTTATAATTGTTATATGTTTTGACTTGTGAACTCTTACAAAAAAGTCTACTTGGGCCACTTTGCCACATGTTTCACACGTTTGTGATTGTTTGTAGTTTCTTACTGAGGAGCGTTTGCCCCTCTGAACTCCTCAGATGGCTTCATTTTAATAATTACCTGAGCCACAAAGAGGTAAAATTGTCCACTATTTCACAAAAGAGCAACAATTTAGTAAAAGTCCAAAAGACAAATATAAATTTGTGAAGCAGAACAGTTTTTTCTTTCTTTCCTGTCCCATTAATCATTTCATGAACCCCACAGATTTGTCGAGTGAGTCTTTGGAGGGGACGGCCCCAAGAAACAGCAGAGGATGAAAATCTTGTTCACCCCTCTTACAGTTAATATCGGTACCCAGAATATAATGCGTTACCTAGTGATTGTCCAGCAATGACCCTGGCGTTCTCTCCACCAACGGCTGCCCTGGCGTTCCTCTCGCTGGCATACTGAACGAAGGCGTAGCCCTTGTGCACAGAGCAGCCCACAATCTTGCCGTACTTGGCAAAGATGGCCTCGATGTCGGCCTTGGTTACCACAGCCGTGTTGAGGTTGCCGATGAAGACGCGGGAATTGAGGGAGCGTGGGTCATTCTTGTTAGTCACGTTGCTGGTCTGGGTCTTCCCAGTCATCCTAGTCCTGCAGCACTGCCTGCTGGGAGACACAGAACACACTGCTCAGAAAGCCAGGAAGGTTAGATTATAGAGGTTACGCACAGAAAGCCAAACAGACAGCAGCAGTGGGATGTAAACAGTGGTCAGAGCTGGAAGTATACCTTGTAGATAAATGCAATTCCATCTTTGTTTTTATAAGTCCCTTTTAAACCCCACTGGATGGTCAAAAAAAAGAAAAATGTGTTCTTTTCTTCAGCAGATATAAGATTTTCTTCACCTAGCAGGGCCAATGTACTGGTCACAACAAAAGGCTGATTTATGGGATCATATTTCATTATTTGTTCAAAAGATTTCAGAACTGAAAAACTAAACACTGGAGAGCTACGGTTTCAGTGAATCATAGCAGGCTGCAACGAAATATTCTCTTTAACACTGATTAATCTGCCAATTATTTTCTTGATTAATTGATGAATTGTCTTGTGCATAAACTGTCAGAAAATAGTGAAAAATGTCCATCCTAATGTCTTCAAAGTGCTTGTTTTTGTCCAATCAACAGTTCAAAACCCAAACAAATTCAGTTCAATAACATAGAGGACTAAGAAAGTCAGAAAATATTCACATTTTAGAAGTCAAAATTCTTAAAAATGACTTAAATGATCAAAATAGTTGATTATTTACTCATCTTTTCAGCTCTCTCATTAGAATATAGTACAGTTTTAATTATCCAATCATCTTCACCTGTACTCTCTATCATCTTCCCATGTTTGTCTTAACTGAGGTCCATGAAACATGCAAGCTGAGGCAGACTGCTGTCTGCAGGAGGTGAGAGGAACTCTGACATGGCAGCAGTGATTCTGAGGTGTGAATCTGACAGATCTCACTATATATGAGAACTGTGTTCCCACATTTGAAAATAGCACATCACACTGAAGTCGCAAGTGTCTTCACGTGCTGTTTTGGCCTCTTTTTTTTTTTCTGAGTCTCCTCCATGTGTAATGCCTTTACATGCTGGTCAGTCATCCTCCAGGTATTCTAAGTATTAACAGTGCAGATCATACATGCACCAATTACATCTCTTTATCACTTTCAAACAGAAACCAGGTAAACTGAAAAAAGGATTTCATTGGACCCTTTAAATAAATTCACCCGCGGGTATAAGGCTGACAAATCATCTCATCTGGGCCCTTTAGTGATCGCGCTCTAAACATGAGCAGTCGTTCATGAGGTTTTTACAGCCCCCTGCAGCCTGTACTGGAAGTGTCTCCATAGCAATTCACAGGGTGGATTGTGGCACGTACACTCAAAGATGAAGGAAGTACCTCTCAGGTCGCTGCTTCTTGGAATTCCCTGATGTTGCTTATTTTTTGTATGTTTCTATTTGTGTACACGTCTGTAATGAGGCTTTTTTAACCCAGATTCCA
Source organism: Thunnus thynnus (assembly GCF_963924715.1). Classification (NCBI taxonomy): domain Eukaryota; kingdom Metazoa; phylum Chordata; class Actinopteri; order Scombriformes; family Scombridae; genus Thunnus; species Thunnus thynnus. The sequence goes on from NC_089528.1 coordinate 21,431,993, forward strand.
CAAACTGTAGACACATTATTATCACAGATGAAGCTCTTATGAGGCTGTAAGGGCAGTCGGAGAGACTTCCGTCAAGGAATTGAGCATTTATAGCAAATGGTTACACAGTCAGATTTAGCAGAGAAGGCTCTGCTGTTTGAGGGAGATCTCAAGGAACCGGAGCTGCAATGAGGAATCTTCTGGGAGAGCTAATCTCAATAATTAATATACATGAACATTAATCAACAAAATGAAATACCACAGAAAGAGGAGGTCAGGGAGGTGGAGGGAGCTGCAGCAGCAAATGGAGTTGACATGAGCGAATTAGCAGAGACAACAGGTTATAATGTCCGAGGTCTACACCTGCATGAATATAAATGGATGTAACTGGCCACACAGCTGTGAATGAGTCATCAGAGAATGAGAATCAGCCGATACAAGCTCAACTTCAGCGCCGTCCTCCAAACTAACGCTACGTTTAATTCATTTTGGGCTGCAGTGTCTCGGTGTTTAGCACTGTCACCTCACAGCAAGAAGGCTGTTATATTAGAGCTCAAACAATTAATCAAATTAAAGTTAATCTGCAAATATTTTGATAATCGATTAACTGTTTGTTTTTCAGCTTCTCAGTCACGAGGTTGTGCTGCCTTATGTGACTGTAAACTAAACTTCTTTGGGGTTTGGACAGTAAGCCGGACAAACCAAGCAATTTGAAGACCTTGGACCTTTGTTGGGACATTTTACTGACAAAATGATTAATCAGTCATTAATTTATTAAGATTATAACCAGCGGTTTCCCTAACTGAAGGTGTTCCAGTTTCCTCCTCCTGTGGTCCAATAAACTGCAGCTCAGGGCCCAAATTTATCAAACAATTAAAAGTGAAGTTTTGGATTTAAGCGATAAAATTAAAATTAATAAATTAAAAAAAAACTTTCACTTTTACATTACTCACAAACCTATATGTAAAAATGAAATCCATTTATCAATTTATCATTTTCTTTTGACTTGAAATTGCTTTAATATGATTAAATCTAAGAGCAGCAGTGCAGCAATATAAATATTTGGGCACTGTCCTAAATGAGAAGCTCAAATTTGATGCAAATATAGATGCTATATGTAAAAAGGCAAATCAATAGCTGTTCTTTCTAAGGAATCTGCAAAGGTTTAATGCGGACATGACACTGATAAATATGTTTTATTCTTCTTTTACTGACTCTGTCATTTCTTTTGCTATGATTTGCTGGTTTGGCAGTCATAGTCATAAAAATAGGAACAAACTGGAAAAAATTGTCAAGCTGTGCTGCAAGATTACTAGCGCTACCCTTAATGGTCTTCAGCACTTCTATGAAATGAGGGTCACCTCAAAAGCACAGATTGTTGTTTTGGACCCTCAACATCCTTTACATGTTGAGGTCAAGTTGCTTCCATCAGGGTGGAGGTTTTGTCTCCCCAAAGGTAGCACTAGTAGATACATTATTCCATCTGCTATTGGTTTTTTAAACAAACTATAACCTCAGATGTCATCGTGTCTTTCTTTTTCCATGATTCATGGTGACAGTGTAGGAGATTTGGATCTTGTGATGTGTGTGATTATGTTGTATTTGTGTTGGACTATATTGTCTGTAAAGCAAATTGGGGACATTAAAGTTTTTGAATCTGTATCTAATGTAAAAGTGCTGCAGATCCCAGGTGGCTGCAGCACAGAGACAGAAGTCAGCACACATCTACTGAAACATGTTTAGGAATGACATGTACAAAATATAACCGGTCATCATAAATAATATGAGGCAAAATGTTTAATTCAGAATAGGGTCGTTTTTGGCTACTGTTTGAAGCAGCTTCTTTTCTTCACAGTATTAAATTCTCCTTCTCCAGATATTATATGTTTTCTCTGATGTACCTTCGCTACCAGCAGCAGAAATCCCCCCCAGCTCCACTTTGTTGGTTTCATTTCAGCCAATCACCCAATCTATTATCCCTATTTATATATCATACATATGTTAGGTTGTTATTATTTTCATGCGTGACCTGTTACTGGATATATTAGAGATTTCACATAATTAAAACAAACTTTTTAAGACCTTGTTTTTGCAGATTGACTTACCACTAAGAAAAATGTGAGGATTTCTATAAAAAAGAATAACCAATGGGGCAGATATAGGGTGAAGCCTTGTCTCTGATTAAAGGTGTTAAAAGTTACTCTTACACTTCAGTATGAGTTGCAGTAAGTTGCTTGATAAGTGTGTCTTGTTCTCTCTTTTTTAAGCAAAGTCTTTTGATCCTGAGTCTCTGCTCTTTAGACGATTCTCAAGTGTAATTCTTTGAAGTTTGATTGTAATATTTTTGGGCAGCGAAATCGCTTACAGCAAGAAGAACCTATGGACTTACTGAGCTGAGCTAGCATACAACACTTCATATTCAGTATTTAATTTTTAATTGCCACTGGTCAACTTTTTAACCGCATGAGACTTTACTACATGTACTGTGTTGTCCTTTTATGTGCACTTGATCTTTTTAGACGTACTTTATCGTATCTCTACGGGTGTTATACACCAGCAAAAGACACATTTCCATCATGGACATTTAAGTTTTCTTGAATCTTAAATCTTAAAGATTATTGTCTGTATTTTGTCCCCTTAATTCCAGTTTTCTCCTCTGGGACAAAGAAAAGCAACTCAGGTGAACTGGAGGCTTACTTTAATCTGTTAATGTTTTATGCTTTCTAGGATCAAACCAAAACCAAAAACACAACAGGAGTCTGAATAGGAAAAAGTATGTATAGAAAATGGATGGAAAGACATGACAACATCTATAGATATTCTCTAAAAACACATTCCTATACTGTAGATTTTCCCTGTTGAAGATGGGGGGGCAGGCATGCAGAATGGAAACCTTACACACACATATACACACATACACACACAAACGCACACAAACACAGACATGTGCCAATACTCTCTGCAGTAGATCTCCTCTCAGACACACTTCACATCACAATTTTCCCCATCCTACCTCCTCTTTACTTGAATCCTTTGACTCAACCCACACATAATCCAGTCTAAATCTCCTCTGCTGTTCTTAAAAAAAAAATCTCCATTTTGCACGACACAGAATGGAAGATAATTTAACACCGCTGCAAGTCTCATAATGTGGCGATGCTGTCATTGAGTTTTTTTGGAACTGATTAACTTAATTATCAACAGAGCAGCGGACTAAAAAGCTCACCAGTCAATCCAATCAAATCAAATCTCATTCACCCTGTCTCTACCTTTGAACAGCCTCACAGCTCCAGCACCTAACCCAAAACCACTAAGTGACTGATGGATATGAAGTGCATTGAATGGTCTCTTTAAGGCAAATGTACAGAGGTGAGGCCATTAGATGGTTGATTAAGCAAGCAAGAGCAGATTTTTAAGCAGATTTAATAGGTGAAAATGTGAGTTCCCTAATTTAAGCCCATGCTGAGCTGGGATTTAGTGCCAAATGAAAGCTTTGGCCTTTCCTCATTAAATACTAGTTGAAATGTTTGAATGAGCAGTGTATAGTTATAAGGAGTCAGGAAAAAATGAATAAAAGGAGAAAGTTCGGAGGTTTTTCATATGTATATTCACTCTTTGCTGCATAGAGTTGAAAGCGGAGACGTGTGGCCCATGTGTAAAGGTAAAGTCACCTGTTTTTTTACGTCTAAGTTTCTAAGAGTGTGGGTGTAAAAGAAAGTGCACAAGCTCAAAAGGGCCACTCAGCAGGTTACCGATCACATCCTGTAGTTATAAAACTTCTAAGAACTGCACTTGAGACTGCTCTGAAGAGCTAAAAGTAAAAAAAAAAGTTTTTCACTGAGACTAAAGACTAAAACACTTTTACCAAGTGATTCACTCCCACTTAAAGCAAAGTGTACAGTAAGTGTAACCTTTAAGAGCAGCTCTCAAGTGATCACATGATTAATCACATGTATGAACAGAGCAGAAATAGCTGATGAGAGACTCAGATTTACCCTACATGAGCCCCATTGTTTTACATATACATTATTATTTTACAAATCTTATGTGGCTTTAATTTTCAGCCACTCTTCAGGGATGGCTATCTGTCTGTTGTTCACCACTTCAGCCATGACTGAAATATCTCAACAACTACTGTATGGATTGCTATGACATTTTGTACAGCTGTTCACAGTTCACGTAGAATGAAGCTTGTTGACTTTGGTGATCCCCTGACTGTTCCTCCAGTGTCTTTTTTGATGTTAACATTTTTAGTTTTGACTGAAATGTCTCCACATTTAATGGATGGATTACCATGAAATCTGGTGCAAACATTCATGTCATAAACTAATGACATTCACATCAGCCTCAGCTGTACTTTGTGTTTATTGCTAATTAGCAAATGTTAGCATGCTGACACGCTAAATTAAGAAAGTGAACATGGTAAACATTACACCTGCTAAACATTAGCATGCACACTAAAAATCACTGGGTTAAAACTCACCCAGTTTGGGTCAATGTAGCATAAATACAACATTGGGTTAACTTTAGCAATCTGCTATTTTGACCCAGTGTTATACACAACACGCTTTAGCTGAGAACTGTCACAAATTTATTGTTCCTTGTACAAAATGATGTGCATATGACATTCAAGAGATACAAAAGTTATTAACAATCATCAACAAACCGTGATATGTCAGTTTAAAAAGAGCACAGTAGATTATAACAAGCTATAGTTTGGGCTAATAACCCAACATAAAATAAAAAATAACACTAAAACTGGGTCAAAACGATCCCAACCCCTCAAACCCAGTATTGTGTTGGTGCTATATTGACCCAAACTAGGTAAAATTATATTTTTTATTTAATTATGTTATTGTTGTCATTGTGCGCATGTTAGCATGCTGATGTTAGCATTTAGCTCAGAGCAGTGCGTCTTCAAAGAGCCATTAGCATGACACTTACTTTTGTTACTTTTGTTTGTCACTTTAAGTCCAAAAAAAAAAGGAAACTCCCTTTAAGCAGTTTGATAAATATTGGCACATTATCATAATAGCCTGGGGCAACCTATCATAGCAAGCAAAAGCAGCTATGGACCAGAAAAACATCAATCTGCTTCTAAAGTGTTTCTGTCTGTTACTGAGTTTCAAGCTTGATGCAGAGTTGCACAAGACATTAGTTCAGCTAATGGTTTGTACTTTTCTACAAAGTCTGTAAACTTGTCAAACTTCTATCAGCAGCTGACAGCATTGAATAGTCACTGGACTAATGCAATAAATAACCACAGGTTAGATCTGGAATAGAAATATATCTTCAGGCAGTCTGTCGCCTGTTAAATAGAGGCATTTATAAGCTTTCAGCCTCTTTTTCTCCACATGCATCACCTTAGATTATCACCTCAGAGACGCTTGAGTATTATTTTGTCAATTGCCCTCAATTACATGTTTTTAATGAAAATGATCACAGGAAAAAAGTGTTTAACATTATTCTTCTTGCTCATTCAAAATGGAAAAAGGGGACTTCAAAGGCAAATCTTTTACAATATTCATGAGTCTCTAAGATCCTCAAAGCCTTTTAAGAAGAAGCGTGTGGCATAACTGCTGGCAAACGCTGGTGGAAATGTCCCAGGCCAGAAAACACACTCACACTGAATTCAAAGCTCATAGGCAAGACAGGAGGAGAGCGATGGGTTGGATTCATCCTGGCACGTTTAATGCTCCAGGAATTAATGCTAAATAACATCTTCACGCATCAGTGAAGCTGTGAACTCATCCTAACTCATCACTGGCATGCAAAGACTTTTTGTTTGTCGCTTAAAAGTGCTCACTGGTAAAGTCTTTCTTATAACAGAGACGATTGACAGTGATGTTTTTTCTTCGGGGAGTCGTACAGCGTCCTCCCGTGTAGCTGAGGTTTCAAGTGTAAGTATTTCATGGATCCTCTTTGGTCCTTTCACACCGACTGTCAGGGCCTTCAGAGTCTGAATTCTCTGGAGATAAAGAAGCGAGGAACTGGTGAAAGTCATCATTTTAGCACTTCCTCTCTCCCTGATCTCCTCACCGACTCTCCCATCTCTCTCCCGTCTGAGGAGAAAGATGAAAACTCCTCATCCGATATGACAAAATACATAGGGGATGTGAAGGATGCATTCAGGCCACACTCACTCTCCACCGTTTGAATGTTGCATTGCAGCATTTTATCTTTAGCGAGTTGACAGTGTACAACCAAGAGCGTCTACTGTCGTCAACAGAGGAAAATAAGGCTGAGTTTAATTTGTAGATGTCTTCATAACCTGTCTGCAGTGAGACATCGACACATCTCACCTTCTTCCTTATCAGACTCCAGAGACAGACATTTCTGGAGCTAAGTCTTCACTTTTGGTGCCTCCCTGGAAAAAATATGTCTGCATAAGCGAATGAGGTATGGGTCTATAATAAGCCAGTTTTTTTTTTTCCTTTTTGCATCATTCTTTTGAATGACAGCCAAACACATTACAGGGGAGTAAATGTGGACTGAAATCTAATTACATTTTTATACAGTCTAAATTTACGAACTACGCTGCAGTGTAGGTATGGGTTATTTTTCCTCTTCCTGCTTTTATGTAAGAACATACGCAGCATGAAATGTGAGGATTTATCAAAATGCTGCTGTGAGTAATATGAAAGCTGAAAATAGTACTAAAATCACTCAGTGACTTTTATTATTGGGAGGTTTTAGAGTGTAATGATTGTAACTGACCTGACTGCCACTTAATCAAAAAATATTAAAACATTTAAATTGCACAAGGAATGGCTAAATTAAATATTAATCAATTTAACTGTAAAAAATAGCATTGTATAGATTTTTGAGATTAACAAGGCGGTTGTGTTATAATTTGCTTTCTTACATGAGAAGATTGATACCACTCTGTGTGCAACACGTCCTCATAATTAAACCAGCACATAGGTCGTTTGTACCATGCACTCCAGAACGACCTATCAGAGCGTTTTCTAATATGCTGCCTCTATTGGTGCTGTTCGAAACCGTTAGCCTACAAATCAAAAATAATGATGTTCTATGTTGTGAGAATGATGTGGTTAAGGTCTGGTGAGGTTTAGTCCACTTTTTGCTGTCTGTCTATCTCGCCACCTCCAATTAGAGAATCTGCTTGCTGACCTACAAGACCACCCCCCAACCCCTAACCCTTGTTATCTCACTACTCATGCCTACACCTAACCAAGTGGGTCATGTAGTAAAGTGGGTGTGTCGTGTAGATACTGTTATATTGTCATCTGAACTGCGTCACTTCTCTAGGTCATTATTACTATGACCGCTAGGTGGTGTCTGTCACTCAAGGGTTGTTTTTGTCGGCTGAATTTGCGACCTATACTGTCATTTTTCTTTTGAGGACAGGCTGTGTGTTAAGTATGAAGCAGAAGGTTAGCTTAGCTTAGCATAAAGACTAGAAACAGAGAAATAACTAGCTTGGCTCTGTCCATAGGTAACAAAATTGGCCTATCACCTCTAAAGCTCACTAATTAACATGTTAAAAAATGAAATGCCTGGCCAAGGAATTGTCCGGCGCATAGCTCCATGCAAAACCACGAACTGTTATTTTTACACTTCAGTTTCTGGATGTATTAAACAAACATCATTTACTTTCTTCATGAGTGAGCTTTAGAGGTGCTGGTAGACAGACTGTGTTGCCTTTGGACAGAGCCAAGCTAGCTGGTCCCCCCAGCTGTTTCTAGTCTTTATGCTAATCAAAACTAAGCTCAGCTAACTGTGTGCTGGCTGTGGTTTCATATTTAATGGAGAGAATATAGCAGAAGTATCAATCTTTCATCTCTCTCCAGCAAGAAAGTGTTTAAGGGGAAATAGCTAGCGTGGTTAGTCCACAGGTAAAACATCCACTTACCAGCAGGTCTGAAGCTCTCTAACACTTTATATCCAGTTTGTTTGATCTGTAGAAAAACCCAAATGTAAAAATGACACGTTGTGGTTTTATGTGGACAGTTTAGCCAGTTGTTCCCCCTGCTTTCTATCTTAAAGCTAAGCTAAGCTAACCATCTTCCGGCGGTAGCATTACACTTAACAGATAAGCCTTTTTCATTTTGCTTCATCCTTTTGAATGACAGCCAAACACATTACAAGGGAATAAATGTGGACTGAAATCTAATTGACAAACTACACTGCAGTGTATGTTGGGTTATTTTCCTTTTTCTGCTTTTATATGAGAACATTATGCAACATATAATGCTGAAAATAGTACTAAAATCACTCTATGACAGTGACACTGTTATAACAGGGAAATTTTACAGCAAAGATAATGATTGTGACTGACTAGACTACAATCTTCCAATTGTCAGTCGTAGACAAAGAGAGAAACATTCTTACAAATGTAGAACTTCCACAAAGACAAAATAATATGCTTAATCAAAAAATATTAAATTGAAATTGCATGAGGAGTGGAGAGTCAAACTGCATAATGGCAAAAATTAAATTTAATCACAGAACATAATGAATTAAGCTCAGGCAAATTGAGAGAATCAGCTATAGAACAACAGAGCATTGTACAGTTTTGAGTTAACATGAGGTGGTTTTGTAATAACAGCACTTTGCAGGCCCCAATGTCCTTTTTAATAACACTTTCTCACCCTCGTTCATTTTTTCCTGCTCCCTCGCAGCCATAAATTACTAAGCTAATGCCCCAACAGCAGCAGCTATTGCTGAATCATTCAAAGACTTCAATTAGCAATTAAGGACTTAATGAATAGAGGTCCTTGCTGGGCCATTCTGCTCCCAGCCCAGAGGAACCCAGTGGAATCTAATCTCTCCTGCAGGACTTGTACAGTAAATACTGGCTAACAGTGCAGAGAAGATAGAGAATAGCTTGTTATTGCCAACACATAATGAGCAACTTGCTTTGCAGTTTTTAGCTCCGTTTATATGTACCTGGAAATTCTTTGAGACAGTTTTGCTGTGGATCTTAACAAGGAAGGATGACTGTCAAGCACTATTTTTATTTTTTTTCCTCCGTAGCTACACCCCATTACCTTCTGCATAATACCTGTCTTGAGTTTGAATTGAAGAAGGAGAGGGGGAAATGGCAACAAAAGGCGAGAGAAAGAGATATAGAAGCAGAGAGGGGGAGAGAGAGGGAAATAAAGGGAGGTGAGATGGAAGGAGGGAATGAGAAAAGTTCAAAAAGAGGGGGGGAGGCATTTGCAATGCCAATCATCTTCAAGGAGCTTAGAACTGGGCCTAGGACCAGAATATCAAAGATAGAAAATGCAGGCATACATCATGCGGTAGGTAGGTAGAGCTAGCTTATAAATTATTACTGTGACTCTTTCCTTTTATATTACCAATTCTATCAGCCTTTTATCATTTACATATTTTTCATACCTTTAATGAACTGACTTTTTGAACTGTAAGGCTGTATGCTATGCCTCGCTGTGTGAGGGCCCACAGCTATACGGCTATACAAAACCCCTGTAAAGGAAATACATTCCAATTTCAATCAGCTTTATCTCTCCTCTCCCCCCCCCCCAACATGAATTTATGGGGGCTCTGTGAAGCATGGCGACTGAGGGCAGACGCTCACGCGCCTAAAATGAGTTGTACCATAATCTGATTTGAGCAACCTATAGCCTCGACCAGTGATGACAGCAGAGAGATAAAAACACAATGTGACCTATACGGTGCGATGGAATGAAGCCATATATCTGGAAGACATTTCATCTCGTATCTTACAATAATAGCAGAGCTGATTATCTCCAAAATCACGGCATTTTGCTGGGATTTGTGCGTGCTTTTATTACATATCACATACCTGATCTATGAGGTCAGCATGTATCATTTGGACAACTTCAAGCTGTTTGCACTGTCTACCTTTGTAAACACTTTCGGAAGTGATACGCAGAGAAACTTTTTGGGTCACTTAGATGTTGCTTCGCCAATTCCACAGGGATCATGCTGTTGATCATACTGTTTTCAGGGACATTTTAACACTGTTTTTTCTTTTACCAGCAGTCTTTGCCAACTATTTAGCTTCAGAAATTCTCTATGGCATCACCATGTATCATGCTGTTGCCTTCCAAGTATTCTTAAAAGTATATTATTTCATTTCATCTGTTCATCCTTCAAAATAGGTAGACCTCTGTATTCTCACACTGTGGAAAACACTTGAGAGGAAGGATTACTCCTCACTCTACATCACTATGTGTATTTGAAAGAAGGAGGAAGGAAAAAGACTCCACCTGCTGTTGTAGCAGGGGAGTCCACAGCTCCGCTCGAGGGCATATGTGCACATGCCATGTTTTCCCATATCTCTTGGCACGGACATATTTCTCCATTTCCTTAATTCTCCTCTTGTGTGAATGCCAAATATAGCTTCCGCTCCACTAGGCTAAAGTAACTGGGTCACTAGAGCTGTGAGTAATTAGTGGATAACAAAATATGTTTCTGCTTTATGGCACCAGAAGGCTGCAAATTGAGGTGCAAAGTCATATCGAGGTAATGATTCGGGGCAGGATTAACCATGAGGGTGAAAGGTCAAAAAGGTAAAAGTGGGCAAGATGCTGCAGACATGTGGAGGAGCATTCACGCAATCTCTGCAGGTTTGATCAAATGAATCAAAAATATGCATGACACGGAGTGTTCCAAATTTGAAAACAACAACATCTCTTAATATTTTCAGACTCCCACAGCCTGTCTATATGGCTCTCAGCCTCAAGCCCACTGGTTCCTACTAAAGACACAAATCTTTAAAACCGGGTCACGAATGTTTGCTTTCATTTTTTAAAATAGCAACATATTTCCCTAAAACAGCTGGATGTTATAGTTCTTAGCAAATGTTACTCAAACTTGTGTAAATGGTGCATTTAGGAGATTATTTTCAGCTGTGGATTTGTTGCACTAATGAGTATTTCAGGCAGCAGGATGGCGTGTGGGATTGAGTCAAAATAAGCGTGCAACGAGGTGGCTTGTTGATGTGTTTTTAATCGTTCTTCGACAGTCATGGAGCTCTATGACTGTGATTCTGAACCTTTTTCCTCTGACAGACCCCTGAGCTCCACTACCCCTTCATCAACACCCCCACATCTGTTTTTATGAAGGGATTTGAAACTAGATGTTTTTTTAACACTATTGATTAAGTGAATAAGTGAATATTGATACAGTAACATTTACATACAATACATAATGATTCTGCAATCATTGATGTTTAGGCTTTGTCACTTTTTCCACAAGGTTTGATCAAGTTTGAGTAAGAATTTCTCAATACATACACCTGACAATATAATGCAATCTAATACCATATTCATGCAATAATAGCTACATTTGTTTAATTTTTGCTTTGGCTGTGTTAGAGAGGTGTTGATTTGACTCTTATGATAAATTACGGGCCCTTGTTTGCGATTGCATTGTTAGTATTCCTGTTATTTTGTTGACAAACAAAACAAACACCCTGTTGTATACTTGAAATATTGCAGTTTTGGTTTTAAAGATTAATTATAGTTTTTCAACAAGTTTAAAATATACAGAAAGCCATTCTGAGAAAGTATTATCATTTTGTGAAGCCTCTTTTTTAAGCCTTTTGAAAGGGAGCGTTTCATATTAGGTATACCTGACAATAAATCACAACCCAATGCAATATTAATGCCACATTTCCAATGCCCCTAGAGATTGTGTTGAGGCTCTGTCACGCAGATTTTGTGTTATTTCATTCACAAAACAGAAATACCTATACCTAAACCTATATTTCAGTTTCTGCTTAAAATATTAAATCCTTTCAGCAATTCTGAAATACACAAGAACTCATTCTGAGAAAGTATTATCGTTTTGTTTCTTATCTAGGGTGAAACCTCTTCCTTAGCCTTTTGAATAGGGGGCACCGAGCTTGAAATAGCTCGGAATAAGACGTGTGCGGTGGGTGAGGGCAGGGGTTAGTGAGTAAAGACACTCCAGACTTCCAGGCAAGAATCAGCTCGCTCCAGCTGCCAGAGTAATAAAGTGTTGGCAGCTGTCCATGGTGCTGAAATCAACCGCTATCTCTTTGAATGGAGAATAAAAGGAGCTGGCCATGGTGCTGAGATACTGATGCTGCTGGGCTAATGGCACATCTCACAACACAACTGAGCATCAGGTGCATGCATATAGGGTGGCTGCTGTTTATCCAAACTGCTGCTTTCCCGAAAGCTGAAGAGACGGTATAAGACGGCCCTGTGTCGAAAAATGTGTTGAATATGACTAATGCAGGCATGGAACATAGTGTACAGAAACTACATCTAAGAATAAGAGATCTAATGGGGAGCAGAGGGTATTGCCACATGCATAATGTAACACAGAACTGTTCAATGTGAGGTGGATATCGTACATGTATGTGCCTGTACATTTTGACGCATTTTTACCACGGCAGCACACTCTTTCTCGCAAGCCATCATCTTTCTCTTGGTTTGTCTGACTCCTTCATCTGTTTTTCTCTTTAGTTATCTTTCACATGCAGGGATATGGAAAGAGACAGAGAGAAGCAGCTCCCCTAATCTGTTCTTTGACCTATAGTCTGAAAGCTGGAACAGCTCAAAAATGTTTTTCATCCGTATCTCACAGAAGATGATGGACTCTGTGGTGCGTGGCTTCGAGACAGCCCGCATTGTACACATGCTAAGGGTCAACGATCATTCCAACTCACGGGTGCAGAAACCTAAGACAGGCCTCCGTTGGACAGAAACAGATTACTGACCAGTCCAGAAATGCCTGGCTAAACTTTATTCCCTCCTTCTCCTTCTGGCTCATAGTGATTCAGTGCATGCGTATATAGGCTGGCTATTCCAGAGCCAGCCTCCCACCTCATCCCTAGTGAGAGATAAGTATTGTTTGCGTAGCAGCACATTTCATGCTCGGCTTCCCCCACCTGTTCCCTGACCTGCAAAGTCTGAAGGCTGGAATAGCTGTCAAATGCCTTCGCCCGTATCTTTCTAGGATGATTGAAAAGGAAGTTTTATCTTGAGCCGTGAAAGTTTTTGAAAAAGCAAATCTTTTAAAATGGAGCACAAAAAGCAAACTTTGGTGAAGGATTTTTTTTTTTTTTTAAAAGGTGATCCCAGCGGTCATTTAAAAGGGTAATTTTTGTGTGTCTGTTAATTGCAGGAGTTTTTTTTGTGTGTGTGTTTTTGAATTTGTAGCCTGCAGGTTTGTAAGTTCTGGCTGCATGTCAAGGTCAAACTATTAATGAAATCTATCAGCCTGATTTGCATAAAGAACTACTGCAGAATTTGCCTGGGCCTTAAAGGACCCCCCTCCACCACCCTCCTCCTCTCCTCCCCAACCCCACCTTCCCACCTCCATTGACTCATTCAGCCAAGTTTCAACTTTCCACGCTCCTGTGTGTGATGTCTGACTGTGTCCGCCAGTTATCAATCCCAAACGCAATGAGGTTTGTGTGTGTAGCAGGAGAAACAGGGCGGAGGAGCCCAGCTGTGTCTGGTTCAATTGGCAGGAATCGCTTGTTGTTGTCTTGTTCTGTTTTGCTCAGCTGTGATTTGCATTCATAGACTTGTTTGAAATTTTCCAAATTGTGGTCACTGGGAGGCAACTTTGAAGGGAAAAAAAATCCTGCATTCTGTGACATTGTTATTACTTTTCATGAGTCCTCTAAATCCACAGTGATATGGATTTAACATAAAAATGTCTTAAATTGTGGCATTTTGTTTTATATCTGCTTCACCTGAGTTTTGAAGACAGATCTACTGTATTAAAAGATCTAAAACAATCTGATAATTCAATACAAATCCAGCTCTGTCCGAGACATTTGAAAAACAAAAAAAGTTCCGATTTTTCTCGTTTGTGCTGCATGAAGAAGTACAAAGAAAACGTCGAGACAAACTCCAGCAAAGTTCAATTTCTCACCTATTAGAGAAGCAAAATCCTCAAAGATGAAAATCAAAACTGTTATTTTTGCGCCCTCGGAGACGTACAGCCTCCAACACCAGAGAAACACTGCAAGATCAGAGAAAAGCACCAAAACCAAAATCACACCAAAACAAGCCATGATAAAGAAAAAGCCAGAAAATAAGCAAAAGGTGGGGATTATAACAAGTCGTAAAGAAGCTGCTTCGGGAGGAGAGGAAGAGAGGGAGAAGGAAAAAAAATATCAAGAGCGTCCGCAAGCACGTAGAGATATTTCTCAGTGGATGTCGCCGGAGCACCAAGATTTAAACCATTGCATGCAGAAAACGAGAAAACATTTTCCCATGTCAAAACCCCAAGACAAGGAAGGAAGAAAAAGAGGATAAAAATATGCGTAAGAAAATGGCAGTGGGAAATGTACTCACCGAGCGGGAGTAAAAGGTTTCAATTAAAAAGAAATTGGGCGTATAGCGGTGCTGGGTTGGTGGTGTGCAGGATTGTATATACCGAAGCTCTGCGTCCCTTTTGCGCTCTCTATCGCTGCCGGTGGTTGTGTCACGTGACTCAGGATTGGCCAGAGTTTTTGAATCAGTCCAAGCTTTTGTCTGATACACGCGAAGGTATTCGGTGCTGAAATGGATCTGAGCTTTTCTAGTAATGTCATTGATTTTTTTTTTCTGCTCAGCGCAGTTCGAGTTTAGTGGTTCTCAAAATACGGTCCGGCGGTCCCGAGAGGGTCCCTACGGCAATGTGAGGTTTATTTTTGCCTTTAGTGAATTAATGCATTAAATCTGATGCATGGTAATGTCATGCAGTTATACAGGCAACCGTACAACTCTGTTTAAAGGCATAAGTCATTCACAAACATCTCCTCAGATAAGTTGTTTGGGATGCTTCACTTGTTTGGAGGCTCTTGATTAAAAAAGAGCTAATCGTGCTCTAATTAAAGGGGCGGTACACTCAAATTATAATTAAACATTTAGCGATGCATATGGTTTTGGTTTTATTTGCAAGTTTTTGGGTATTTCCTCAGAGATTTCATCCTGCACCACATCACATTGGGGTTGTCATAGGGTTTTCATCCAGGGTGGTTGACCAAAGTGGGCAACTAACCTGAGGGTCTGGGGCCCCCAAAAGCACCAGCTTCACTGTGGGGCAGTTATTTTGTGGCAGTGGAGTATGGTAATGTGGTATTGTGGAGTATGGGAATGGGATGGGTCTTCCTTTAATTACTATTCATAGTATATGTTATCAATCCATCCATATATCAATCCATATAATTTGGTCATCCTGTTTTTCCATGCCGTATTTTTGCTATTATCTATTCTGTACACAACATCTATTGCATGTCTGTCAATCCCTGAAGATAAATCCCTCTTCTGTTGCTCTTCCTGAGGTTTCTTCCATTTTTCCCTCCATTAAAGGTTTTTTTTAGGGTATTTTTCTTTATCTGAATCGAGGGTCTAAGGACATAGGATGTTGTGTTGCTGTACAAATTGTAAATCCCCCTGAGGCAATTTTGTGGTTTGTGATATTGGGTTTTATAAATAAAATTGACTTGACTTGACTATCTGATCTTTAAGCCCTCTTGAAGGGGGACCCTGAATCAAAAATCTAGTTTTAGGACCCTCTGTTATTTCAGGCTTGCAGTACATGTTGCATGATTAAGTGAATTGGTGTTTAATGACATTACCACACATCAAAGCTCGGGCTATGTAATATTACAGGAATAATGCACACAATGTATCAAGAATAGCTGAAAAAATGGGAGCACAGTAGCTTATTTTTGGCGCTTAATCCACCCATGCTCTCCGACGGGACTGTTTCTTCATTTATTGCCATTTGTTGTTTTGGCCGTCATTTCTGTTGGTTATGATAACACAGTATTCATTGAAGTAATTGCTGAGATCTGGGAACAAAGCAACATTGCTGCAACAAAGTCCAATGGGGCAAGAAACACGAGCAGTCAGACGATCAACACATTGAAACCACTGTAGGTGAAATCAAAAGTGAGCAAAATGTTGGTAATAATCCTTCAATGTGCAGGAAAACTGTGTGTGCTCCACTAAAGTAAGTACAGAAGGTTAAAATAGAACCAGAAAGTCAGTCTGTAAACTGTGATGAAAACAGACAACAGACAGTTTGAGAAACAATTTTACCTTTTCCTTCAGTTTTCTCTTTCAGATAAGTTGGAGGTTTGTTTAAAACCTCCCACTCATTTTTCGTAATGTCACTTTCTTCCCAATTAACTTGGTGATTACAGTGTAACAATAAATAGAATTGATGGCCAAAACAAAGCAAATTAGACTCGAGTCCTTTAACCCACCACCACATTTGCAACATAAAAGGGAGTTTCCTGTTGTAAAACAGTCCAGCAGCATTTTTCATTACATTGCTCTGTGTAGCTCATTATTTTATTTACATAGATTTGGCCCACTTTGCCAATTACCATCATTGCTGAAGGAAGTATCGTCCACTGAATTGTTGAAAAAGGTTTCCATACATCATCAATTTAACAGCTTCCAACTCTCGGTTCTCTCTCATTAAAAACTACCTAAAGGATGAATCAACCGAGTTTCTATTGAACCTTATGAGACTATTGATAATCAATGAGGAGTTTAAGGCACAGTTTATGTCGGGCACTGAGTTCAACTACAGCCCACAAGTGAGAGTTAATATTGATTGAGAATCTTCCAAAACATTAGGGTAACTCCAGGACATACAAGGTGCAGTGTATTTTGGTCTGGAAAACTTAGACTCCAGCCTGGCCTGTCATCATGTTTCATTTGATCCTGCTCTGTGAGGTTAAGCTCCAGGGTTCCTATGCATTCTTGATGGAAACACAAGCGGTCATGCTGTCAGGGACGAAGAAGTCTTTGTTGTTGCTGCAGTGTCTGCCGGGCATGTGAGCAAAGGGTCTGTATGGATCAATGACTTCTCAAGGGGCTGATAGGCAGAGACAGACAGATACAAGGGCAGCACACTTCCTACCAAGGCCTCTTTGTTTTCTTTTACAAGGATGAATTGCTTGATTTTGGCAAACATCACAGGAGCGGCATTAATCAAACATGTTTTTGTGTTCTTGTGAGTTTATGTGGTGTGATTTGGGATGCTGATGAAGTCTCACGATGTGCTAAAATATTATTTACCAGTGCTACAGACAAATACCCTACTGCTTGAATCACCAGCAGCCAGCTGTTCACATTAGCCTAGAATAAACATATGTGTTTACTAAGTGGAGGTTTACACACTACTGAATTCAAAGGAGTTGCGCAACACACAAACTAGTTCTTGCATAGAATTTGGATACGAAATGTTTACAGCTACAATCTGCAAGGTGGAAGTGTTCAGTTAGCTACTGTTATGTAGCTAACTGAACCAACCGACAAAGCTAACAGTTTGCTAATATTGCTTATATGGCATTGAGTTGACACATCTTCAGTGGTGCAAAGTAACTAAGTACATTTACTCAAGGACTAGACTTAATTACAATTTTGAGGTTCTTGTACTTGAGTGTTTCTATTTGATGCTACTTTGTACTTTCTACTCCACTACATTTATTTAAGAGCTTTAGTTACTTTTCAGGTGAAGATGTGACACAATGGATAATATAACAAGCCTTTAAAATACAACACATTGTTAAACATGAAACCAGTGGTTTCCAATCTTTTTGGCTTTTGATGTCTTACATAAAGCAGTGTGTAGTCGGGGTCTCAGATGTCTGTGAGTTGTTAACAGCTCCACCAAATAGTGATTTTTCCTTCTAAACTTCTCACATGGTTTCATTTCAATAAATGTTCAAATGATCCAATATTTCACCAGGAATCAAAAATCAGAGAAAAAGTGGGTTGGGAACCACTGGACTAAACTATCTAACTGTATATAAAGTAGTTGAAACTAGCTCCACCTCCAGCAGCTACAACAGTAACATGCTGCTCTAACACTGATGCTTCAGTATTAATAATCTAATGATGTCATATATAATAATATATCAGTCAGAGGGACCAAACCACTACTTTTACTGCAACACCTTAACAACATTAAGCTGATAATACGTATGTACTTTTACATAAGTAGGATTTTTCATGCAGGACTTTTACTGGTAATGGAGTATTTTTACATTTCTGTATTGGTATTTTTACTTCAGTAAAGGATCTGAGTACTTCTTCCACCACTGCACTTCATCAAAATGCTGTTGAATAATGATGTAAACTGTGAAGATTATAAATCAAATTTCACAGAATAACACAAGATACTTCAAATCTTATATCTGACACTGAGTGTGACCGACTCTAACACTTAATACTGTAGCGTTGGTTGGGTTAGCGTATTTTGGTATATTTCAGACTCACACTACAAATCTCAAACACACATAGTATATCTCCAGATAAATAAAATTTATACTTTTACAGATAAACCTGCAATAATTGATTATTTTGGTCACTTTGACCTTTATGGTGAACTTGTTAGTAAACAACTGCTTATAAAGAACAACATTAACATTCATTTGGAGTCGTGTTTGTGTCCACCTGACGAGCTCTGGTTTGGGCTCCACCAACTCCTTAGGGAGTTATCGGAGCCCAATATCATGTGATTTGTGATATTTGTGACATTGGGCTATACATTTTTTTTAAAAAATTGGCATCAGACTCTTTAGCCCCTAAACACTCCACTATGTTCACCAGCTATAGTCGCCAACTTTGTCTGGCTGCTGTTTGGTGCTGGGCTCTGACTTTCAGAGTTTTTTTTTTTTACTTAAAATGGCTGCCTGCTGTGACCAAAATTATGAGCTGTGAGAGAAGTGGATAAAGTTGAAGGCTGGAAAATCAAAGCAATGAGTTAAAAGATGCTGAAATGCTTTGTAGAGCTGAGGGGGATTGCAGGGATAATTAACGTATCTGCGGGTTCGTCACTACGAGTAACTTTCACATTTGGTCCATTGTTACTATGGAAATATAAGTTAAAGCTGCTTTGAGTTTTAACCTGATTTAATAGAACTAGTTTGAAACTGGTGCTTACTAACTTAGGAACGACTTTTCACATAACAGCTGGTGCAAACCAGTTCAGCTGTTTCAAACATAAGCCAGACAAAAATAATACTGAGGCTGATTTCAGCATCGCACGGTAACATTGTCAGCCCTGTTATGGGAAAATGTTGCCAGATATTTCTACAGCGACACATCAGAGTGGTCTGGAAACTTCACTTGAGCTAAAAATCTAAAAAAGCAAAAGACATAAACATCACTCTTCTCTGCTCAATGTCACACTCAAGTCTCAGAGCAGATGCCATCCCAGCACAGTGTGACCAAGGATTGTGGTATCTATTCATCTCTATCCACCTTCCTCAACCCAATACACATGGTAATTCTCTGGCTGGCATCCCAAGCTCTGTGTGGATAGTCCAACAGTGTCTGGCATGCAGCTCGTCTTAGTTGATACTCTGGATGACACTTCCACTTCCAGCTCCCAGATATGCGTCTGCAGGCAAGGGAGGCAATCGTGTGTTGTTGTTGTTGTGTGCATGTGTGGTGGTGGTGGTGGTGGTGGGGGGGGGGGGCGGCGTTGCAGGCCGAGACTCTTCTCCATAACACCTGATAGGCTGGAGCTCATCCCAGCCTCAGGTCGAGTCATGAGTCCACACTCTGGCAGAGCAAGAGCTGTAATTATAGTGGGGAAACAAGACATGTAATGCAACGTTAATGGCAAAGAGACTGATGCCCCTTTTCAAGCACAAATAGTGCATTAGCAGCAGGGATTCACTATCCCCGCACTGATTGGAGCTATTAAATACAATTTAGGATATGTAGAAAGGGAAGTGAAAGCCGGTGGCTGAGTGGTGTATATATGTAAACCAAATAAGCTTTGTCCTGGTATAAATGCTGCCAGTATTATTCAAGGTCCTCTAGGGAAAAAAAATACTGCATTTTAATGGTGTCTAAATTACAGCTCTGAGGGAATTTTGAGTGCTTGTCCTCTCCTGCCTGCTTTTTTCCCTTCTGTTGCTCTTTTTTTATTCTGTTCTGCTCATATTCCATTTCTCAGGCATTTCTTTACATGCACTGTCATTTCTCACAGAAATTACTATGCAAAAAAAAGTCATTTGGGTGTCTGTGAGATTCATGAAAACGCCATTTGCGCTGCTTACTCAAAAATAATGATTAGACAAAAGGTCATTTACGGATGCAGTCGGATGTATTTTTCTGTGTGTTCCTGGGCGGGTTTTTTTGTTTTGTTTTGTTTTTTTTTTGCTTGCATGCCTGTGAGCGATGGAGAGTGAGAGTCTGTGCATGTGCCGATCATGTGTTTGTCCGTGCACCTGCCAGCGTGCACATGACTGATGAAGCATAACCTTTTAATATGTTTACACACTGACATTTCCTAAGATCTGTCGTGTGCCTCTGTGAAACTAAAAGCCTTGACATTCTTGAGGTTCACATTTCCCTGAGCTGCTGGCTCTGTCAGCTCTCATACCATGCAAAACCTGCATCAACAACATAATTACATCAGCTTCACTACCTCATTTGGCCTCTGTCAAATATGAATGCAAGCTAACGTTTTTACTTTAAAACAATGTATTCCATCCGCTGTCTCTGTGTGACGTAATTTGGACATCTAACGACTCTGCTCTTTCCATGTGGGTGGAATAACTGATATACTGGTCATCTTCCACTCATGACTTTGTACTTTCCAAAGCCCTATAGATTTCAGAATTTACAGTACATGTATATTAGTATTAACATACTTTATCCGACCTCGCCGACTACATCTCAAATTAAAAAGCAATTCTGACTTTTTAAAATCCGACACTCAACCTTATGATACTGACTCTTAAATGATCCCTAACACCTAATGACTATGTGGGTTTTAATCCATCTGTTCATTTGGCTTCTCAATATGGCCACCCATATGTTGTAGACCTCAGTATCATACTGTGAATTAATCTGGCCAATTCAGTGAATCACTTCAGGATGATTATATGATTATACTGTTTGAACATAAAACCAAAAGCTTTAACTATTTATGTAAATAATGGAATTCAAACTTTAAAACACACAGAAAAATGATCTTGTTTAACATACTCAAGTACTTAGAGTTTTAAAGGATATGGCTGTTATGGCTGATACATATATATATATAGTTTATAATCACCTGAAAATAAGAATCATTGTTTTTGTTACCTTAGAATGAGCCCTTCATAGCTACATAAGGAGCGGGTCCTCTTCCACGGAGCCCACCATGTTGCACCGCCATGTTTCTACAGTAGCCCAGAACAGACAAACCAAACACTGGCTCTAGAGAGGGGCCTTTCATGTTTTTCGCAAGTTTCACACCCACTCCAAGGGGAGGGCGCATGCTAGATGACACTAAATCTTACATACTGGTCCTTTAACTTAATTAAGCACACACTTGGAGTCAGTGAAACTTGTTTTCGGTACAGCATCATAAGTGATCTCAGGTCACAGCATCAGCAACATCATTACTTAAAAGAAACATTAAAACATTTGTAATTAAAGAAAAAATGAGCACAGATAATCCTGTGCTCATGAAGAAACAATCAGACTTATTTATACCATAGTACGGATGTCTCCTCGTTATTGTAGACAGATACATAGACAGAGTATTCTCATTATTATTAATCCCAGTGGGAAATCACAGCGTTACAGCAGAAAAGTCACACATGAATTGCAAAACAAAACAACATAAGGTCAAAGAACTAAATAAGAAAATACAATCATATAAACAGAAACAACTACAATCTTAACTAGAACTCTAAATTTATACAACAATGGTGCCTGGTAATACTCTGCACACATGGTTAGTGAAGTCTAGCAGATACTGAATGTTGTCATGTATTGTTCTGTCAAGGTGTTTCATTGAATTTCCTAGACAAGTATTGGGGATAACTATATAGTGCATATATATATATATATATACACACAGTTATGTACACATATGTAATAAACATTTAAGGGAGATACTGATAATAGAAATAAAAATTATTTTGAGTAATTCTTATGGTTTTAATATGAACATGCAACTGAAGAGCAAACATTACTGGATGAACAGAACATATGTGAATAAATGAGTAGTATACTAGATGTCATAGCATGTTTGTGAGGAGTTTGTCAGTAAAATATGAATGAAAAAAAGCTTTAAATTATCTTTAAAGGATGGAAACAGACTTTTAAAAGTGACCACACCCTCTACAGGAGTGAGGCAGAAAAGTAGTTAGGTCAGCCTTCTTCCACAGCGTTCAATCCAAACGTCAGTGTTTACCTTCCCAGCTGTCTGTTTGCCGAGCGACGTGTCCCTTGTGTTTCCAATCTGGAAAACATGCTTACTTTCATTTGGACCCCAATGCTGTTGTCAATGTAAATCAGGTAGAAGTCTCGGGCCAATCAATACAGACGTGAGAAAGGATTCACTCTGTACACCCCAGGGACTCATCAATGACAGGAGTCTATTACTCCAGAGAGTGAGCAGACGTGTGGGAGGAGCTGCTTTGAATTGCAAATGTGAAACTACTGACTTGCCTGCTATGCAAACTCCATGATGTATTATAGCACACTTGGGAGTATGTGCCTATTGCACAAAGCAAGGTCTTACTGCACAATGAATATCCGTTCCCTGAAAATGCCCATTCAGTAAGAACAGACTCAAAACATTGCATCTGCTCTACAAACGGAGACATAAATTGCTTACGCTGAGGATTCATCGTGACTCTCATTCCAGTGGAAATCTTTGTTTGCACTGTTAACCCCAACGGGAGCGCGTGTCTTTGCATCTCACCTTGAATTCGGCCTGAACTTTCAATCTGCTGTGTAAAGAGTAACAGGTACACAATGTTATTTTTGTCCCCACTCTCCTTGTCTTTCTCAAGTGTTTAAAGTTCAATTAGGGACACATTGTGCTCCAACTTGGAGTCATTAGACGTGATGCTGGCCTGCGCTCTGAAGAGTACTCCCGGGCTCCTGATTAATTCAGCCGATGGAGAAGTTGCTCTCGCTCATTTCCTTCCTCTCTTAGTTTAAGCTCAAGGAGTGATTATTAAGCTTCCTGTGGGGATTTAAAATGTTCAGAAGTTGTCAAAACCTTTCAGTGCATCCTTATGCTCACTTGTAGTAACCGTGGCTATAAAGGTTCTGACTTCATGAGAATTTTCTCTAATTTTTGGCACCATGCTTGCAAACTTAAACCCATCTCTGCTGATGCAACAACAGCAAGTACCCGCTGAATTAAATGATGGAGCATTATATAAACATTAGATAGAGATAAAGGTGCCATCTTAAAGCCAGATATCTCCTGTGCATGCCCACAGTCCCACCACACTTAATTTATCTCTCTCTGCTCATGTCAGGTCATTTAGGATCATTACCCGTCGGCGGCTGATGATGAGCTGTGAGTGTCTGGCTGGAGTTTAGTGTCGTGTGCTCTCTCATTGTGTGTGACATGTGGGTCCCAGCCCTCCAGTCCAGCGTTTGAATTATTGAACAGGTTTTGTTGGAGTGACCTGACGGTGACCCAGAGCAGTGGCACAGTAGGAGAGGTGGACAGAGTGTGACTGAATCTTCTTCCCCGCAGGCCACACGATGGAGGAAATGATTGGGGGTATTAGTGAGAACATATTAATAAATCATCAGGTACAACTAGTAGGAGAGCAGGGTTAGCTGAGGATAAGAATTAAAAGTGATCTGCAGGCGTATTTATTGCACGCATTGTGCACTCAAGAGGCGCATGTTTCTGTGGCTGCTCGTTTCCCATTCTGATTTTTGCTGCAACAGATTATCAAATAGTAAAAGAGCAAAGCAATTCCCTGTGTGTGCGTGAGTGTGTGCTGTGTACAGCAAGCATCAGGTGGGTAATTTCGCACTATTGTGCCCACTCCTACCTCACCATAACAAAGACACAACCTTGTTAATTCTCAGAAAGTCAGTTTGTCTTTATGCAAGTGTCAATGTCAAGCAACACAACAACAAACAAAGCAAAAAAAGTACAAGTAAAAACTAAAACCTCAACGTACATAAAGACATGACGTGGGAACGTAAATAGAAATGCGAGGCTACCGAGCTCACTCTCTCTCCAAATGAGCTCTGACGACCAGTTTGTGCATGTAAGGATAGCTGAGCAGTAATGGTAGTGCTTGCACTAATGGGAGGGCTGTTCTGCTGAGAAGTTGTTAGTGTCAAAGATGAAAAAGTAACTGAAGCCTCCCCTCTGTCTCCATGGTGCCATAAATCTCAAAACGTCACTCACAGCAACCTCCCAAAGAGATAGTTTACACCGAACAGATCAAACTGTCTCCATATGATTAAACAGAATATTACTCACATCCCCTATTATTGTGCATCCTTCTTAAATGAAAGTGACAAATCTCAGTAATGTATGCAAATATCTTCTATGTGTGTCGAAATTTCGTAACAGAGCAGCAGGGGAGGGTAGAACCTCCCTGAAAATAAGCCCGTATGGATTTCTCATTGACAGCTTCAGAAAAGAAATCTAACTTTTCTTCATTCCCTGTTGGTGCTTCTCTCCCACATGTTGCCTGTGAAAAGACAAGCTCTGGTCTTTTATATGTTTCAAAAGGCAGCAGGGGTCCAACTTAAGTTGAATCTTGAAAATGATCATCGTCGTGGCTGAGAGCAGCGACTACCATCTCGATTCATGATTCTGTGTCCTTTGTCACCGTTCCCTTGAGACCTGGGTTTTGCTTTTCTCTTACAATCTCAAAAACCCAAAGGAAAATGGAGGACTTTGATTGCAGACGCATACCTCGAAAGATTTAAGTGTATTCTCATTCTCAAGCCCAGCTCAAAAAGACACATACACCCTGCCTTAACACACACTTCCATAGGCTGCAGCTATAAATCATGTTCTCAACAACCTGTTAAACAGAAAGTGAATTCCTCCAAACATGTTTTAACCTTGACATCTGCCAAGCATCTGTTTCATTACATTACAAGCTGCAGACTGGTCAACTCCAAGCTTCAGAGACAGACCAAATTAAATGCACATAAACTGCTAGATAAAAAGCCTACCACAGTGATAATGATCAGTCCTGCAATTTTCCAGCGTTTTTCACATCGCTGTATACCCCCAGACGCCACAGTCCATTGATTTTTTTAAAAAAAAAGTAAATAATAAGCAAGATAAAAATGAGTGTGAGGGAGAAAAGAAAGTGTACCACCAGCAGCACAGAGAATACTCGAGAGACCTGTCAGGACGTTTTTCTGTAGGAGAGACTGATGGAGAGTAAAAGCAGGTTTTCATGTCATCCACTGTGTTGATGCTGTTCTCTGCGGATTATTATAGATATAGTTTGACATTTTGGGAAATACTTGTATGCGCTTTCTTGCTGAGAGAGAGATGAAAGATCAATACTTCTGTCATGTTTATCAGCTGAATATGAAATTACAGCGGTTAGCTTCAGAGGCATCATACACATTAAACTTGAGGGGGCATTTAAATTAGCCTAATGATATAGTATATATTAAAAAGTCATTTTTTTCTGTATATTTTTATTCATATTTAACTTTGCTTACTACACACAGCCCCACAGCTAACCTAGTAGCTACATGTTTGTGAGTTTGAGAGTTGAAAACTTTCCTGCTAACATTTTCTGTTTAATATTGCTGTTAAATATAATATAGTGTTAATATTATAGTACTAGAGGGGAACATTTGATGATACACATAGAAGTCAAAGCAGAAAATGACTGGTAACAACTTGGTTTGGTGAGAACATTAAACATTGTGAACCTGTGCCTCTGGTTAGCTTAGCTTGTTTTAACTTAGCATAAAGACTGAAAACGGGGAGACAGTTAATTTGGCTCTGTCCAAAGTTAACAAAACACCTCTAAAGCTCACTAACAGAGTAAATCTTGTTTGTTTAATCCTTGCAAAAGGTGTAAAGACAACAATTTAAGGTTTAGAGGTGACAACAGGCCATCTTTGTCACCTTTGGACAGAGTCACGCTAGCTGTTTCCCCCCATTTCCAGTGTTGCTAAAAGCTAGGCTATCGACCAGTGTGTAAGATTTAGTTGGCATCGAGCTGTGAGGTGTTTGGTTTGTCCATTCTGGGTTACTGTAGAAACATGGCAGTGCGACATGGCAGTCTCCATAGAAAATGACCTGCTCCCTATGTAGCTATAAAGGGCTCATTCTGAGGTAAAGAAAATACAATTATTCTTATTCAGGTGATTATACACTAATTAAAACATACTTATGAATATTATATTCCATTTCTGCCAAGTCCGAGTTTTGTCAAAACCTTCTTACATTTGAAACATATTGGATCAGTCCCACATCAGGAGAAAAAAAGCATTTTGTGTATTTTGTGCACAGTACCTATGTATTATTAAAGAATGTATTGGTGTTACAGTAAAGCCTTTTATCAGTGAAGAACAAAAAGAAAGATAGGCTACATGATACATATGTCCCTCAGGGGCATTGAATAAGTCATCCAGTTGTGAGTGAAACAGAAAAAAACATACTGGGAGTCTATTCTATTCCAGGTTGCTGCTTGAGAAATGAAGATGGCGAAACAAGATGGCTCTGCCAGCTATTCTTGTCTTACAAAGACGATGATGGTGTGTTGCTTTCACAGACAAAGGATGTCATCTTGTCTCAGCTCTCCTTTCTCTTCCACTCCGCTGCAGCACTACTGACCTTCAGTAAATGTGTTGTGAACTTCAAAAGGCAGGAGAGAGGGACATGGGACTACAGTATGTGAGTCATTTACTTACTGCTTGTCCTGGCCGTAATCCTGCAGTGGAAATATTTTTTTCCCTCCCAACTCTTTTAGTTTCTGACAATGTTCTTATACAGAAGCAACACCCAAGGCAAATGCTATGTTTTTTTATCTATGTACAATAGAATCAGCTACATCTAAGATTATAAGAGGTCTGAGATTTCCAGTTGAAGCACTGAGTAAGCCTGTGTTCAGCATAAACGTGTGGTGTGTTTGACAGCAATCTGAGAGTATTTGGGTCAAAGAGATGTAGAGAGTCTGACCTGTGAAGTCTGCTTCCATCCGACATCAAGCGCTGAAGAGTTAAAGATGTAGCAACGATGAGAAATTCATACTGAGAGGAATATTCTGGGCAGCAGCAGATGCTTCAAAAGCAGATGCTCAGCAGTGTGTGTGTGTGTGTTGTGTGTGTGTGTGTACTCTTCCATACATAATGTGGTCAATACCACTGAACTCCACAGGGCTCCAAGTCTGCTAGGGTCTTCACATGCTTTTAAAAATTCCTCATGTGCAAAAGAGAAAAAGGAGAAATGGCCTTAAAACAAGCTTTAAAAAGCAGAAAAATCCACATTTGTCCCTCTATGAGATGAGAAAAGCAGACTGAACTGTAGATTAATTCCTGCAGTCCACTTCAATTTAGTTTTCATTAAAAAAGTAGAAGCCTCTACAAGTTTGTCAGGTATGTGAATTTTAAAAAGTAGCATTAAAAATGACTGCGGTGAAGCCCGGTCCCATTCTTTTGTAAAAGTAAGAAAAAATTTTAAATTACAAATAAACCCTGAGGCAGAGAAGCACTTTGACAGCATCACCGCCTTTGAACACAAAAAACATCTGTATCCAAAGGATGAAAAAAAACAGTCTACACACTTGAAAGAAGTGTGTCATATTTTCATTTTAAAGATGCCATCTGATATTTCTCTTTACTTTGTTTTAAATTTTAAAGGACTGGTTTGATGTCTTGAGCTGCTAAGGGAATTTTTCCTGCAGGGTCTCCTAAAATATTTTGACAACAGCCCCCTTGAGGCTAGAAACATTTCAGACTTGACTACCTCCTTGTTGTATTTAACTTTGAAATGACGTGAAAATGGATGCATGAGATACGAGCAACTTTGTGAATTTACAAGCAACAGTATACATTTCCAATGCAACCTGTGCCAGAAAACAGGCTCTCTGTTGTTGACTGTAGCTCACTCAACAAGCAGCACATCAAATGCAACAGTAATACACTGCAAAGCTATGTTTGCCATCATTGGTGAATGTCTTCATATTTGCAGATTTTATCCATCGGGATCCTCGTTCAAACAGTGTAAAATGCAGCCAATTCTCTAAGTTACATACAGAATGTGAATATTTGAAAACTGTTTTGAAACAGTAGCACTCATACTGAAGCAAACTGCAGACACTCTCCGTGCGCTGAATCCAAAATGCGACTCAAGCAGTGCAACAGTGTGGCACTGCTGCACCGATGGTGTAATGAATGTACGGAGGAGCTAATTTCAGTTAGCTTATTCACCAGCCCTGTTTTTTCCCTCATTGCCATTCATAGACTGCAGGTTTGATTGGAGGTAATGATATTCCCCTGCTCTCTGGAGGTGCAGGGTGCCGGGGCCTTGCTGAGCCACAGTCAGCACAAACCTCGCCGTGCTGACTCAAGCAGCGGAGCAAACGCCCACAGTGCCCGGGTCTCCCTTGCAGCCTCCAAGGCCAAGACTTAGCACGAAGCTGTTTTTGTAGCAAGTCAGCTAAAATCGTTGTCCACAAGACCCGGAGGAATGCCAGCTGAATAACAATAATGGAATTCAGTGTTTTTTGATCATTTGTATCCACTACCACCCGAGAGTTGTCTGACTCCTTCACCCCCCACTCCGACAGTTTGTTTGTCTGTGCATCTGTCAATTTCCTTCCCTCATTTTCTCTTCCACTCCCCCTGTCAGTCTCTCTGTAAGTCTCCATCTGTCCATGTCTGTTTCTATATCTCTAGTCCCCCCTCTCTGCCCACTGTATCTTCGTGCAAATATCCAATATAAACCACAGCTTTCCCTCATTCCCACTCCGTCTCTTTCGCTCTCATCCTTCTTCTTGGTGTGAGTCAACACTGACAAACGGCAGGTGTCTCCAGGTTTACCCACGGGTCTGATCTCTGCTGGCAGAGCCGCCGAGCTGCGACAGATCGATGACAAAGCCTGTCAGGGCAGCTCACTGTTATATAAGGTTAGATTGCATCTGAAAGACCATGCGCCATGCGGTTAATGAATTAAAGAAGTGGCCAGCCAACATTGATCAGATCAGCTGACAACCATCAATATGTTTCTTTTTTTATGGAGGTTTATGGGAGGAGAAAGTGATTGTTGAGAGATGTAACCAATGCCTGTTTTTGTATTTCTGCTGGTCTGGCTCACTCTTTATTTAGTGGCAATGAAAATTAGTTCAAAGTGAGACTTAATGTTTTGCTAAGCAGCAGCCACTGTAGCCACAAGTGGCAATTTCATGAAATTTTGTATAGAAATCTATTCAATTCAATGAAATCTCCATGCTTAGGATAATTTTCTTGCATAGGCAAACTAAAATATGCACAAAGCTTTCAAGAAGAGTTCAAGATCGTTGAAGTGAATTTGCAACGTAGTCCACTTGAAAACCATCTTGACAGGGTGACCTTTCATGTAACTCACAGAATCTAAAATAGAGGAAGCTACTGTATCATATTAGCTGTGCTGCACCATCCAATTTTATAAAACCCTGCTCTGTCAGAGTATAAACTGCTCCACAACAGGATTTGATGGGCAACCCTTTCTCCTTGAAATAGCGTTCATACACTAACCTTGACCAAAGCGTTGCGTCTTGTACCCCCACCATCCACCATGACCCCCTCCTTGACCCTGCAATATACAAATGTAATGCTTAATTCATTGTAAAAAAAAAAAAAAACATTGCTTGTGAATATAATCCATGCTGGAGAAAGAATTTAGTAGTATACAAACATCATTTCTAGGAGACACTCTCCTACATGGTGTTAATTCATTGTCCCTTTAGTGATTCTGCTAGCTGGTAACTAGCAGATAGCAAGCAGCAGTCAGCTTGGAACATATAAATGTTGGATAACCTATACATGTTATGATTAATTCAGGAAAAAAAAATGGCCTGTGGGATATTTCCGGGGCACAAGCTAAAAGTAAAAAGTAATATGTCTTTCTATTTTTGGTCATTTTCGATGCTGCTTTGAACTTTCACAGTCCCATTGGTAGCTAAAGCATTACTAGGTTTTTCATACATGTTGTTTAGCGTCTACTTTGGAGAACTGGATTATGACCATTCCCTCTTCATGGGTTAGCCAGCCAGCTAGCTTGGTGGACCATCATGGCTGGCTAGTGCTTGCATCTTCCCCGCTAGCTATAGTAGCTTCCAAACTAGCCCTGCAAGTAATTTTGAAAAGGAAAAAATACACCCTCAAAAAGGTCCAGTCACTCAAGTGGATGGTTGTAATAAGATAAGTTTACCGGATTTCTGAAATGAAAACAGGTTAAACCTGATGTCGGATGGAAGCAGACTTCACAGGTCAGACTCTCTACATCTCTTCGACCCAAATACTCTCAGATTGCTGTGAAATACACCACACTTTTATCATCCTCAGGGCTTTGAGTGCTTCAACTGGAAGCCTCATACTTCTTATAATCTCAGGCGTAGCTGATTCTACTGTATATGAATTTAAAAAAAACACAGCATTTGCCTTGGGTGTTGCTTCTGTATAGGAAATTGGCAGAAACTAAAAGAGTTGGGAGGGAAAAAACACATTTCTACTGCAGGATTATGGCCAGTAAGTAGATGACTCACATACTGTAGTCCCATGTCCCTCTCTCCTGCCTTTTGGAGTTCACAATACATTTACTGAAGGTCAATAGTTTGCCGCAGCGGAGTGAAAGAGAAAGGAGAGCTGAGACAAGATGACATCCTATGTCTGTGAAAGCAACACACCATCATCGTCTATCGTCTGTGTAAGACAAGGATAACTGGCTAAGTCATCTTGTTTCACCATCTGCATTTCTCCAGCAGCAACCTTGGAAGAATAGACTCCCAGTGTGCGTGTTTTTTTTTCTGTTTCATTCACAATTGGATGACTTATTCAATGCCCCTGAGGTATATACGTATCATGTAGCCTATCTTTCTTTTTATTCTTCACTGATAAAAGGCTTTACTGTAACACCAATACATTCTTCAATAATACATAGATGCTGTGCACAAAATGCCTAATGTGGGACTGATCCAATATGTTTCAAATATAAGAAGTATTTGACAAAACACCTCTAAGGAATAGTTGACATTTTGGGAACTATGCTTATTTGATTTTTTTGCCAAGAGTTAGACAAAAAGATTGATACCACTCATATCGTAAAGTGACCAGATTTCTGATTTCTGACAAACTATGACAGACAACACTAACAGGCACGCTGTGACAGACAGAGAAAACAACTATATTACAGAAACACTACAGGCAAGTCAGAATTGTCCGATCTGAACAGCCATTCGGTGATCCTGGTAGTCTGGGTAGAAAAAGAGCAGAAGAGAACATGAGCAAACTTGAAAAAACAGAGTATATATAGTATATGTGAAATATTTAACAACATAATAAAGAAATAAGATGATGATAAGATTGGTAACTACAAAATATACCAACCTAATCTGTATATTTCTCAGAGGAATGTATTTTCTTCAGGATTGCTCTGTCTTTGGCCAACCTTTCCATGAACTCCTTGCA
The DNA here is from genome assembly GCF_963924715.1 of Thunnus thynnus. Taxonomy (NCBI): domain Eukaryota; kingdom Metazoa; phylum Chordata; class Actinopteri; order Scombriformes; family Scombridae; genus Thunnus; species Thunnus thynnus. The sequence goes on from NC_089528.1 coordinate 21,463,339, forward strand.
GGGGAGGTTGAAGTTTGTCTTCACAGTAAGCATGGCCTTGATGGTAGGAACAGTGAATCTATTTCTTGCTGCTGTCTGTATCATTCATTTGGGAGAACACTCTCTTGACCGGTGCATTACTTCCAGGTAAGTACATGACAACAGTTGCTAAACTAGCCAAGTTAGTGTGTGGATTGTCATTCCCTTTGAAGAGGGTAACCACTGTGCTCTATCTCTGACTAAGTGGTGTCACAGATGTTTTCCATTCTTTAAGCGATCCCCCTTTTAGGAACTCTTGCAGGCCAATAACCTCGTTAAACAATGCATCCTCATTGATGGTCACATTGGGGCATTTTTCCTAAAGTGTAGCTGCTGCTGCACTCTGGATCATTTCATACTGAGGTTGCCTTTTTAAAAAGAGACCATGTAAATATTTTAGATTATCTGCGTGTTTTCCCCATGCTTGCAAGTAGTTCACAGCCGTAGTGGAGAATGATTGGGATGTTTTGAGAGAGCTCTCTTTAGACATTGCTCCATTTTCCTCTAGCTCTCTCAGAAGTCCTCTGACCAAAACTGGAATGAAGTTGTCATCATGTTTTGAAGTCAGTTTCGCCTCAACATTTCTCAGAATTACAGCTGGCTACACAGCACAGCGGCCCTGGCCTTCAAGCATCTTGACTGTGTCACTGAATACGGTCAGGTTTCCATGGGCAAAGGCCAGCCAAAGTTCAGTCAGTGGATCGTCGAACATTGTTCGCAGGACAACATGACATTTGTCCTCAGAGAGAAAAAAGCATTTCAATGGCACATACATTTTCAGCACTTTGTCTAGAGCAGGAAGCATGGACAGCCAGTAAACATTTCTGTGTCCTAAAATGTTATGGTACTCCTGGCCAACAAACTCTCAAAAGCTCTTCAGTCTTTCTACTCTCATAGTGAAAATATGAAAAATGTCTTTGTGAGCAGGTACAGTACTCAACATCAAGGGGAATCATATCCGAAGCTGTTCTGGCCGTGTTATGAATGATTTGTGAGCATTTTTATCTTTGGTATGGACATTGACCATCCCCAGCATATTCAGTCCTCCAAAGTTGGTATTTGTTGTATTTTTATAAGACCATCAGGACATCGGCTGCAACTTCCTCTGTTTCTCCTTTAAATTCAACAAAATCAAGCAGTTCTGTTTCCACAGATGTGCTGCCATCATATATGTATCTTACAATATCTGACTACTATTGGCAGCAGCTGTACATGCCCATGATTGAATGATCAATGGACAGGGACAAAATTCAACCTGGTCTAGGTCCTTTGTTACCAAAGTAGTTGCCCATGGTGCAAACGCTTTACTCACTATGGCGTCACATTTTGTCCTAGAACATGTAAACTTTGGCTCATAAAGCTTCCATGTCAGTTGAGCTGTGATGTGTAACAATATTGTGTGGCATAGTGTAGTATGCAAAGACACCCTCCTACACAGCTAAATCATATTCTTCTTGGGAAGGATCTACCTTCTTGAAGAATGTGTAAACAGAGGGCACACCAGCACAGGCAATCAGAGAGGCTCTATACTTTTTTGTCTGTTGATGTTCTACCACTGCCGTTCTTCCCCCGCTGCTAATTGAAAAAGACGAATTACAAAGGGTGCAGTGAACCATTGTATCGTCTTGACCTGGTGCGTATAAATGGAAATTCTCTCATCATGTTGTCATTAAAATGGCATTTTCTTTTTCTTCCTTCTCTTTCTTCTTTTGCTTCTCTTTACCTTTCCACCTCACTCTTCTACACTCTCCTCACTTCAGTCTTTATACTCCCTTCAGTCTCTTCTCCTTCCTGTCCAATCTTTAATAATAAATAGTACACTATTAGATAAGATACTTTGGTTAAAGGACCATTGTGTAAGATTTAGTATCATCTGATGGAACATACTTGGCAGAAATGGAAGGTAATATTCAGTATTAAGTATTTTTCAATAGTGTATAATCCCATGAAAATAAGAATCCTTGTATTTTTGTTACCTTAGAATGAGCCCTTTATATCTACATAGGGAGCAGGTCCTCTTCCACGAAGGACACCATGTTGCACTGCCATGTTTCTACCGTAGCCCAGAATGGACAAACCAAACACTGGTTCTAGAGAGGGCCTTTTCCAGTTTTTTGCTAATTTTGCAGCCACCGTAGGTTCTTTTACATACTTGGAATGGGAAGGTGAGGCGGACGGGTATTAATTTGGTTGCAATCAACCTCACCGCTAGATGCCAATAAATCCTACACACTGGTCCTTTAACAGATTCCCATTGCAAATCAAGCACAACACAATTGAGATGTCCGCGGGTAGCAAAATTGACTCACTCTGCCTCTGACTGGCTAGTACTTGTTGCCTTTGTTGGTTAGGTTTAGGCATGAGGAGTGAGATAGTTGGGATTAGAGTAAGAATATCAGGGTCAGAGCCAATCAGAAGCATGACTTGACTTCGCCATCCTAGGAAAAAAATACTGCCAAACAGTAAGCTCTGCTTACTAGTTTTTCTTACCACATAAAATATTATTTGACTTTGCAGTCTGTTTTTCAAACGGGGACATTTCCGAGGGACAGCTCCAGCCGGGGACAGACCACCAAAAATGTGGACTGTCTGGGGATATCTGGTCATAAAAATAAATATTGGCTTCATAGAAATACACCAACATGTATCAGCACACCAGTCAAGTAGGGAAAGGCTATAGCAGCAGAATCCCAGGTGTTATTGCTTATGAAGTCATTTTTTTAAGAGGAAGCCTGCATTTGTACATCTTTCAAAAGTTGTAGTCTTACTGCAACAGGTCAGCCTGTAAATCTTGACCCATCAAAGTTCAGATATAGACAAAATGTGGTACAGTAGCTTTAGTCTTTACTGAATACTGAGACGTTTCTCACTGGTCCCACAGCAAACCTAAGCAGCAGCTGCAGAAAGAGTAATAAACTTTAATTAATCTGATGAAAACAACAAAATGAATTTGGCTTTCTAATGTGAAAAATAAAACACACTTATACAGCCTTGGCAGAGGAAGAAATAGCTTCTAAAATGTCTTGGTGCAATTACTCTCCTACAAAGCAGCGGGGTAAAAATATAGAAGGCTATTTATTAGGGTGAATGTTTATGCAGGAAAATAGATTTGAGGTACAGAAGCAGCTCTGTTCGACAGCTGAGCATCTCTGTGGGGTTTCTCTCCATGTTTGTGGTCTTGCTGTGACCTACCGCTGACAAGAAGTACAATGAACGTTCATAGGACAACAAGGTGAGTAGCTATATTGCTTCACTCCCACTTACTAACAGCACTGCAGCAAAAGACCTCCATTACTGCCACATATAATTATAAATTAAAAACAGCATCAGCAATGAATTACGCAAACTAGGCCATTTTTACAAATTTGTGCGATTTTTTCAAGCATTCTAAAACCAGCAACAAAACAGGGGATGGATTAAAATGCACAAACTAAATAACCCGTAAGCCTCCTCTGTTCTAAATCAGCTGCAGCAGAAAACACATTTATATGCAATAATGCATTAGATTACTTAATTCAAAAACACACTGAGAGCTTACACAGTGTTGACCTTTCAAATGACTCATTCTCTCTGCCTGTCACATTCACTTGCTCACATAACTTTTAGTCTCCCACACTGCTAATCATTTGCATTTTCCACCATCTCTCTGAAATAGCAAAATAATGCAGAGAGCAGAAAATGGTCTACAAAACATAATTATCATCTGTAGCTCAAGAGCAGGGGCTTCTGCGGATTGCTCGATACAAACCCCTGTCAGTTTATGGCTATAGTGTACCTTTTTACTTTATTGCCTCACTCATATAAAAAGCAATACTGAGGACAAGGCAAAGAAAATTAAATCCCATTCTTTATATTGCTACTTTAGACTCCACAGGTGGAGAGAGGAGAGTTTTTACTCCACTAAAGGCGACCAACCTCAACCAGCTGGCAGCATGGCAGACCACACTCAGCTCCGGCTCTGGGGCTCATTTTTGTGCCACTTCACTGGTCGACTGAAAATTGTATTTCCCAGCAAGTTATTAATACATGTTGCGTCCATTAGTTTTGTCAGTCTGGCTCAATAAAGGATGGATTCAGAAATAATTGTTTGCTCTGGCAGAGCTGTATCTCAGGGCTAACTGCATGCTTGTTTATGATGGTAAAACTTCTGCTGGACTGCGTTTTCATCAAACCGATGTCCCCAAAACCAAGAGCTCACCATGGACTCTTCGTGCATAATGTATACATGTGGGTCTGTTGCACATGGATATAAATGTTCTGATGTGAATAATTCAGTAAAAGAGTGTCAGGGGAATATTGGGGCATTGGCAGGCATGTTGGGTTAAATTGTTTAGGGAAGGAAAAACTGAAAGTAAGAAATAGAACCTATGTATCGACTGATATTACCGCTCTCATCTCATTCCCCCCTGATGCAAATTTGTGATTTGTGATATTGGGCTATACAAATAAAAAATTGACATGTTTAACCATTAAATGCGGAGGTGAGAGGTGGTTAGATTAGCTCAGAATAAGGGAAATGGGGGAAGCAGGGGGAAACAGCTAGTCTGCCTTTCTCCAGAGTTCAAATATACGTGAAGCAAATTTTAGCAGTGGCGTGATTGCCTATAAAGTCAATGCGAGATGAAAATGTTTCATTTTCAGCAAAAACTCACACTTATCTCAAGACTCATGAGCGTACGGAGACAAGAGGAAAAAGGAGTGAGAGGTGAAGAAAAATAACAAGTGCTGTGAATTCTGAGAGATTAGTCAGAGTTTGAGTATCACATAAGCACTCACAGACACACTCCACACGCTAATGTACACACAGTCAGTACATTTGCTGTCTGGGGCGAATAAACACAGATTGCAAAAAACACCCCAGCAGTCAAATCTGTGGGAATAAAGCCAGGAAAAAATGTGCTTCACATTCTGTAGAGGTGCTGGTTGATGGACTTTTGAGTTATGTCTCTACAATTTATTTGAATGTAGAGAGCCAGGCTAGCTGTTTCCCCCTACTTCCAGTCTTTATGCTAAGCTAAGCTAATTGCCCTCTGGCCTCAGCTCTATACTAGTGAATACACAGACATCAGAGTGGTATCAATCCTCTCATCTTACTCCGGGAAAGAAAGTGAATAAGGGTATCTCCCAAAATGTTGAATTATTACTAAGACCTTTTAATTCAATTTAACATATTAGAGGATGAATTTGAACTTTATCCATCTATCTATCTATCTATCTATCTATCTATCTATCTATCTATCTATCTATCTATCTATCTAAAGGAGCAGGAGAGAAAAGGTTGTCACAGCAGATAAATCCATCAGTTATTTAGTAATTAACACAAAACAGGCAGTCATGATAAACCAGTAGACTAAATGCGTTCCGCTGTGACAAGCTGAAAGGCGCTTATCTTATTATCATAATGTTTAAAATCCACAGCAATTATTCTTCACAGAGGCGTGAAATTGATTCCAAACATTTTCTTTTTCTCCTCCTCACACTGTTTGATCTCTGCTCCCCGGAGACAACCTTTGATGAAATTAAATTTTGAACAACGGCACTTTATGCCGCTTTTACATATCACACCTAAAGATATCAGTTTCATCTCTGATAAATTGGTCTGTATAGTTTGGATTAAAAATGTTTTTCTTGTTTCAGAAAGGGAAGTAGTCTAACTGACACAATCAATATTGGATAGATGGCTAAATTAAGAGCGAGACCTTTATAGACTATGAATCTTTTGTGTGTTTTACATACTAAGATGTCTTGAAACATCTCTCCTATCAAGAGTCTGGCTAAGCTTTGACGTTTATTAAAACAGCTCTGACAGTCAGACTGTGATGGAGACAGATGAATTTACTCAGACAGTTGTGACAGCAGGTATTTCCAGATGGTAGACCTGTAAGCAATGACAGCTTCACACTGGGAGCACTGGAAGATCAGTGCCACCTGGTGGAAGCAGCTCTGAAATGTTGTACTCTATCTTATTTCAATGCAGTTTTACTTTGTTAAAGAAATTTCTTGGACTGAGGCAGAGTGAGGTAAATTAAAGATGCGAGACTTGATTTGTAACTTTCCTTTAAAAATTTTATTTGTTCTGAAATAATCTTGCACAAAAATGGGAATGTTTCATTTTTACGGTACCTTTTAGTAACACGTCTAGTTGCAACACAAAGAAGTTATATACACAAAAACACATCCGACAATCCTGCCTTGTTTGTCCTGCTTAAGATAGTTTTACAGTTTTTCTCAATTGCTTAAGCACATTTTCTGAAACTCAGCACCAAACCACATCACCACAAAAACATTAACTCAAGTCAAAAACGAATAACTTTATCATTGAGTTCCTCATCACCACCAAAATTAAATTTTCCTTAAATGTATCATTGTTTAGATCAAGACAGTCAAAGAAACTGTCAGTAAGACAAAACACCCCAAATAAGTGTTTCTTTGTGTCATCTCTCAATGAGACTTACACACAGTAAACCAAAACTGTAGTACAGTAAAAACAAATGTCTCAATATGACAAATTCACATAAATCAGGGAAAGAAAAGCAAAAAGTCAATCCCTCCAACAGCCCACTGGCCATCCAAACATCCCTGTCTATCTGGTCACGGCACTTTTGATGCACTATTTGCCCTCTCACATGCAAAAGAGAACATTTAATATGGTGCAAACATGTAGTACTGGAGTACATGAGTTACGATTTGAAGATAAATTCGACAGCTTCATAAGTTGGACTAAAATTTGAGAAGTTACTCCTTGATTTTAAAGATTCATCTGTCATCAGTTCTTTTTATGACACCACCAGATCACTATTTAAAATTTCATGCCAGTTGGCGCAAATATTTTACAATATACATGCTGATAAACTCATAGAAATTGAATGTCTGAGCAACACTTGGCTAGTTGAAGATATTTGTGCTTATACACTTTTGTGAAAGCAACAAGAAATGCATGCATGCAAATGTGAGAAAATGAGAATTACAATTTTCACTTGAGGATTGTGCCAAAGCAACAGAGAAAAACTGAAATAATTTGAACGTTTTGAACAAAACGGTGAAATAAACCTCCTGTGATTTATTTATTGAACACTAAATTTAAGCAACACAAAACTTGTGAGTACATCAGAACCATCAGAGTGAACTGCACAGCTGGCAATCTTGACTTCAGGTAGTTTTAATTCCAGTACGACAGGAGAACTCAGCACAAGTCCAAACTTTACAGCACAACAGCTACAATTAGGAACATACTTCCATGGGGCTTTCTTGAGTGCAGGTTGTGTTCAGGTAGTCATTACTGAGCCTGGCTGCCTTTAAAACTGTCAGTACAGCAGCAGCAGCAGCAGCGGTGTTCGTCTCCTTCAGGCGACGGCTGTGCACCGGAGCTGCTGAAAAGTTGGTAACTGATAAACAGACTGCAGTCCTTGTAGCCCACGGCTGCAGTTCATTTCTAAAATAAAAAAAAGCTTCGGAAAATAATATACCACAGTTCATTATTCAGGTTTTCTTAAATAAAGATAGTCTGCATTGTAAAAATGCCTTCAGTCATCAACCAAAGAATGAATTTGTGGTTCCAGCTGTTGCTGAATCAGTATTAACAGGGACACGAACTGAAATTGCTCACTGTTTATCTGTCGCTACACTGAACTGTGGCATACAAATATGAATCTGCTCGCTCTTACAACACCACAGATGTGTGTGCTTGTCTTAATCACACTCTGAGGAAGAATACTTGTTCTTACAGTCACACTGTAGGAACTCACCTCTAATCTAGGGACAAAAATCTGCTATTAATTTAAGGGACAAGAGGTGGTTTTTAGTTGAGATTAGAGGTTAGTTTTAGCTTCTATCTCCCAATGTAAGTCAATACAAATACAATACAAGTTACAAAAAGAAGTTTGTGTGAGTTTGTGACTGTTGGGTTTGGTTCAGGATTATTTGATCACAGTGGTGGAAAGAAACTAAGTACATTTACTCAAGTACTGTACTTAAGTATGATTTTGAGGTACTTATACTATACTTGAGTATTTCCCTTATGTGCTTCTTTATTCTTCCACTCCACTACAATTCAGACAGAAATATTGTACTTTCTACTCCACTACATTCATTTGACAGCTTTAGTTAATTTTCAGATGAAGATTTGACACAATAGATAATATAACAAGTTTTTAAAATACAACACATTGTTAAAGATTAAACCAGTGATTTCCAACCTTTTTGGCATTCGTCCTCTTACAAAAAGCAGTGTGTAGTCGAGGTCACATTTCAGATGTTTATGAGTTGTTAACTGCTCCACCAAATAGTGATTTTTCCCTCTAAACTTCTCACATGGTTTCATTTCAATAAATGTTAAAATGATCCAATATTTCACCAAAAATCAACAGATTTGTGTATCATAATGTTGTTATTTCTTCTTTTCTCTCCCGTTAATCATCTCACGACCCCTCAGATTTATCTGGTGACCCTTTGGAGGGGCCAGACCCCTAGGTTGAGAGCCACTGGACTAAACTAGCTAACTGTGTATACAGTAGTTCAAACTAGCTCCACCTCCAGCAGCTACAACAGTAACATGCTGCTATATATATAATAATATATCAGTCAGAGGAACCAAACTACTACTTTTACTGCAATACTTTAACTACATCAAGCTGACAATATTTATGTACTTGTACATAAGTAGGATTTTTCATGCAGGACTTTTACTTGTAATGGAGTATTTTTAAATTGCTGTATTGGTATTTTTATTTAAGTATAGGATCTGAATACTTCTTCTACCGCTTGATCATGATTCTTGAGTGCGCAATGATTATTTGTTATTTATTCATTATCACTCATAAACTAGACAAATGTGGAAAACTATGACAATGTCTCTGAAAAGATAAGATACTGTTGAGTTTTTAAAATGTAATTGTTCAAATATTTAAATACCAACACTGAAGTTCCATCTACCTCCTTTATACTGATGTATTGGCAGCAAAGATAACACAACTTCTCCAAATGTAACTGAATATGTCTGTAAGACTAGACACTGCTTTGGGTTGTTTTTGTTTGTTTGTGATTTGGGTGAACTGACCTTTTAAGATTTAAGATTCAAGATTTAGTTTATTGTCATTTTCTTGTGTATTTGCAAACACAAAAAAACAAAATGCTGTTCCTCCCAGCCCACAGCAGTGCAACAACAACAGAAAGGATAAAGATATACTGTATATCTAAAAATACCCTAACAAAACAAAACAAAAAAAGAACGAGCAGTTAGCAGCACAGTGCATTAAAGTGCATTTAGAAAGAAAAGTACATGTCCCAGTTTGACACAGACAGCTCTTGCATGTCAACGAGTGACCAGCACTGATGGGGGAGTTTATAATCAATTCTGCTCTCCAGAGAACAAACATTAGGCAGCATGATTGTTGGAACTGCCGGTTTGTATGGGTTAGCAGTTAGCCTAGCCTGCACTCCTCCTTTAAGAAGATATGATCTTGGAAAATATTGAACAGAATAGAAAGATATAGGACATTGGTATCATCTTTGAAAATATTAGTGCATCTCTAATTGAAGGGCCTGGCAGTGTTGTGTGCTTTTATGCAAAAATATATTTTAAGTGATGACAAACATAACAAGTAGCAAGCTTTTCTCATAATGGTGGAGCGTTAGGGTTCGACCTGCCAGCTGGGACACTGAGGCCCAACCATGTGCTGCATGTTAGTTGCAACAGCTGGTGACTAAAATGATGTGTACATTTTAATTAGTTCTTGTATATTTATGAAAAACTTAAATAGTGATGCTTTGCTCCTATTATGAGTTTTCTTTATCTTTAGCTGCAAAGCAGATGTGTCTGTAATCTTAGTGTGTTGATGGTTTAACCTTTAGAAAGAACGGAAAATACCTTTTCAAATCTTTTTTTATTTAGAACTTCATAAAAACTAAACAGATGAGGCATTATGAGGTTTAGAGTTACAGAAAACTGTGGAAAACAACATTAAATTACATTTAGGGTAACTCAATTAGAAACAGAGAATGTACAACAGAGAGAAATTTTTGACCCACTGACGCTACTCTATTACACATCTATACATACGACTCTTTTCTACAAACATACATACATGTAGTATTCAATCAACGAGTTTCACATAATGTTCTGTACTGCTGGTAAACATATTGGGCCCCTTTAATTGTTCTCCCTTTATAAAACAGAACAAAACTAGGAAACCTTCAGATTGTCTGAGAGAATCAGATTCACTATTTAAAAGCTACAACATTTCCTATTTGATAGTTTTATAAAGATATTGTGGAGGTGTGGTCGTGGTCCATGAAATCCATAAATCTACTACAGACAGAGTGAGCTTCCTTTCTTCCAGGTAGATTATCTAGAAGGTGCTGTTGATTCTGATGTCATGTTGTTTCTTAAATCTACTTGTACTGGCTCATGACGCCCCTGAGGAAGTCTTCAAAGCGTGGGACAGCGGCCTGTGGGACAGCGGCCTCCTTGGCGGGCTCATCAACAGCTTTCTCCTCAGCAGCGGCGGGCTCATCAGCAGCAGCGGCGGGTTCAGCGCGGCGCAGGCGGCAGTTGTAGTCGTACTCCGGGTCGCAGTGAGGGTCAGGCAGGATTATGCCATCTTTGCCAGGTTTTGGGGCCTCAACAGCTGAGGGTGAAGCAAACTTACCACAGTTGGGGTCGAACGGATGGCAGAGGGGCTTGGCAGGAGCCTTGATGTCAGCTTTGGCTTTGGGGCCAGACTCCACCGGGGTGCAGTCTTTGTCATAGTGCACATAACAGTCGTGGCCATCCTTGGTCTTTCCGGGGACGCCGAGCTTGTAGCGGACCTGGTTGATTGATTGATGTATTTGTGTTTTTGGTTCAAAATAGATGCAAAGCAGCTTAAAATAGCAAGTGAAAGCATTATGCAACACCCATTTCATGTCACTACATTATTTAATAAACCAAATGAAAAAGAATAGACAATTAATAGAACCATTCAACAAGCAAGATTACAATAGATTAGTCAAAACACTGAACTATTTAACCCTAGTAGCAGGACTTCAAATTCAGACCTGGTGCTCGGGGATCTGTGGAGGGGGCTTGCGCAGGGCAGCGGCGGCTGCCAGTATGCAGTATGGGTCATAGCGAGGGTCACAGGTCAGAGGAGCGGCAGGAGGTGCAGGCTCGTCTTTGGGGGCGTACTCCAGCACGGGCTTGGTGAGGCCGGACAGCTTGGTGGCAGTCAGGGGGTTGCAGCCTGCGTCAAAGAGAGGGTTGCAGTGCTGCTCTTTAGGGGCCTCCTCGGCAGCCAGGGGAGCAGGAGCAGCAACGTTGCCGACACACAGAGGATCGACAGCTGGGTCACAGCTGGGGTAGAGCATATGGTAGAAGCCAGTGGGGGCCTTCTGGACCAGGAGAGGCATGCAGTAGGGGTCCTTGGGGTCGCATTTGAGGGCGCTGTAGGATGGAGCTGGACCAGGGGCCGGGCGGTAGCCATAAGCTGCCCTCAGGTGGTACTGCAGACACTCCACATCTTCAGCGTTGCAGATCCTCAGCAGCTCAGCTTTCTGCTCAGGGCTCAGGAAGGACTCCAGGACGGGGGCGTAGTAGTAGAAACCAGTGGGGCTCTTCAGGGGCATGGGCAGCATGGGGGTGAGGATAGGAGCAGGCACCTTGGCTGGAGCTGGAGCTGGAGCTGGCTCAGGGACAGCAGCCTTGGGGACGAGGGGGAAGAGGCAGTAGGGGTCGAGGTAGGGGTTGCACAACCTGACAGGAGCAGACTTGATGGGAGCAGGCATCACCACTGCAGCCTTTGGCTTGCTAGTGGACTCTGCAATGCACTCTGGATCATCAGAATCGGCACAGGTCTTGTAGATTTCACTAAGGTGCTTGAGGTAGTGGTTGAAGGTGGGACCCTCCTCTGACCTGTGCTTGTTCTGCAGGTAAGCCATGTACAGACGATCCAAATCCTCAACCTGAAACACAGAGTAAAAGAAGGGACAAACTGAATAAATCTGTTCTGATCAAAAATAATTTAAATGCTGTAGAGAATAAAACCCAAATAAAAGTAAAACAAAGAGGAAATCACTCAAATCAAGGCCTTGACAGACAAACACTTTCACACAAATCCTCTGTGGAGGTATTCATGCACTTTTTCAGCTCACTGACTGTTAAAGAAGACGTGGTACTCTCTCTGGTACTAAGGGAAATGGCATATTAATAATTTTATATAATCATGGTCTGAGCAATAAAGAATTTATTGTTGTACTCTGAATTGCAAAAATAAGGAACCTTTTAAAACTACATCAAGAAGCTGCTAAAATTAGTCTTTTTCCAGCATTAAATTTTGAGTGCTTCTATGATTAAAAAAAAAAAACTCTTCCTAAAATGCAAACTGGTGACACAAATTGTTGCCTTTCAGAAGAAGGAACAAGCACTGTTTCATAATTATGACTGCAAGAAACTAAATAATGAATATGAAACAAATTCCACTCACTCCCTCCTGGTTGTGGCTGTCCATGAAGTACTTGTACCATCCCCAGAAGTCGGGAAGGCGTTTAAACTGGGGCACAGCCAAGACGGGGACGTTCCTTCTGTTGCGAACCAGCTTCTTCAGGTTGGCCATGGCGTCGGCTTTCACATCGTCAGACACTGCAGGCACTGAGAGGGAGAAAGTGAGCTAAATTAAATGTGCTGCTGCCAGAAGCCGTACTGAATGTAGTTCATTTCAAAAGATAGTTTTCGTTTGTTGAGTGTAGACGATGTGTGAGATATTATGTCGTCAGACTCACAAAATCCAAGTAATGGTTGAGCATAATTAAGCAGAATTGTACTATATATGAAATATTGTCTGGACCTAATGTTTTATGTTATTTAATGTTTGTATTGTGATATTTTAGTCACTTAACAACTGTGAAACTCAACTGTATTAACAATCAGATAAAGTATAATAATTTTGATTGATTGACAATGATTATAAGAAACTTGAGCTGTGTGTCAGGAAGGGAAACCTTTTGTCTGGCTAATTATATTTGTAGAGCACAGTACAGCAGACAAAGTTCCTTGTTTGCAATGTCATGTAAGATGTTTTGTTCCTTTCTATGTTTGACAAATGAGTCACTACTGCAACTTTATTTTGGTGTCTTATATGTGCATGAGACAGTAACTAACTAACTAATAAGTATTTTTATAGTGTGATATTGGTACTTTAATGTAAGTAAAGGATCTGACTTTTCTTCCACCGCTAACATGTCCCACATGCCACGACACTGGTCCTCACCTTCCTCCTCCTTGTGCTGCTCCACTGGAACGGCCCCCAGAAACTCTGTAAAACACAAGCAGCAGCCACATTAGCAGCAACAGGGACATTAGCTGACTAGAACCAGATGTTGAGCCCCCCCCCCCCCAAAACATCAGGGAAAACGCTGACCCGCTAATAAGCCCCTAGGTGAAACACGGCAGGTGCTCGGGCTCTGGCGCCCCGGCACAGGCAGCATCCTGCAGATTAAACACCCTCCTCCTCTTCCTCCTCCTCCTCCTCCTCCCCCAAACCCCTCACCCAGCCCCACGCTCAGTCAGGCTTTGAACCAGACTTTTGGAGCCTGTGTATTTATGCAACTACTGGGGGCCCCCTTAAAGTTAACCTGTAAAACTACAAAGAGTGGGCCCTCACACAAACCAATTACCAATACATTGTAAAAATGTATGGCAGGAGGGAGGCGACATGTCTGTGTGCATCCCTATTTTCCACATGTGGAGTGTCTTCTGCTCCACCAGGGGTTTCCTTCAGAAGTTTATGACTATAAGAAAACAGCCAAGTCAGCTGATTGTGGCAGAAACTTCCATCTCATTCAAATATCTTTTTATAACTTTGGAAAGATTTTAAAGTAACGTGTTATTTTTCTATTAAGGAGATAAGGGTAATAGTGTCTTTTTAACTCTGTGCCAGCATGCAGAGCCGCAGCCAAGATTTTAGAAGATCATGAGTCCAAATTCCTCTAATGCAACCCAATGACTCACATGACATTTTTGACCATCAGAAAAACATATTCATTTAACATATGATCTGTACATATTTTTCCCTATAAGATGGTGTAAACTGGCGGTTTTCAAACTGGGGATCCAGACCTCCTATGATAAATCTGAGGGGTCACAGATGCCGTTTGCATACTTTTTTACCTCTCCAGGCTTCTGAAAATCAAAGTAAACAATCTGAAAAATGAATGAAAAATGACCCTTTGGACTTTTGCAAAACTACACTACGGAATAACCTTTGACACAGGTTTGTAAGTAGTAAAGGGTCATAAAACAAGGTTGGAAATCACTGGTCACTGAGGCAAATTTGTGATTTTGGGCTTTATAAATAAAAATTGACTCAACTTGACTTGGTCTAAATGATATTTCAAGGTTACTCACTGCCAGAAATATCAAGTGGGAATATCAATTTCCTTTTAGTACTATTATTTAATCATTATTTTATCCTGGTTTTTGTCTGAAAGATTTAAAGATACTGATATTAAAATTTCAGAGATAAAAAGCCACCAAGTATAATTTGAGTGTAAGTCTGGAACATGAAAGCCCCTGAAAAACTACTGAGAACACGACCTCATTATCAGTGATTGAGCGCAATGAAGTCATGTTCTCAGTAGTGTTTCGGGGATTTAACAAACCTGTCTGTGCCATTGTTAACTACCATCACATTAGAGTATATTTATATTCATTTGCCAACTTAATGGTTGTGACAAAGTTCAGATATAAAGTCATAATTAAAGTCTTTTCGATTCAAATTTGTAAATCAAGTTCTCACCTGGTAATAAAACAACCGCTAACAGGAGTCCTGTGTGGATCAGGGAAAAAGATGGTCGTCCGACGCGTGCCATTTTCTGTTTTATGTGCTTCCTGAGGGAAAAGACAGTAACAATATTCAGTGTGAATTTTGCAACAGTTCCATATTTGCTGATGGTTAATACAGTATGAACTTGATACTGTAATATTGCAATTTAGCCAGACGCAGATTGATCCCTTAGTCTTGTTGGCTTTGTTTAGTTTTTCAGCAAAATGTTAGATATGAAAATCCACGAGAAGACAATGCACTCGGAACAAAGAGAGAGCTTTTATTTAACTGGCTGATGTCAAGACAATAGAGAGGATTGGGGACATGCTGTAATAGAGCTTTTCAAGGATTACTGTGAGAAATCAGCTTTTAGTTCTGAATATCAGACTATCAAATAAAGCGAGTGAATGGAACAATCAAACAGCCAAAAGCTTGAAATATTCTTCTGCGTTACGGCATGGATGGCTGTTGAATTATAGCTGCTGTGATATTTCAAAAAGAGAGATTGTCTTCCACAGTTTCACTCTGGCTCATAAATCAGAGGACTTTCTGCACTTTTCAGCCAAAGAAAATCAAGCTGGAGTTTCACAGTGGCTCACTGAACTGAAAAGATATAAACTTCAGCACATGTAGCATTCACATCCACCCTTACCTGCAAAGGTGCTGAAGTTCAGGCCTCCGGTGATCACCTCTGGAGCCACTGGCTCTCTGGATTGAGCTTCTTGAAGGGGGGGGCTTGCTGCACTGTGGATGCCTCAGCTGTCTAAACCCTCTACCTCTCTGCTCCCCTGTATGGGATGGACGGGCAGGGAAACATTTTTAAGGAGCCTCCTTGATCATTAAAAACAAAAAGGCATGTCATACGGCTCCGGCATGCTGTTAAGCGCTCCAGGATTGGCTCCTACAATGCCATCCTTCCAACCAATTGGAGTCCTGTAATTAGGAGAGGTGAGCAGCACGACTTGTGGAGGAAAAATTAACAAGGTGCCATTTAGCGCCGGGTTTCTTTCCTCACGGGTTTGGAATTTAAGGTCATCATGCAAGGTGACAGCCTCTAAGCCACTAGTTGATTTTGAGATTTGAAATTTACATAAACGGCTCTGTGGGTGTGAACTGCAAAATTGTAAGCTGTTAAATCCACACAGCTTGAGGCCTCTGTTACAGTAAAGATTTTCAAAGAAGTGCCGGCAGCTATCGCAGAGGTGATGTTGATAAAACATTCAGTGGAAACAGTGGACAAAAAGCTCAACCTGCTATTCCTGGTTCTTTCCTGATGATGACACAAGAAAGAAAAGATACATAAAATAGAATCTAGTAGCAAATAACATGTAATAAATAGCAACAAGCTCCTCTGCTACTGTAAAGAAACATCTGTTTTTACTCTAGTCATCTTCATCTCTTTGTAGAAATTGACTGCAAGGAGTAAAGGCTATTTCTGAAATAACTACTCTCTTGCATCAGTATATTGACAAATGTGTGAGCTATGTTGTCCAGGATGATAAGAACATGACTCATTTCATTTCAGTGATGCAACATTACATCGAAGAAGCAGTTGCACAAGCCCGATAATGTTCCCCAACTTGGTGTCTGCCTGTAATGTCAATAGTTTGCTGCCCATCTCTCCTTCTGTGAACACTGTTATTCAGCTATTCTCACTGTAACTGTTGTCCTGTAGATTATTCTGGTTTTATACAACTATAAACTAATTTTCAGATCTCCCACATTACTGAGAAGGTTTCAGAAAAAACACACAAGTAAGAAAACATGCATTATTTTCCTCCCTTCTAAAAAATAAAAAAAATAAATAAATAAAGCCCACTTTCTTGCAGGGTTTTTGTTCAACAACATGGGGAAGCTGGAGTCATTAGTGGAAGCAGGTCTCATACATTGAGCCCTTAATGAAGCCAACTGCTGCTGCTGCTGCTGCTGCTGCTGCTGCTGCTGCTGTAGAGGGCAGAGCCATTACCACCAGCGTGATAGCACCACTGTTTGTTTGGTACAGGATCCTGATGCTTGGAAATGCCACGTAGCCTGTACAGCCTGCAGCCTGCAACAATGGAACATATATGCACGTACAGTATGGGAGCTATGGAAACCAGAAAACACTTGTTAAAAACACAACAGGCAGTCTCTGAAGCTATATCTACGCTTAAAAGCACATCTTTCAGCATACTTGTACACATAGATATGCATGAAGTACAGAATCGATGGGTGCAATATTAAGTGTATGTATCGTATTTTGATTCATATTATTAAAAAAACAGACTAAATCAAATCATTCATCCATAAGCGTTATCTGTCACTCAGTTCCTAAAAGCTGTTTTTCTACAGTCACACAGTTCGTCCCCTCAGTCTGTGTCACTCTAACATGACTGATGATGACTCAGCCTTGGCCATCATCCCTGCAATTTACAGTACACGTTTCAGAATAACTGGCGCTGTCACAGAGGCAGACAAATGGTTGTCTTCTTCAGTTTAAAGCAGAACAGCCATCAGGAGATGCCTGTCTCTTTCTGTGCGTGGACAATTCACAGCAACTTCAACTGACATTTGGGCAAAGAGCCCATAAAGTGTCTCGTGCTACTTGTGAAAGAAAAACGCTCGTGAAAAACGCAGACCCCTGTAAAACTGATGATGCCTGTCAAACACTTTTTATGTAAGAATTTCAGACAGAAATTCACAGACACAGAAAAATCAGCAGCAAATCACTTACTGTGTGATTATTGATACTTAAAAGTTGTGTTGTTAAGATAGATAAAGATAAGATAAACAAAGAATCCTGTAAGAAATCTTAAACATAATTTATCGGTACTTCCAGTGCAAGAAAGACATCATGGATGCTGTGAAGGTAGCTCAGATATTCAGTGTATTTTCTGGCTCAGACAGTGCTTACATCAAATAAAGCTTGTGTACACAGTTTCAAAATCTCAGATACCATCACAGACTGCGGACTTACATTAAATCTGTTTGTAGCCTCTAGTGAATAGCAATGTCCTTTCACACTGAAATATCCCAGCAACTATAGATTACCAAGAATTTTTTTTAATGATCAGCCGAGGATGGTTTTGATAATCCTGCGACGACAAGGTTGACATTTGTGGTTCGGGGTGAAATATTTTGACAATCATTTGGATGGATTGCTGGGAAATGTGCTTAAGGTTTCTAGAGGATCAATTTTTCCTGACTTTTTCTCAAGTGCCATCTTCAGATCAAAATGAAAATGTGTCCAATACTTTGGTTTGTGATCAAATATGACATTCCCATCAGCCTCTTTGTGTTCAGTGCTAATTAGTGAATGTTAAAGCAGCGCTCTGTGCTTCACAGAGCCACTGGCAAGGCAGTCGACTCTTTTGTTCATGTGATATAAATTATAACGTAATCTTGTCTGACGTCCACATTGTCCTTCATAGCCAGAATTTATCCATCCTGTAAATAATCTGCTTAAAAAATGTTCCACAATTGGTATTTCATTCTGCAGAGTGAATTATTTCTGTTCCTTTAGAGACTGGAAGTTATATTGTGTCTGATCTGGACAGGCTGATCATGACTTTCTGAACCTTTTTAATAGAGTTTTTTTTTTAAATTTCCTCTCATAAAAGGGACTTTTGTTAATTGGCTCCGATCCCTGAGGCTGTGGTATATTTTGTTAATTCCAATCAGATAGGACTGTGCGCAATCAAGAGTTTTTATGGATGTAATTAATACCATTGTCTTGTACATAACTGTTGGACGTTTCTGTGCTGACGGTACAGTTCTCTGTTTTGCTGATTCTGTACAGCGTGCTTTTACAAAACCTGCAGTTTGTGCTCTTCAGAAGCTTCTTATCAGTCTCCAACTCGTGCTGAATAGTAATAAAAGCTCAAAAACTCAAAATATTATTGACCTTCGGATCAGCATTCACACTGGTGCTGATATTGAAATAATCTTTAAATATTAATGCTTTAAGATTTACATGAAACCTTCACTGACAAACTGAGAGTAAAGAATATGTTACAATGCAAAAAACAAGGCTTGTTTCTCATGTTATGTAGACTTTTTCTTAAAGATTTTTGCAGCTGTTTCTCAGTGTTTTAGACGGTGGTGATGTAATCTACAGACACATATTATTATTCCAAAAACTTTTCTGGGTTTTTCATATGCAAGAAAGTATTAGTTTCTGTTTATAAAGCTCTTCTCCAAAAGTTACCATATCTTATTTTGTTTATTGGCTGCAGTATTGGAGTTTATCACAGTCACTCTCTGCACTGGCTGCTGCTCCAGGCTCTTCACATTCACTTCATATTCCTGGAATAAACTGAAATACATCCTGCAGTTTTATAGCACAGGATAATTCAATAATCTGATAACTTTTTTAAAGGGCTGGCAGTGTAACTGACATTCATTTCACATACTGAGAATAAACCATGTCACTATTTGGCAAATGTGGGCTAAATCAAGTGAAAAATGAGAAGTTGATTCTTTACCTTGGAAACAGAGGAGAACTATCTCACCACAAGGTCCAGTTACTGTAGTAGCTGTTCGGGAGCTTTCAATCGTATCACATGATCTTCGTCAGCAGATGGAGTTTGCCCAGTTGTCAAGGAATTTTCATTTTCTTCTGAGCACTTTAAGCAAACTAAAGTCTTCAGCCTTGCTAGCAGCTCTGTGAGGCTACTTACTCCACAACCCAAAGAAACCAGAAAATATTCACATTTGAGAGAGAAACTTGAGAATTTTGACATTTTGTTCTTAAAAATGACTCCAAGTGATTATCAAAATGGTTGCCAATTAATTTAATAACTGGCAACTAATTGATTAATGGACTAATCGTTGCAGATCTACATGATTCCAATCATGATTGTTACATCTGTGACATGATTGAAAGCTCCAGAGCAGCAACTTAATGAACATGGTGGTGACATTTTCTCAACAAAGTGATCAAACACTGAACTGTGCTCCACCGTAACACTTAACTAATAAAAACGTTTATGATTCATTCTATTAGTTTCTAACTTCAGTTTCCTTGGATTCATTGACAGATATGATTGAATGATCATCTTGCCGTAACTTTGCTCAATTTGCTTTTAAAGAATTAAATGCAAGGTGAAAATATATAAACAGTTTTAGTCTTTTAAAACCTTCCTACTGCAGCTTGTTACATAAAGCATTTTTATGAATATAGAAAATTATTAAAAGGTGAATAAAGACGGTCTGCATCTTTCCAGAATCACACACACTTACACAGCTTCATATATATATATAAAGTGCATTTTATTGATTTTCAACCAACATCACATATAGACTTCTATCACAAAAATAAGTGTGGTTGCATAACTCCTGTACACATATATATACAATTTCATGACGTAACAGGACACCGTGAGATATAAAACCAAACACACAGAATGTACTCTCATACACTGTAATACAAAGAATTTAAGACAGTTTAGCAGACCGCCATTTATCATATGCCATCTGCAGCATGTTTAAGGGCGACAGCTTAGGAGCCTCTGCCCATCATATCTATAATTACACTCCTAACAGGTGTTCTCCAGCATACGCAAACCTGCAATCCAGTTGAGAACCAGTCAAAGACATGAACACGATACAAGCTCATAATTTCAACATACCATATATGAAGGAATCCTTGGGATCTTAAGAATTTCACAACATCTGGAGCCACTGACGACTTTCTGAGGATGTTTTTAAAAAAAAAAAAAAAAAAAAAAAGCCTAAAACTAGTACAACTATGAGAGGAAATTGTATGTCATTAGACAGTAAATGGCTGGTTTGCTTTCCACAAAAAAAATGTCGAAAGAAAAAAAAAGGTGTGGATTGATATCATCCATCATTACACTGAGGACGTTAGCGACTGTCACTGGATGTCATCGTCATCGAACAGGTCCTCAAAATCTGTGGAGGCAAAACAAAAACACAATTATTACACCGATATTACATAACAGCCGGACAACAAAACGATGGCTGTGTTTCAAATGTTTCTGCGAGACAGGCGTTTTCCCATAAAGCAGCGTTATAGAGGTTGGTGGGTCGAGGGGGCGCGGGGTGATAAAAGCAAAAAGGATCTGGGAATGCACTTGCTGAGTGGCCTTCCTGTGGGTCTGTTAGTTTGTGAGGTCAGAGGTCAGCAGGAGAACTGTATGAACATGCATGAGAATATGTGCCACATCCTCCGTTTCTGCTCGCAGCCTAAATTTAAACTCTCGATCTCTTCTCTTAATACACTTCGAATGATTTGTGAACAGAATGCTGTTTAATAGGGTTTGTGCCTCCTGCAGTATAAAACCATTTCCTGCCATATGAGGAGATACATTCAGATTTTGTTGTATTGTATGTGTGCTTCCATCCATATTGATATCGCCTGTTAAGATATGATATGGCTGTTTTTATATTCTCTGTGTGTCGTCCTGGTTAAATGAAAACTACTGCCGCAACTAGCAATTATTTTCATTATCGATTAATCTGCCCTTTCCGCATTTTCTCGATTCACCTTTTGATCTACAAAACTTCAGCGTATAGTGGAAAATATCCGTCACAAAGCCCAAGCTGGCGTCTTAAAATGTCTGGTTTTGTCTGATCAGTAGTCCAAAAACCAAAATAATTCAGTTTACAATCACATAAGACAAATCAGCAGCACATCCTCAAAACTGAGAAGCTGTAATTTAAGTGTTTTGGGGAATTTTTGCTTGAAAAATTACTGAACTGATCACTCAATTATGCAAATAAAAAAGATTAATTTTCTGTCTATTGACTAATAGCTTGATCCACTAATCATTTCAGCTCTAATAATAACTTTTGAAAGAAAGGAGGGACTGGGTTTGTTCCTTTTACATTAAGTCTCTTAATATAAAGAGCATAAACGTCTGTGTGTGTAAGTTGACTGTTCTTAAAGGTTTTAGAGCTGCAACAATTAGTCGATTAGCTGATCAACAGAAAATTAATCACCAACTCTTTTGATAATCTAATAATTGTTTTAGTCATTTTTTAACCATCACACACTGTTCATGTTGTGATCCGCCACAGTTTCCCCTCATAATTAGTCTCTATACCAAATCAAATCATTCATAAAAACCTCATCAGTCACAGATAAATGAGTGATTAATCCTTAATGAAGCTTTCAGAGAGCAGAGTGAATTCATTCTTTAGTTTTTACACTTTTTGTTTATGGAGAAAAAACATTTACAATCACATTATATAATGGTCCTATGTTACATTAAAGAGGAGAACAGAATGAATGTGAGGAATGCAACAATGTTTTTGAATGGCGATTTGAATAAATATGAGTCAAACACTCTACAAAAATGTGTATCAGCTGCACATTTTTTGTTAAAGTTGAAATATTTCCATTTTTGTATATTCTGGGTCACATTAGGAGAAGTCATCCAATTACAGGCTAAAAGAAAAATATGTTTAGGGTGTTTTTGCTGCTCTCAAATGTAAAAATGGGTCAAATTTGACCGTGAGCAGTATGTAAGGGTTAAGCAAAAACTACAAACATTTGCCAGTTGCAGCTTCTCAAATGTGAGCGTTTGAGGCTTTTCTGTGTCACACGTGATAGTAAACTGAATTTATTTGGATTTTGTACTGTTGATCAGACAAAACAAGACATTTGAAGACATAACCATAAGCTCTACAAAATTATAACGGACATTTCTCACTGTTTTCTGACATTTTATAGACAAAACAATTCATCTATTAATCAAGAAAATAATCGGCAGATTATTCAATAACAAAAATAATTGTTAGTTGCAGCCCTAAAAGATTTAGTAAAAAGAAAAATATGAGAAGAATATTTGAGTGATCAGCCTAAACTTACATGTAAACTTTAAATAATGGTCTATTGTGCTATGTAAAGTTTTCTCACTTATTATCGTACAGTCTGTCTGTATTCAGTCGACACACATCGAGTACCAACTGCACACAAGAATTAGTGTTTTCTGCAAGTCCCATTTGTGCACAAAGTGCCGTTTTAAAAGATGTCATCAGACACACAGAACACAGAAATCTTAGACAACAAACGACAGAAAAACAATATTTTGAGCCTAATTAAAGCCTCCGGAAAAAAAAACACATTACCTACAATAAAAGACAGGTACTATCAGGTGACACAACTCCTCGTGTCACGTTGTAACTGCTGGGACAGTATTTTTCTTCATAGACAGCATGGCCAAAAGTATGTGGACACCCAAACATTACAATCATATGTGGTTTTGAATCTTGAATTCCAAAACTATGAGCATTGATACGATAAAACTAAAAAACCGCTACAGCCTGAACAATCTGGATTTTTGAGGCTGATACCAATGTTGAAATGTAAAACTCTGATTTATCAACCAATACGTATTTTTTTACCTTTCAAAACCTTAAGACTGTTCAAAAACAGTCACAAGAAAATAAGTTATTTCTCCACAGAGCTGCTGCAGCCTGAGTGTTTCTAAGCAATGTGAAATACCACAAATTAAGGCAATCTGTCACACCAGTTCCACTTTTTTTTTACTGTGAAAGAGCTGAGCGAGTAGGACGCTGATTGTTTCAATGAATAAACATTTATAAATGTAGG
The DNA here is from genome assembly GCF_963924715.1 of Thunnus thynnus. Taxonomy (NCBI): domain Eukaryota; kingdom Metazoa; phylum Chordata; class Actinopteri; order Scombriformes; family Scombridae; genus Thunnus; species Thunnus thynnus. Next base: position 21,486,709 of record NC_089528.1, read on the forward strand.
CCAGGGGGATTGGCAGCTGCTTTCAATAACTGCAGAGACAGCTAAGTGCTACACATCTCTATCAGAAGGGAATAAAACCTGCCACCTTAAACGAGCCTCATACAAAGCACATCCACACAGCTCCCGCTGGGAAGTCTGCGTGGAATCTGTGTCGCATATGGCGAGAAGTCGTGGTCGTTTGATGTAGCTGCGCCTCGGGACAGAGATCACACTACATTATAAAACACAGTTTGTAAAAGGGGGGCGGGGGCACGAGGAATGTTTTGGGGCCAGTTAAGAGATTTCCTGCTGTGGAACCAGCAGCGCTCTTATGTCCGGGGGTGAAAAGACATCATGTGCTAATTGATTCAATCTGCCACGACTGACAATTTACTATTTGAAGATGACAGACTCTTCCTCAGTTCACTTCAAATTACCTGACAAGCAGAAATAATGTGCATTGATTCTGGTATTTGCAAAATTCTTTAAAAGCATCGTTACAGCTGAAGGTGAAGTGGGAGATACAGATGTGTCAATTCAAAACCACAGATCCTGTTCAAACAGTGAGAATTTTGTTGAAGGTGTCAAAATCCAATTCTTGGCATATTTCAAGTAACTACCTACAATACTGAGCTGCTTTGCTTTTAAGTGTGTGTTTCTGTGTCTATATGACACATTCCTCTCCTACCAAGTCCCTCCAATCAAGTCATACGTTTCCAGAGAAAAAAAAAATCCACACAAATAGAAAATATCACTCTCAACTGTGCGGAGGCAGCAACCAACCTGAGGTCTACAGTTTGTAAGTACTTTTGCAGAAAAGGTAAAAACTCAACAGAACAATTCCTGTATCCAGAACATTCAACAGTGATATATAATAATCAGTCCTTTAAAGGACCAGTGTGTAGGATTTAGTGGCATCTAGCAGTGATCCAACTGGATACCCCTCCCCTTCCAAGAGTGTAGGAGAACCTACGGTGGCCGGAAAACTCATGAAAAACACAAAAGGCGATCTCCAGAGCCAATGTTTGGTTTGTCCATTCTGAGCTACTGTAGACACATGATGGTGCAACATGGCAGGCTCCATGGAAGAGGACCTGCTCTCTATGTAGATATTAAGGGCTCATTCAAGGTAACAAAAACATGACTCTTATTTTCAGGTGATTATACAGTAATTTAAACATACTTATGTATATTATGTTCCATTTCTGCCAATAGATCTTTCTAAATCTTACACACTGGTCCTTTAAAGAGCACTGACGTTAAGTTAAATTGGGAGGAGTAGTTAAACCAAGGCAAGCAACAACAATTAAGGCCTTAGTATCTACAGTAAGTCCTAATATAAACCATTTTATCTGCAAGAACATTGTTGAAACGCTGGATACAAACACTGCAGCAACTTGGTGAAAAATGTATCTTTGATACAAAATGTTGCCCAAATTGTTGTTCTGTTTAGTTTCATTGTTTAGGGCGTCTGGTGCTGTAAACATTAGTTTTTGGACATTTGGCTCTCAAGACTTGAGGAAATATTGGTTTTCTTTTATTTAGTGATTCAAAACTACAATATTTAAATTCATTTTCAAAAATTAAATCAGTGCACAAAAAATCAATATTTCCTCAATATTATAATTTAATATGCAGTTCATATAGATTCAGTTGTTTTGCTCCTCAGCTGTCAAAGATAATGCACAGCAAGTTCTATGTTGTTGAGGCCGTGGGAAGTAAGGGTGCAGAGGGTGCTGCAGTACCCCCTGGAGGATGGTAGAGGACCTGCATGTTCACAACTATACACCCTCTGAGACCCGTGGGGCCACATACGAGGCTGTAGTGGGCTCGTTTTCAAGCTACAGTGAAGATACTGATATCATATGAAACTAAATGACCTAAGGCATCCATTGGTACCGACCATGTCATTCTAGCTTGTCGGGAAGTGCGCAAATAATTCTCCAGAGTTAGGCTAGATTTTGGTGTGGGAAAAACTGGCACTGTCATTTTCAAAGGGGTTCCTTGACCTCTCACCTCAAGATATCTGAATGACAATGAGTTCTGTGGGTACCCACAAGTCACCTCTTTACAGACATGCCCACGTTATGCTAATCCCATCCCCATCTCAGTTTTTTGCATGCAGTATGAATGTGTTATTTTCGCCTATTCTAAAAATGGTGTATTTGAATATTTCTGCATACTGGGGTCCCTAAACAGTCTTTGAAATGCATAAATTGGGCATGAATTTTTCTATGATGTTCCTCAAGGTCTTCATGTCTTAATGCAGGATTTTGGAGGAACTTTTGACCATTTTTATCAATTCTCAAGTGGTCAAAAATGGTTAAATTTTGCACAAAATCTGTGTAACAAATGGTATCAACCCTAAAATTGCTGCAAGAACTTATGAGACATAATTGAGCATGTGAACGGCCATTATATACTTCCATCATAAAGTTCTAAGCCTTTACACACTCAAACTTTCAAAATTTGAATAGGTGCCTAACCAAAACACAATGTTTATTACAAAAACTTGACACACAGTACTGAGCTGCATCTCAAATTAATCTTCAGGTTTCCAACTTTCAGAGGATGTATACCACTTCTATGTGGCATTTAATCTTGACCTGCTATCTCCCCCTAAATAATTGGGTCTATGGTGGGTCTAAAGGGTAAAAAAAAAAAAAAAAAAAACATAAAAAAGTTTAATTTATTTGTTGGTTATGTTCATGGTCTAATGATATTTTGATTTCAGTGAGTGGTTAATAATGGATCTTAGGTTCCAATTTTTCTTTCTTACACGATTATTATTCCTTTCATAGACAAATATTGCATGTTCATCAAAGTATACGACTTATTTTTTAAGGGCCATAATCATGTGAGAAAACATGCACAACCAATGTACATTTTACAGCATATATCATTTATAAAGAGATTTTTCATATGGGTGTTGAGGGTGGTGGTATGTATATTGTTCTACATCTTTACCGTTGAAGAAGTCTGCATGAACTGCCTTTTCATTGGCAGCCAGGTCCATCAGCAGTCCTGTGCTTCCCCCAGCCTGCCAGAGAAGAAACATGCAGCTCAGACACAAGCTTCACTCAAGACAGACAGCCAACAGTTTACCGGCTGAGAAACATGAAACCCGGCAGCCAGCGACGACCACAGCATGATACACATATAAACAGCAAAGTACAGCCTTCAACATGACCATAAAGTTGACTTAACACCTCAAACAATTTCAACAAAGACTGAACATTATAACTTGGCCTGCAACTAATGATTATTTTCATTAATGATTAATCGATAAGTGGTTCGGTCAGAAAATGGTGAAACATGTCAATCACTGTTTCCCAAAGTCCAAGCTGACATCCTCAAATGTCTTGTTTTGTCCCGACCAACAGTCCATAACCCAAAGATATTCAGTTTACTGTCATATAAGACCCAAGAAAACAGAAAATATTCACATTTGAGAAGCTGGAATCAGAGAATTTGGACTTTTTTTTCTTAAAAAATGGCTCAGACGATATAGTTGGAGATTAATTTCTTAGTTGACAACTTATCAATTAATTAATCAATGTTGCAGCTATAATTATAACCTTTATGAAGGGAGGATTTATTGCAGGTCTGCTACAGCTGCAACAATTAGTCACTTAATTGATTAGTTGTCAACTATTTAATTAATCGCCAACTATTTTGATCTTTTGAGACATTTTTTAAGAAAAAAAATGTTCAAATTCTCTGATTCCAGCTTCTCAAATGTGAATATTTTCTCTAGTCCTCTATGACAGTAAACTGAATATCTTTAAGTTGTGGACTGTTGGTTGAGACAAAAGAAGACATTTGAGGAAGTCATCTTTGGGAAACAGCGATCGACATTTTCTGACATTTAAAAGACTGCTAATGGATTAATCGAGAAAATAATTAAAGTTTTATAAAGGTGTCAACTGAGTGTAATTTCATAGTGTTACACATCACAGAAAGATTTATTTTGGGATACGTAGACGAGTAAAAGCACATCCTGTTTCTAAGTACATTAATCATACACTTATTGTTTTATTCTATAAACATGTACTGTTTGGGTTTTTAAAAGGTGCAATATACGACATTCAGCCCCGCTAGATGTTGCACTGTAGCACCGGCATCTCAGACAAACACAAATGTGCACGTCGTTTACTCAATAAAGTTGGGGGAAAAAAGAAAGCAGCATCTTAACAGACAGCTCACGAAACACAGATCAAACTGTCAAACTAGGCAGAGCTGATCAAATGTAGATCAAGATTCTGTTACTGCATTGCCCATTTCTTGCCTCTAATGTTTTCAGAAACATATTTTAGTGTACTTTGTAGCCGTAATATGAGAAAGTTTGTGACCCGGCCGCCATGTTGAAAACAGACGTGGGAGGACACGGAGGGACTCACATGCTCACGACATCATGCGAGAATCCATCTTATCAGGCTTCAAGTTATGCGCTTGTGTCCAAACCACCAGTGGTTCGAACCAATCAATGTCATATGAGGATTATCCAGCTGCCTCCAAGGTAAGACGGTGATGGATAGATGGTTCATTCAATCACGTGCCAAGTACTTTTTTGAAAGTGCAGTTTCCGAGGACGACTTCTCTGATGGTTCTGTGTAACAAACCATCTGATGCGTCAGGTTAGGTTGCCATTACTCCACTGTATCTTTACATAGCAAATAATTGTTTGCTGACATCATGTGAGGCTGAATTTTGTATATTGAACCTTTAAGTTACAACAGAAAAAATGGGAAACAAGCTCACATCATTAATTTTATAATTATTTTAGCTAGGTTTATTTTAGCATAAGTGTAAATTTTTCAAAAAGAATCTGATTAGTATTTACAGACCATTAAATCTTGCACTACTAGGGCTGTAAAAACTGTTAATGAGTGTCTTTAATGACTTAATTTAACTCTATTCTGTTGTTTTATTCCTTTGATGTATTTTTTTCATTCATTATTTTTATTCTTCATTATCTTCTTATTTATTTAATTTTCTCTCTATTTCTTATGTGTTTGTGGCATTTTGTTACCAAGAATGTACCTCATGTTCATTCGTGTATTCAATAAAATGAAAAAAGAAAAAGAAAATCGCAGTCAGTCAATTTATAGTTACGCTAAAAGTGGGAGATAGTCGTGAATATCGAGTATCAGTACGTCGAGAAAATAAATTATGTTATTCTTAATTAGCCTTATTAAAATAAAACAGACACTAAACAATGAAGCTAATGGGCTGTAAAAAGGCGACAACTTCAAGCTAGAATACTAGTTTCAAATCATAAATATCACACTGTGATACAACTAAATGTAATGTTATTAATTAGCAGCTAGTTAGCTAACTGACCTCATCCAGATCAACGTATGGTCCCGCGCCCTCCGGAAACATCTCATCCACGGCTGGTTTCATGGCTGTTGAGTTTGACTGATCCTTTAGTGGCATAAGTGAACAAAACCGATGTCTTTAATGTCAGATTTTCATTAACTTTTTCGCCTGAGAGGCTACAGTATGAGCTACGTAGCTAACGTACAGAGTGGCGCCGCGTGTAAATAAATCCGATGTGAAAGTCAAGTCAAGACACAAAGGTTCCGCAACAACTTTCAGAAGCAGAAGGAATTCAATGTGGTCCAGATGTCAACAGAAAAAAGCAATAAACATGAACATTAAACAATAAATATAAACACAAACATATCAGTGTAGGAACTTTACAAAGGCTCTGTGTAGTGAGAATGGACAATGTGCATACATACCGACATGATAAAACTATGTATGTGCATAAAAAAGCAGAGTATAAATAGAAGTATAAAGACTATGTGTATGCATATTGACATGATTAAAAAACATGAGGTAAGCTTTCACGGACACACCTATTGGTAGTTAGTCGTGTCATCATTCTTGTATATATTCAATATATAATATTCTTGTAAAAGCACAACCGGTTTGTCTACAAGTAAATATAATAATTTAGATTAATTTTATTCATTTATTTTGCCTCTGCAAAAGCAGTGGTGTCATGTAACTAAGTACATTTACTCAAGTACTGTACCTACTCAAGTACAATTTTGAAGTAATTGTACTTTACTTGAGTATTTCCATGTTGTGCTACTTTTTACATCTACTCCACTGCATTTCAGAGGGAAATATTGTACTTTTTACTGCACTACACACATTTATTTCACAGCTATAGTTTTAGCTCCACCTTGCCAACATTAAAATGCTGCTTACATGTACACATCAATGAATCAATTTTAATATTCAAATAATATATATACATGTTTGATAAATTTAACACTCTAAATTGGGCCATTCTGCATAATGAGTACTTGCGATACCTTAAGTACATTTTGCTGATAATACAACTACATATATACTTTTACTTATATATAAGATTTTGAGTGCAGGACTTTTGAGTATTTTTTTCATTGTGGTGTTTTTTGTGTATATTTTTGCATCCCAGACTCTGCAAATATTCTAAACTGTGCACTGATATTCATACAGTATTTTTTTCATTTAAAATTGTGTTTGACTGGTACAGAAAGATGAAGCTTATAAATCAAGGATGATCAAAATAATTGAATTTCACAAAACTTTATTGACTCTAATTAGAAGCTTTATGTCTCCATTTTGTGGTATAAACATCAGATTAGAGGATCAGGATCATTTGATTTCAATATGATTCTACTCCTTTATACTGCAAATAAAACAGCAACCATATTTTATTAGGAGAAAATCAACAGTTTAAATGGTTAAAACTGTACAGAACATCACTCTCATCTTATATGTTTTTTATAAAAAGGTGGGTAATCTATAATTTATAACAAAATTTGTTATTTCCAAATAAGTATTCATTCATGCTGTTATACCTAACAGTATAGACATGTGGTTACTTTGTGCTTTAAACATTTATATTGCCTTAAAAAGGCAGCAGATCTAAATATTAGTCAAAGATTATTCTGGATTTCCCTCCTGCCAAGAACAGCGCCATCTTGTGTTGCATTTCCATCGCTGCTCATCGTCCTCACAGAGTTTTTTCACAGCCTTGCTGCTTGCTGGCAATCATCCGGGTCACATCGATGTTGTTGCTTGCGAAGACCTCCCTGGCTTTCTCAATGGTGGACTCCGGCAGGGTTCGTGTTCGGCTCAGGATCCAGGCAAAGTCGACGTGGAAGAGCCTCAGGACATCCGTGCAGGAGTACACCAGGGCTGAGTTCACATAGTCAGTGGCCAAGATCCAGTAAGGGGAATAGGGCAGGACTGTTTGATGATACACATGTGGTGAATATACATCAAGACACAAGGTCTTCTAGTCATCTAGAATGTTTTCTGCTGAAAAGAGGGTCTAAGGGAAGATGTCTGCTGGTGAAAATGTTAAAAACTTTACCAACTGACTCCCTAAGCGACACACAAAAGTGGTAGTTATTCTCAAAAGTGTAGCGAACACAGTCATGCTCACCATAAGAATAACTTATTCCCAGCTTGGCAGGATTCTTCAGATCCTCTATGACTCCGGTCCCTTCGATTTTTCTCAGCTCTCCTTTTCTGTTTCATTCAGAAGAGACAAATGTCATGTTGGCTTAAGGGAAATTTACACCACGCAAATATCACAATGCACAATGAAACTGCAGATAGACTCACAGTATTTCAGAGCTGACCACTCGAATGGAGTTGTCTGCCTTCATAGAGAAATTGGTTTCGATGCAACGTCCCTTCTCAAACTGAGCTGGGAGTTTGGCAATTTCAAACCATCTCCCCATGAACTGCAAGGGAAAACACACACACACACACACACATACACACACATTCAAATACGATTTAGGACACTGTGAGCAGAGAATATAAGTAAAACTACATAACACATACAGTAGCAGTCCAATCAAACCTATTCTCAAATCATCATTAAATTATGCACAAAGCTCTAATGATCTAACAATTATGAACTTACTTGCTATGGAATAAAAATAAATAAAAAATAAAATAAAAATAAATAAATAAAAAATATACTACACACTGTACATTTTTGATGCAATTTGAACATACGGGATTATATAATTACTAATAGACATTTGTCAGACACTCATAGCAGTGGTTCACACTGAAAAACAATCTGTAGTCTACATTTTTTCCTTTTGAATGGCATAGGAAGAATAAAGGAAAGTCGTCTATTTATTGAACATGTTCTGTGCAAACTAGCTTTCCACCGGTACCTGTTTAAGGGTGAACTCAGGTTGAACGGCTGGCTCTGGACATGGTCCCCAGTGGGGCACCTGAGCCCTGATGAGGGGGAGAATGAATGCAACCAAAGCTAAAGATAGCTTCATAGTGAGAACAGCCCTCAATACCTGCAAAAGATTATCAGACACATCATACAAGTGGGTCACTAAATCTATGGCTGCAGAACAGCGTTATATTTTCGTGTAGATTCGGCAAGAGATAAGCGAAACATGAAAGGAAAAAGATACAGATAACAAGATATAAGCAGAGGTAAGTGCTGAAGAGCAGAATGATAATCTCACAGCCTAATTAAAAAATTAAAAGCAAAAGAAATTATTATTTTAAACTTGTGTGAAAAGTTTGCTTAGCAAATATTTTTTTTTACACAATATATTCAAAATGTCCCAGAAAAACCAGATAAACACAACATAAATTTAGTGTAAAGAAACACAAAATGTTCTAATGGACTCAGTTATCTATTTTGTGATTTTATTGTCAACAAACATCATTAAATGTGTTCTTACCTGTGTGGCCTGGTGCTACAGAGATGCGTTCTCTCCCTCAGACAAATACTGGTATTTGAATTAGAGACGTCTCTCTGCAAGGTTTTGCAGCACTGGGACTCTGTGTCATCAATGGGCGTCTTTGTGTTGAGGCAGCTTTATTTCAGACTTGAAGTAAACTATTAGCAAATTGGAGTCATGGGGGACATACCAGTAGAAAAGTTACAAAACAGACTGGATGTTCTCCTGCCCTAGATGGGCAGGAATGTGGATTTTTTTAAATGTTTCTTTAAAATATCTAAAGATTTCTTTATGTTGTTGTAAAGATTACACACTGACAGCTGCTGAAAAAGTGGAAGCCATTTTAAAGTTAATGAAAATAACTGATCCCGACTGAAATTATACTTTTAAATTTTTAAAAAACATGTCCTTTCTATTTCTTGTTATACAAACAAATTCACTTAACGAATTTGATTTATATAATTAAATAATAATATCCCCTGTTCACGTCACATTCAGTCTCTTTGTTTACTACACATTTAATTCATACTTATCCCTGACATTCATGATTTCAGTGCCCTCATATTTCAGTGATGGATGGCATTTTGTGTCTTAGTGTCCTGTGAGCAGAGTCACTGCTCGCTGTGTGTTGACTTAGCCATGAGTCAGTCTGGTTGTGATGCTACTGGAGATGAACTTCCTGTACGGAGGATCCAGGCCAAAAAATTGTGCAGCGACGTAAAAAGAGCATAACTTTCACACAATGTTCAGCAAGTTTAGTTTTTTCTGTGACAGTAATCTGCAGAGTAATACAGTTACTCATACAGCCAAATTGTGTTGCATTAGCTTTGATGGTTGTGTACAGATGTGGACAATTTTCCTGTGAATAGGCCTTTTTCACAAGGCGTGTTGACATGTCACAGTAGGAAAAGCACAGTGACACAGTACACAGCAGTGTAAATAATAAAATGAATGATGCCTGAATCCCATTCAGCTGCTTCGGTTTCAGGGTCCTGATATGTTGCACGCCGGCTCACTGTCACATTGTCACGGCTTACTGGGACACTTACATATAATGGAGCCATTGTTAATGTTATTAGTAACATATTAGGGGCGGGTCGTCCACTTATCAGAAGATAAGCAGTTCGATCCCCGGTTCCTCCAGTCCGCATGTCGAAGTGTCAAGATACTGAAGAGGCTGTGCCATCAGTGTATGAATGCATGTGTGAATGGGTGAATGTTGGCATGTAGCATAAAGCACTTTGAGTGGTCGCAAGACTAGAAAGGTGCTATAAAAATACAGTCCATTTACCATTTACCTGTGATTGTCAAAAGTCAAAATGTTAAAAAAAAATTTGTTCTTTCTTTCTTATTTTCTGATTAATTACATGCTCATGTAGTTCAAATTGGCACATAATCAGTGAGTGCTGGAGATGTGTCAACTTAATCAATTTATTCAAAAAGTCATTATCATCTATTTGGAAAATTAGCAGTGCTTCTGTATTCATGAAAAGTTGAAGATACATGGTATTTATCCAACTGCAAAAAAACAAAAACAAACAAAAGCACATTTTGAAAAGTGCTGGGTCAATTCGCTGAATATTTGGACATAAAACTGTATAAACTGAGCAGTTTTGAACATCAGTATCTGCTTCTAACCATACTTTTACATATTTAAAATGTCTTTAACCACTCAAAACAGCTCAGACCAAACACTGTAAATTAAATGCACATAGTATTAAGTTCTATCTGCTTCCAGACAAAGCCCCCTGGCTACAAACAAGGTTAAATTAAAGAAGAAGAAGATCAAAAGGTTCAATTTCCAGCTAATACACTTCAGAGAGGAATGACTTGTTTGCTTCACCCGGCTACATCAAAGCCTGTTTAAAGCAGAGGCACAGGGCTTTTCCCTGGATGGAGGCTATGAGCTTCACTGGTCAGCGGATGATCAAGAAGGGAACCAACTACACTCACTTACTTGCTCTAAGAGAAAAACGCCAAAGGAATGTTAAATAAGCAGATAAGAATGAAAGATATTTTGGGGCAGATTTAGGGGGAAAAAATGTTTTTTAGGGGTTTTCTTGGTCACTTGCATGTAACTTATAGCTTTTAATTGTTTCAATATTCTTTAACATGTAGGTCTGTTATTGTAACAACTCTTGTTTCTCTTCTGTGTGACTTGCTGCTTAAATCAGTGCAGTGATATTTTTTCACTCCATTTCCCAGAGTTCACTTGTGTGTCCAGTAATGTTTTTGTCCTGTTTTCTGCTATAAAGTTATAGTTTCTGTATTTGGCAATCTTTTCTTTGTCTTTTCAGCTGTAATTGACGTCACTTCTCATGTTAACTGCCCATCCTTTAACTTAACTAGCCAATCAACCAGCCCAACTGTGAGAAAGCTGCCCCACATATCCCTCTCTGTGGACACACTTCTGAGGAAAACCAACATTTTATTGCTTTTATTGGTCACAGGTCACTGAAAAAAATGGATGTAGTCTTCTTAAATTCTTAAATCTGCATTTTGTTGTTGTTTTTTTTAGGGGGGGGGTTCTGTAAATACAACATTGACATATTATCACCTCATAAAGTTGATATGGTGAATGTATTACCTAATAATTCCTTATTTACACATCCAGTAGCAGACATGGAGCGATATCAGCATTCATGTGGAGTCGTTTTTGTGTCCATCTGATGAATGTAAGTCCAATATTTACTCTGCTTTCAGCTCCGCTGTGCTCACCAGATAGTCACTAAATTAGTCTGTCTGTCATTTGGCGCTGGACAGGTTGCATTCAGCGAGTTTATCAGAGCCATTTTGCTGAAAACAGCTGCCTGATGTGTCTAGAAATGATGCAGATGAGCGCAGTGGGAGTGAACCAAAACAATGAACTGAAAGACACTAAAATGCTCTTTAGAGCTGAAGGGAAATACAGAGCTGGGTGATAATTCTCTGTGGGTTCATTACTATGAGCAACCTTTCACATTACATGTTTGATCCACTTAAATATAAAAATTTTTATTAGAGCAGCTTTAATCCTTATGGTGCAAAACTGTAGCATTTGGTCTGAGGGTGGCGCCAGAGGGTTGGTCATGTTTTACTTTAAACTAGGAAGGATAGGCTCAGTTTTTTTAAGTCTGTCCTAAAACAACAATCTGGTGCCCATAAAACACTAAAAAAGGTTTTCCTCACTGTAATCATTCCTCCTGCTCATACTGGCTATTAAAAGATCCCCTTCAAATGTGCTTTCAACATATGTAATGGAAGCCAAAATCCACAGTGTGTCCACATAGTCATTTAGTGCAAAAATGCATTTAAAAGTTCATCTGAAGCTTATATGAGGCTGAACTCATCCTTTAAATCAAATTAGTTGTGCTTTGTCAGCCTCAGCTGTCTTGAGTGTCAGCATGTTAACGTTAGTACAGTTATGTTTTTGCAAGATTTTGTGCACAAAAACAGCAGATTATTGTAGACCGTCAAGGCAGATGTTTAGACTGAACAAACAGGTGTAACTAATTACATTAATTAGGTTTTCTTTATTCCTGCTGTTGTAAACTGAGCCCTCGTTAATGTTGTCAGTCACACCTGAGCTTTTGCTGTGAGGAAGGTTTCCTGGAGGGACGTATTCATCAAACACATCATCATCCAGGTTGTACAAGTATGTATATTTTAAGCCAACAATACAATTAATGAATCACATAATCTATCAATCAACCAATGTGTCCCAGACTTAGGAAACTGATCCAAAACGTAGTGCAAAATGCTTAAATGTGTGGTTGTTTGGGAAAGAAAGAGTGTTGTCATTATAATCTGAAAAGACAAATCACTAGAGCTGAAAGTCAATCAAAAGAAAATTATTTGATAATAATTTAAATTGATTAATTATTTAGGTCAGTTATCAAGCAGAAAGGCCGGATATTATCTGTGGAGGATTTTATGCTTTTCTTTGTTATATAATTGCAAATTAAATATCTTTGTTTTAAACTGTTGGTCAGATAAGTCAAGCAATTTAACTATTTTCTTAAATTTTACAGACTTAAATTTACTCAAAAATGCTGAAAAATAGTCTCAAGTCAAGTCAAGATTTAACATTTTCTTTCAACAGATGCTACAGTTCTGTCACAGCTACAGTCAAGACTTACCTGCCACTACACATGGGGTCATGTTTGGGCTTTTGGCACCTGTGTACACACACACTGTAGGTTAAACGTGTGGAAGTGGAAATGCCTTCACATGTGCTGTAACATACACACACACAGAGCTTGAGAATAAATCCTGCTGCTGCTGCTGCTGCTGCTGAGGGACAACAGAGGTCACAACATCATCTGAGACCTTTCACCCTAAATTCAACTGACAACAATTCACACTGAAGAACTGAATGTAAACGGTGCTGCTTAACTGTACTTAAAGAGGTCTTGTCAGGTGTGTCGGTTCTTGACATTTGACATTCCACCATCACAATTTCCCACAAAATCGATGTAATTCTGAAAGTCTTAAAACATCTGAATGTTCCCATAGCTTCCTAAAGGTTTAATCTGTTTCCTGGCTATTGTATTGGATGACATTACAATATATTGTTGCTGTTATTGTGTCCACCGAACTTTAAAACACAGGTAAACAAATGGCTGCTCTCCCTCAGGCTGCTGTCATTCAAACAGTTAGCAAGTAACCCTGTTTGATGTGACTTCTTTTAAAAAATCGCCTCAACAAATCTTAATTAAGATTATATCATCATCTATTTTCTTTTTTTTCATCATCTATAAAAACAAAGGTTTAAGCTCAGTATCCTTTAGAGACAAATATCTCTGAAATCTTCTTATACACTGACTTTAAAGTATTTGTTGTCACTTTGCTGTTTGCTCATGAAAACAACCGAGGAGTCTGCACTTTGCTTACTGTCCAAAAAGCATCAAAGAAAGCAGTAAAAAGTCTCTCCAAGACATTTTGTTGACCTTGTTCTGCTTTTTTAATACACTTTTGCACATTGTGGAGAGCAGAGCAAGGTTAAAAAAATGCCTTGAAAATATTGTTTTTCAGTCTCTTTTTTTACCTTCAAGCAAAGTGCAGATTGTTTTTATTTGGTCTCATGAAAACATGAAAAATAAGAATCTGTGCACCTACTAATAATTACATTCAGGGATTGATCAGACACAACAGTGTCCAGAGAAGACATCAGATTAATGAAATATGAAACTTCTTTTCATTTTTTTTTTAATTTAATATTACAAGAAGATTTAAAAAAACAAACAAACATATTTTTACTTTCTTTCTTAAAGCTTTTAGTGCAACTTATCAAACAAAACAAAACATGTTTTAATATTTTAAAGGAAGATTAAGAATTAAATCTTTTTAACTGGATGATTACATTTATTTAACCTTTTTGCATTTATGAAACAAAAGATAAGTGATTCATTGCCTATAAGCTGGTTAGTGTTATCACTACATTGACTGAGGTGAGTGTTTGGTTAAGCTGATACAGTACACGGTTATCCTTCAACAAAGATAAGAATCATTAGGGCTTCGTCTTCATGGTTGTGGTCAAACATGCCTGAGAATGTGTCACATTGGTGGGTCAGAGGTCGTTTCTCAGGTTAAATCCCACTTTGTCATGACTAGAAACTGTAAGAGTTCAACCCCACTGCAACAATGTGAGCCACCAAGGATCAAGAGGAACGCTGAATGACCTTTTTTGACTTTCCATTCATACAAAACAATGCAGTTCAATAGGAGATTATGTTGTAACCAAGCTAAATGGAGCTGGTTTTGAAAGAAGATAGATTAAATAAAGAATGGGGAGGATAAAAATAACTTACTAGCAGGCTCTAGGAATGGCAGTGTTGATCGGTCAACCACTTTGATCCAGACTAGAATATCTCAACAATTATAAATTGGATTAGCATAAAATGTTTACAGATATTCATGGTCCCCAGAGGGTGAATTCTAATGAATTTGATGATCCTATGACTTATCCTGTAGCACCACCAGCAGGTCAAAGTTTTCACATAAATATCTCAATATCTCCTAGATGGACTGGCACAAAATTTTGTAGAGACATTCATGGTTCCCAGATGATGATTAATTAATTCATTAATTAATTAATTTTGTGTGTGTGTCTTAAGATGTGACACACAGTCATAAGTTTAGGGGGAATTTCCTGCACAGTCATAAGTTTAGGGGGAATTTCCTGCACCATTTCCTGACAAATTCTGATTCTGGTCCAGAGTTGACCCACCTTGAAAAAGCAGCTCCACTTTCCTCTATGCCTGACCCCCTGACCTCTCCACCCCCAACACTCAACCTAAACTGATCCAGGTCGCTATGGCCATTTAGTCCAAATGCAACCAAATGTGCCAATTCTCAGCCAAAATCAGCACGCCCAAAAACTTAGCCAAATCTGGCAACCATTACCGGGCCAGAGCTGCCAGAACCACAGTCGAGCGCTCCAACACTTAGCCGCAATCGGCCCAAGAAATAAACAAGAAACCTTTTGCTTCAATCACAAAAAATAAATCCTCCAGTGTTTGATCTTCTCATCTCTGACCAAGTAAAACACTGGCTTTGAATCAAAGTACATATCTGGCTCTGAGTGTTTTCGAGTGAGCTTTGGAAAAAAACACTAAACATAAATTTTGCTGTGAAACTACTGAAAACAGATTTGAATTATCATGAGACAACAGTTGTATTCTAACACATTAACAGACAACTGAGGATGTAGATAACACATTGAACAGAAATGACAAACAGTAGCGATCAATATTCAAGGGTGGAAGCAATTGTTTATCACAATATACTGTCATTTTGAGCATGTTTTAATGATTCTCTAATGCACATAATGATATTTAAATGTTTTTAATGAAGCACTTTATGTCCTGCGGCTCTTAGTCTGAGTCTGTTTTCTGACGCAAACATGCTTCAGCTTCAACCCATTTCCAGTGTGAGACATTTCCAAGGCCCCTTAACACTCTCTGTAAAAGCAGGGCAGGGATTAAAAGTGAGTCCAGAGGCAGAGAGAGTGATTTTTGGAGCAGTACGTCAAGAAAACCAGATGCACCTGTGCCCAATTAATCTTTCTTTACACTTATGTGCTTTAGCAAACACTGCAAGGACAATCTGAAGTTATAAAAGGAAGAACATCCACCTGAGACTGCACTTTTGTCCAAGGATGGGAAGACTGAGACTGGCAACAGTGGAGCAAAATTTGTATTTTATTTGTTGTTGTTAATACAAACAAGAATACCCTCTTTCAATGTCAAACTATCTGCTATCACACATCAACTCTGGTTCTTTGAAAATGGAAATTTGTGCCAGCGGATCCTTTTATCCTTGTGTCTTGCAAAATCCTTAAGATATTCTTCTGTGACAAGCAGGTGTTCAGTATCTGCTTAATAATTAAATAAAAGTTAGGATGACTGTGCAGATATCTCCTCTTTCAACAATTTAGACATGTGCAAGGATGGCATACAAATTACCTCCATGATCACGCCGATGTGGGAAAAATCTTAACATTTTAACACTCTGCAAATAAGCGGTTCCTAATTTTAAAATCAACAAAACCCAAGAGGGGAAATTATGGCCTCTTAAGTGCACAAAATGAAACATTTATTTATTTAGTTGACAGAATATTAGCTTGGCCATTAATCTGCCACTTTGATCATGTTTACTTTCTATTGGAGCCATCAGATCAATTTAGATCTTGTTGATAATTGTCATATTCACACTGCTTTTCACCAGGCTTCCTTCTTGAAAAAAAAAATATGAATTTGAATAAGATGAATGAATGAGATGGATTCAGTGTAAACTACCACAACAAGCAGATTACATCACTAAAAGAGGCCTGTTTGAAGAGCGTATTCATTTGAACAGGTGCCAACTCTCACGCTCTCTCCACCTCTTCATCACAACACTCTTACATGTAAACACAGAGGAGGAGCCAAAGAATGTGATCAATGGCGAAGCTGCAGGTGCACAGATCTATAAAAGACCATCAGAATCTGAATGTCCCTCACACAGGTATCTGGTTACATACAGGTGAGCGGACAGCAGCCGCAGCTCTCTCTGCATGTGTCTTTTTTTCCCTTCAACTAACTTCAACTCTGCAACTAACCACCAAAAACTGAGTCCTGCCTTGTGATGTACAGCTGATTGCTTCAATTGTCTGCTTTGTTCTCTACAGATTGTGGTGATAAGATGAAGGCCATTCAGGTGATTTCCTTGACTCTGCTGTGCGTTCTCGCAGCCAATGCTCAGCTCTTGAAGTTCGGCAAATGTCCCAAACTCGATGTTCAGGCCAACTTTGATGCCACCAGGGTGAGTACTAAACCTTTTTTATCTTTTTTTCTGTGCTACTAATTAATAATCTGTACAGTGTGAGACATATACACTTTAAGTATACAAACATGCCTAATAACCAAATATTCACTCCTGCAGTATTTCTTTTTTTTTTTCAATGTGTGAAATGATGTGTTTACTCTGCAGTACATCGGTAGATGGTATGAGATCAAGAAGCTGCCAACAGCCTTCCAGAAAGGTGAGTGCGGCACTGCCACCTACAGCCTGAAGAGTCCCGGAGTCATCGGCGTCCTCAACAGGGAGCTGCTGTGAGTACATGCTTCATAAATGTCTCAATTTATACTTCAGGTTTTGAGCATACGCTTGAATAAAGTTCTGCTTAAACTCTTAAGATTTCTGGAACTATAACACCTCACACAGTCACAGTCCTTGAAATAAAAATTTACAGAGCAAATAAGTCTTTTATTCCTTGAAATGAGTGTGTAAATCCAGAAAACAGCACTGATGAGTGTTTCCACAAAGGGTTGTCTATTGCTATTCTGTTTGTTTTTTAAGCTACATTTTACACATTTTCATCAGGTGTATTGAATATCCTTCACAGACTGATCTTGTAAATTGTACAGTATCAAATTTATGTAATGAAAGCACATGGTGAAAAAGTCTTGTTCCTTTCAGTTTTAACCGTCTTTATTTCTTTTTTATTTAGTGACGATGGAACCACTAATTCTATTGTTGGCTCTGCCAAGGCCAAGGACCCTGCTGAGCCTGCCAAGCTGGAGGTCTCCTTCTTTGAAAGTAAAGATGTCTAACATATTACAAAAATTGTAACATTTAAGATAAGTCTTGTGTGCAGAATATTCCAGCAGCTTTGACTCCTTTATACTCTCCTCTCCTGCAGCATCTCCCCCTGGTCCCTACTGGGTGCTTTCTTCCGACTACGAGGGTCACTCTCTGGTCTACGGCTGCACAGACTTCGGCCTGTTCCGCATGGAGTTTGCCTGGATCCTGAGCAGAGAGCCCACACTGTCTGAGGAGACCACCGAGCAGTTGCACGGCATCCTGTCCGCCGCTGGAGTCAATGTAAACAAGCTGGTCGCCACTAACCAGGATCCCACATACTGCAGTGCAATGACCCAGTAAACAGAAATACTCCTGACTCAGCCGACAGGCCTGTGAGACACAGGACGACTTGTTGGATTAAAGATATGACACACTACTGTATGCAGTATCTGGAATGTCTGACCCTGTCGATGTTACGCAACGTTAATGCAATAAACCTGTAGAAACAAGTGCACGTTAATGTGTCTTTTGTTTTTAACCATGGGCTCATTCTACTCTTTAAAAACTCTGTAAAAAATGGAGCACCACAAGGTATTATTAAACCCATTCATAAATATCTAAAAAACATTGTTATTTTGTCTATTTTACAGCAGTAATACTTTGCTTTTATTGGTCTCATTTCTCATGTACTCTTCTTGTACGCCTCTTTTCTTGAATGCAAATTTTCCTCATGGTTTCACATCAGCGTTATGGAGTTTGCACACAGCCGTATTAGCTGCAGAATGAAGGAGCAAGTTACAGGTAGTAATGCGTTATAGTGTATGTGCTTATACAGTAGGAAAATAATGTGTATCGGTCATGTATTTAGGATAAAAGTTTCTTCTCTTGGTTAAGAATTATCACTAACAATACACAAAAACCAGCCCCTTTAACCACAACTTACAATTGCAAATTCAACATCTGGGGTGCAAAAAAGACATAACAGTGCATAATCTGCTCATCTTGGGTTGGTGTGTCTTATACAGTATGCCCCCCACCCACACTCTCCTCCCTCTCCCCCCTCTTATGTCTGCTATAATGCTTCTACACACAGACATACGCACGTCTCCTGCACACATACAAGATAAAGCGTTAAGAATTTAAGCCAATTAATTCATAGCTGCAGCATGACAAGTTATTTTAAATGATAAGGGCTAATGATCTCTAGATGAACTGGGGAGATACAGACTGACAGTTGTAAGTTAGCACATGATGTTGCACACAGTACAGCATGTATTTCATATAAATCATTGATCACTATGTGCAAATTACTGTCATTACTGCCATCCACCTTTGTTGTTACTATATGGACCAAAGAGACATCAAGCAGGACCATGGCCAATATATTATAGCAAAAGTGTTTGTGTGCTTAATCAATATTGTACATCCACAGAGACCCACAGAACAGAAACCACAACATGCACCTCTGTTTTACCAGCTTTATTGCCTTGACCTTGTATTAGGCATACAGTGAGATGTATAATGTGTGCAATCACAATGCATAGGACACAGCAGTCTGTAGGCTAAATCCAGACTGTCATAGTCCGTTTACTGGTTCATGGAGCTGCAGTAATCTGCATCCTGGTTGGTGGTGAGCAGCTTGTCCACTCTGACTCCGATGGAGGACAGAGTGCTGTGCAGCTCCTCGATGGTCTCCTCAGGGAGAGTTGGCTGCCTGCTCATGATCCAGGCGAACTCCACGTGTAGCACACCGAGGTCGGTGCAGCTGTAGACCAGAGAGTAGTTATCGTAGTCGGTGGACAGAACCCAGTAAGGGGCAGCGGGAGAGTCTGGAGAGGTGGAGAGAGACAATATTTTTAAAGATGATGCTCAACCACAGTGTTGGAATAATATGTTTCTGGTTTCCCACGGGGGGTTTGTGTTAAATTAGGAGTTCTTACTCTCAAAGAAGGAGACCAGGAGCTTGGCAGGCTCAGAGGGGTCTTTAGCCACTGCAGAGCCACTGATGGAGTTAATGGTCCCATCAGCACTAACAAAGATAAACAGTAAAATGTCAAAAGACAGCCAATTAGTAACAGTGACACAAACAGCGGAAACTACAGCATCTGACTCCTTTCAAGCTCAAGTTTTTAAGAGTGAAACATTTATTTAAATCAACAAGCAGCATTAAACATCTTTGACAGGCAGTAAAATTGATCTTGGTCTTAGTTGTAGTTCCAAAATTTTAATTTTTATTTATCAAAATCTTCAAGAATATGTGTGAATATGCCTCAAATGGTTATAACCAAATGAAAAGCTGTTGATGTTTTACTCACAGCAGCTCTCTGTTGAGGACACCAACAACTCCAGGGCTCAACAGGCTGTAAGTGGCGGTGCTGCATTCACCCTTCTGGAAGGCATGCGGCAGTCTCTGGATATCGTACCACGTACCGAGATACTGCAAAGATGGCACAAAGAACATAAGGGCATGAAGTAAAATTCACAGTTGATGAAGAACATCTTGAGGCAAGTTTTTGTTTAGCAAGACAAATGGTCCATCCTGGGAGGCCTGGTTTGTTTTATTTACGAGTTTAAAAAATATATATATAGTAAATGGTTTTGTATTCACCCTTGCAGCATCAAAGTTCTCCTGAACAGCAGGCTTGGGGCATCTTCCTGGCATGATGACCTGAGCGTTGGCGGCCAGAACAGACAGCAGCGTCAGGGAAATCACCTGGATGGCATTCATCTTTCCTCCACAACCTGTAGAGATTTTTTTTAAAGTCAATTATTCAGTTTTAAACATGAAAAATGAAAAGCATCATTAATGTATTGAGAGGAGAGGAGAATCACAGGTGCCACCTGTTTACCTATATTACCGGGTAGCAGTGAAATTCAGATTTTTTTGAGGTGTATTTATAGGCTTACATCAGTTATTAGGTTCTGCAGCCCCTCCTCCCTATTTGCACGTGAAGCTATTTTGAGAAAATTGAGGAGTGTGAGAATTGGCATCTGTCCACACAGGTATTTTGTGTTTAAACAGGCCTGTGACAGAGAAGCATTCACAGGTTAGTAGTGTGATTGTGAGATTACTGTAAAACACTGAAGCACAAAAACAAATGAATGAATGAATAAATGAACAAATGAATTTAAGCAAATCATTTGAGAGGTAATAATGATACATATTATGACATTTTCTTGGTGATACCAGTGCTATGGGGTAACAGTAATATCACAAAAAATAAGTCTACAGTTGGTGTACAAGTAGTTTTTAGCAACCTTTGTGGTGCAGCACCAGAGGTGGCAGCGCCGGTCAGTCGGTCGGTCAGTCCACCACTGAGTGAAATATCTCAGCAACTGTTGGATTGATTGCCATTAAAATTTGGTACAGACATTCAAGGTTTATAAAGGGTGTAAGCTAGTGAATTTGGTGGTCCTTTCTTCTACTGCCACCATTAGGTTGGTATTTCTGTTTTTTTTTAGTGAAATGTCTCAACAGCTATTGGTTGGATTGCAATGAAATTTGGTACGCATTCACATCCCCCATAGGATGATCCCAAAAATGTTCTTCTTTTTAAATAAGGTTTTCATCTGGTCAGTGTTTTAATTTGTCCAATACTTTGGTTTATGACCAAATACCTGAGAAACAAATGACATTCCCATCAGCCCTTAGCCTAGATGTACTTTGTGATTAGTGCTAATTAGCAAATGTTAGCATGCTAACACACTAAACTAAGGTAAATGGTAAACAACTTGCTAAACATCAGCATGTTAGCACTGTCATAATTGTGAGCATATTAGCTTACATTAGCGTTGTTAACAATGAATGTTGGCCTACCATTTAAATCCAAAGAAAGATCAAAACTCTGTCAAACTGAGTGAAATGATTCATATATATCTTTTACCAAATGTCCTGCAAATCATTTCACTTTTCATTTCAACTTTTTCTCGCTTTTTCTCATCTTCAAAGCCCTCAAAAACATTTTGCTACAGGGTTTCCCTTCGACTCCGATCTCCAGGTGTTTGATCAGCCCACTCGAGACTGATGTCACACAGAGGTCAAAATAGGCAATTCTTCTTTTACTGATGCAGACATGGGATGAGTGCTTCTTCAGTAGATTGAAAGGAAGATTGCATGCCAAGAAATATAGGCTATCTCGATAAAATGAGCTTTAAGACCTATAATTGTTTTTATAATCACCTGCCTTCAATCTGGGAGGGGGATTACGTATTTTACAGCTTTGGTGGTTGTCATCTAACGAAAAAAAGCAGCACATGTTAACAGTATTTGTTGAGCGAGTTATCATGAAAGACATTAATTGTTTCAGGTATTTACTGAATGTAGCCTCATAAATCTAGGATCTAAGGCTTTTCAGTTATTTCAGGGATTCTTGATCCTAAAGAATCCTACTACCCAGGATCACACGGTAATCAAGACCTAAACAAGATTTCCATCAGGCGTAAAGGGCGTAAAAGCTTCAACCTTAGAGGGATTAAACATTCAGTACAGTAGTCATTTGATGGGCAAAAAATGTACAGTAGGTGATCCGGACACCAGATTGTTACTGTAGGCTAATTAGAACATGGACACGTCCCTGTGCTGACCCATTGAATTTATAGCCAGTGCCTGTTTCCTGAGGTTAAACCTGTTCTTATCCCTTCGCCTCACTGTGACTCTATAATGCTGGGTGCAAACAAGACGGACAGAAATCCCTTATAAAAAGCTTACACCCAGGAGATTCCTAAATTAGCGGTTTACATGTCCTAATGCTCTGTTCCCTTAATTCCTAAATCCTTTATTAGTCTTTTTTTTTCTAAGTAAAAAATGTTCAACCTTGCTTGTCTGCTGGATGCCTACAAACACAGGCTCCTCCCCTGATTATGGCTAATTATTGTAATTAAACTAAAGATGTATAAATACCAATATAATACCATTTATTATATATACATATATAGATAGATAGATAGATAGATAGATAGATAGATAGATAGATAGATAGATAGATAGATAGATATAGATATATTATAATAATAATAGTGCACATATATCATCTGATGTTATTATACTGTTTATTTTCCTTCCATTGTTACTGCTGTTTCTCTTAGTCGGTGTCACAGCTACCATTAATATAGCTACTACCAACAAATAGCAACATTAACAGTAATAATAGCATTCGTAAAAATATTAAAGATGATGATAATACAATTAAATTTTGCATCTGTGCTTTTAATTTCCTTTATTAAAATTCTATTCTTATTTTATATTTAATTTTTTCATTCATGCATTTTCTTGGTTTTATGTATTTTTGTAAAGTCATTTTTAACTTGTTTCTGACTAAATATCCATAAACTACCCATTAGTGGTAAATTAATGTAGTATATTGTAGTTTGAGTTTTGTTTATTTGATTGAAATCAAATGAATGACATACAACAATGGAAATTAATATGTATCAAAAAAAATCCCAAGAGCTTATCTTTTTGGATTTAATTATTATGTCATGTATTATGTATTATGTTATTATGTTAAAAATTACTTCTACCTACCGTAAATAACAAAATAAATTCACACTGTTTAAGATATATGCTGTATAAATAGTGTACTGTATAATATATACTGACAACATGACATGACAAGATTGTAGAGATTAAAATCTTTGTTAAATATGCGTGACAGGACTTTAAGGAAGATGTCATTTTAAACAAATGGGTAAAAGAGTTCCATAAATTAGGACCTCTATATCTGATTGAGAATTTGTCTCTGCAACATGTTTGGTAAGGTGAAGATAAAATGACTGGTTGAATAGGAATTAATCGGTAAATTAGTTTGAAGGGTGTATTAGTAGTTAGTTAGTAGTAGTAATAGTTATTTTTTCCTAGGTATTAATAGGTTAAAGGTATTCATACATCAGCCAAAGAAAAACACACCATCAAGAGTCAAAGACTTTAGTTTCTCCACAATCATATCCCATTGTCATAAAAGCTGAAAGTAATGCAGTTGTTCTTGTGATGATGTGTGTCCCCTCTTGGCCACTTTGTCTTTTTATTCATATGTATATTTGGGGGGGGGCAAATTTTTAGTGTTCAGTAAAGTGACAGTAGAGAGCAGAAGGGGAGAGCGAGGTGGGGAGGTGACATGCAGCGGACATTGCAGTCATGTGGTAGGGATGTGCAGAGGGCCCAGTATTTGTGTTTGTATCTGTATTTGTTGAGGCAGCAAAATTATTTTGTATTTGTATTTGTATTCGAATAAAAGTGGAAAGAGGCTTAAAAATCCTGTTTTTGTTTTTGTTTTTATTACGCTTTTAATTTTAGAGAATTAAAGTGTTACAATAAGTGTCCATGAACAAACTACCTTACGAAGGAGGTCCCCACACTGAGTCTCGAACTGGTCTCCCAGACCATAGACAACTGCGCTGACTACTGAGCTAAAACTATAGTCATCACCTCATTGCAGACAGACCTCTTCCTATTTATACAGCAATAACACAGACAGCACAGTGTGTAACATGAAGGGAAGAACTTCAAAGGTGATTCTTGCTTTGCACTTTTCATTTATTGCCTACTTTTTCCCACCTAACTTTGTGGAAAGGAGAAGGGGAAAAACAGGTTACAGAGAATCCCTTGGGAGCACTTCACGTGTGTCAGTAGCTCAGCTTTATCTCTGGAGAACAACCCCAACTCCGGGAGTGATGTCCAAATTAGGAAATGTGCATCATGTAGCAGGTGGATGTGACTCCCCTCGTTGAGACCTGCTGATACACGTAACGGTGGAGCAGAGGAGAGAGACTGAGATAACGATATAACCAACCTATGTGCTGGTATCATAGACTGTAAAAAATATGGACATAGTCACTGTGACATCACACATTGGTTTTGAACTGCCGTTTTGAGGCCTCAAGTGTAGCGATTTGACCATCGCCATCTTGGATTTGGCCGTCGCCATGTTTGATTTTTGGAACCAGAAGTTACCATATTTGGGCGAGAGGGTGGAGCTGACCATAGCGCTAGCTGCTAGCTTGGTTAGCACGGTGCATTTACAATCTATGGTTAACAGTGCTAATGCCAATGCTAATGCTAATTTTCGCTAGCGAAAAACAGGCCTAAAACCATTAAAACAAAATGTACTCACCGGAAAAGCTAATCATCCGACTCATTGATTGGTATTTTATTACAACTACCACAATGTTACAATTAACTTTAGTAAACTGAAAACACACTGTGCAATAGCAGCAGCTACACCTATACGCAATGGTTACATTACGTAAGCAACGTTGTCGCCATGGTAGCGACTTGTCAATCACATCTTAGCCACGCCCTAAAGCATACGCTGCTTTATCATCTATTTTACTCTAATGGGGCCATAATTTACAAAATAAACATCATGCTGTATTGAAGAAGACTTGAAACTAGCGATTGAGACCATAAACTCATTAAGAAACCGTTTACTGAGGTAATAAATCAAGTGAGAAGTAGGGTTATTTTCTCATAGACTTCGTTACAATCGGACCTCTTTTTGCAGCCAGTGAAGTCGCCCCCTGATGGCTACTAGATAGAATACAGGTTTTTGGCACTTCCGCATTGGCTTCATTTTTCAGCCCCGGAGGTTGCCACTGGGCTGTTATTTGACGTTTTTTTTTTCTTCCTGAAAACAAATTATTTTGTAAAAAATTTGTATGAAACAAATATATATATAAATAAAAAATCCACTATTTGTGCTTTGCTGAATAACATATTTGTATTCAGGCACACCCCTATTATGTGGCAGGCGTCTTAACCAGTAGGCTGCCAGTGCACCCTTGGCCATTTGTTAAGGGGCTTGTTCACAGAACAGTAAAGTCCCCAAGTAACAAATCATGTGGCTTTAACTTAATATTTAAATTAAATAACCAGAAAGTGTGAGAGGTTCGGGCACAATTTGAAAGAACATTAGAGACACACACACACACACACACATACAGACAGACATCCAGCAGCAGGTCTGAACAGTGACGTCACTGAGAGGTCACAGCAGAATGGTCCAGCTTATTAAAGTTAATGGTCAGGCCACTGTTACGTACACAAATCGCAGCTCTGTCCAGCTCTGATGTGCAGAATGGCATCTCTCCACAGACAACTCTTCAACTATAAATTGTTCTACGGCAGCATTTGCCACTCCAGGTTTCATTCCTGCACACTAAAACAAGAGGATGAGGCTGCACTGTGGGCACCTGATCACCAAACCTGGACTATGTCCTGTAATGGTGTGGTGAGTGTTTTGCTGGCACTCATTAGGTCCCTCAATATGAGCATCATTTGGATGTCACAATGTACGCAAGCCTTGTTGCTGACCAGGTGCGCCTCTTCATGTCCAAAATTTTGTGAGAGGGATAGCTCCAGAAGGTTAATGAGCTGCATGGTGCTCATCACCAAAAGATAATGTGGGGAATATAACAGTAACAAATTTCATGACAATCCATCCAACAGTTGTCGAGATCAGTTTGGACCAAACTGGTCAACCGACCAACTGAACCAGTTAGTGAGACTAAAAAACATCTCAAACAACAGATTTACATATGGATTTGTTTTAGATTCCAATCATAAAAATTAAACAAGTGATACAGTCTTGACTTCTCCAGCTGGTCAGAGGCTCATTCAAGACGCAAGAGATTTGAAACCCTACAAGATGACAGGTGCCAATTGTTCATGAACCTAGTTCTGGCAGATTAGTGCAGACTCTCCTCAACTTCAATATTAGTCATCATTGCTAATCAGGGTTATAATCAGGCTTTGTGCGTTGCGTTCTCAGCCAAGGAATAGTTCAAATGCGTTGTTGAGTGTGTCTCAAAGAATTCAGGCAGTTATGGAGGAAAATTTAGGTCCTATCTGTTACCACATGCAGTAGGTGTACCCACCAGTCTATATGTGTAAGTAACCCCTAACTCTCCAAAAGCTCTTTACTATCCTGCAGACTGTAGAGGGAGATCTAAGTACCTCGCTGCCCCCCTCCACTGCATGTCTGCTGTTTAGCAAAATAACCACTCAGCCCACTGTTTGTGCATACCTATTTGCCCACAAGGCATTAAAGAAAACATACTTCAAAGTGCAGGCCCATGCTGTAAGCGGTTGGTGAGCACAAACTGTCAGATTAAGAGGTCTGAGAGGATGATCCAGCCAACATTTAGTCGGATTTCTAGCAAATTACCACCAAGCATGTTTGGGTCAACCCCCTGGCACCCTAGGGAGCGCAATACTTCTGACACCCAAACTAGACATATGAAGAAAAACAAAAACAAGACTGATCTCTTGGATTTTTAATGTCTACACTCAGCATCATGTAGCTTCTCTGCATGTGGCTCTAGAGCAGCTATGGGGGGGTTGGCCATTTTGCCACTGGAAAAGGAAGCTAAGCATTTAGGTGTCTTAACTATGGCCTAAAGTGCTAACAAGGGATTAGTGAGGTAAACGTTGAAAGAGGTTTAGCACTCCATGCTTAGGACCAGTGCTGCTTCAGTAATTACACATCAGTTGCAAGGTGCGGCAAGTAGTTGGATGGGAGATCATAGTGATGTCAGGACAGGGAGGGCTTACCGAAGGAGATAAGGCCAGCTAATGGAGATGAAATGAATCGGTATTTAAAAGGTCTTTTTTAGTTAAGGCAGTTAGCTGGCAGCAGACTGCACTCGGACCAGTTGGTTGGCTGGTGGGAGGCCATTTAGTTGGAAGTGAAAGAGCTTACAGAAGGTAGACTGACTCTGTGAGCTGTCCAAAGGTTTTTCATTTATATTTTTGACTTGTGTTTCCTCCTGAATTGGGACAAACGAGGTCCAAACTCTGCTCACTGGTGTGAACTTGAAGGTAAGTCAATTAAAAATTTTTTCAATATTCCCTACTCACCTTTCATTATTCTTATACCTCTGTTATGACTGATGTGTGTAGGATATATTTTATGTTTTGTAAGTCACATTTACTTCTGTGTTATTCTTGTAAAGTCACAATCTAAACAGTACAATCTTAAACAATATAAGTGTCTATTCTATCTAACATCTCAGTATGTGAGCAAAATGTACAGAAACTAATTTAAAATCCAGGCAGATTTTCCAGCCAAATATTTGCATCACAATTTTATAAAAATGCAGAACTTTCAAGTGGTAAATCTTGTCATGTAGAATGTAAATAAAAGGCGACTGATCCCTGAGTGAATGATTAATCTAGAGGCCAATGCGATTAGAGGAACAACCTTGAAATCTGTATAATTAACCTAATAATTAGTCCGGATTCTGTAAGTAGTACTTATGGAAATGAAAATAATGTTAAATGCACGCTGAATTGTCCTGTGATTAATTATGTCTACATGTGACTTACATACAGTATATATACAGTATATTAATTTATTATCACCACATTTTTCACCACTTTGTCATGTGAAATAATGACACCAAAAGTAATTCTTAAATCCACACTACCTGCAGCTCACCACATGTAACTGACAGAATATGCATGATTTGAGCATGCATGTGTTGCATGGGGGGATTAGGAAGGGCCAGACAATACTTCTGTCTTGTCTGATATGACCTCCTCAGGGCTCCATCTAAGTCGTCAGCAATTTTTCCCTTTAATTCATTCTTGTAATGAGATTAACTAGGCAACAGCAAATCCAAGGAGTCCAATCCCCGGATTTGGCAGCTGCGGTGTGGCCTCTGCTTGTTAAGGAAATATGACAGGAGTTTTAGAGCTCACCTTTGGTGACAATTTCACTCACAAAATTCTGAAGCCACTTAAAATTTACATGTCATATTCTGTAACTATAAGATGTTTGAGCGGGGTCAGGGTTCAACAGGTCTCAAGCTACAACATGATTTTAGAGAACTCTGTTTGCTTTCCCCTATATGTTGCCAAATATGAAAAGAGATCTTTTGGAATGAATGAATGTTGCTTTGATAAGTGTTAGCTGTGTACAGACTTTGTAAGGGATTCCTCCAGTTGGCTCCTCCAGTCGTCTCTTTTCTTGGGGCAATATCCTGTTACAGTTTGTAATACTAATTTGTCTGAACGAGCCCCGAGCACTGCTTTACTTGATGAACAGTTTCTGTAGAAATCAAACACATTTTTCTTGGTTTACAGCTTTATTTTTTCACTCTCAAGATGTAATCATTGAGTGTTTGAGCTATTGTTCATCCGCTCAAACTACAACGCCGAAAAATCCTAATCATCTTGAACTATGTACAATTGTTCACAGTGTCTCATAGGAAAGACTAAATCATTAACTCCCAGTGGAGTGTGTGTAAAGGCGATAATACATTACACAAAGCCCGGAGGCTCAGAGCTTAGTGCCCACTTGGGAATTACAAGCATATAAATGTTGAAATATGCTTCTTCTCGTTTGCTGATGCTAGCTGTTATGACATTGGGAGAGAAGGAGGTGGAAATAAGGTGCATGTGTTCGCACCACATAGCTCCACATAAACCGATTGCATCCCCAGATTTATCCCCAAGGTGTTTTTAGGACATCCTGGGAGCTAATGGAGGCTAATAGGCTTAGCACTTAGGGTGTATTGTCCGGGATGCTTACAGGCAAGGTTTGCTGAGGGTAAAACTCTAAACGTGCGGATTACCTCCAACACATCCCTTTAAAGTGCTGTATAGCCAGGACTTAGCTAATAGGATCGTGGGGGTAGCGGGGGCCTGGGAAGGTGGGGATGGGGGTTGGACAGACCAGCAAGGCGGTCTGCAGGCAGGTCAGCAGATGTAGCTAGCAGACTGTTG
This sequence comes from Thunnus thynnus, assembly GCF_963924715.1. Taxonomy (NCBI): domain Eukaryota; kingdom Metazoa; phylum Chordata; class Actinopteri; order Scombriformes; family Scombridae; genus Thunnus; species Thunnus thynnus. The sequence goes on from NC_089528.1 coordinate 21,516,187, forward strand.
CAGGACTAACAGAGGGATTACAGCCCTCAGATTAAATGAGCTTCAGAGGGAACTTGAGGGACGGTGGATAATGCACAAGGCCTCAGGGCAAATCTTATGACTGCATTTTGCTGGGGGAGGGGACAGCAGAAATAATGTGGTACAAGTACATGTGCACAGATTACACATGTATTGTACAAAGTTTCATACAAAAATTTGGTTTGATTTATATCTTTGTCATATAAAATTTACAATTTTAAGAAGTATAAACTAATATCATGAGAGAAGTTGGTTGGGTAGTTTTTGTACGACTCTGATTCAGATTCATCTATCCACAAACACAATGCACACTGGTCTTGGATTAGCAGAACTGGATTATTACGCTGTCGTTTACAGTATCATATTTTGTAATGGGATTTCTGCAGTGTAGAGGGCTAATTGGAGGTGTCTAAGGCGATTGTGCTTGTGTACACAAGCTGCTGGCTCAGCCAAGAGCAATGTGGCCATTAGGGGTTTGCACAGTATGTGTGTCTTTTTATTGCAATACTTATGAGGACCTGCTGTGTTTACAAGGATAAATAGATGAGAAAAATCCTTAAATGTAGCACTTCTTTTGCGGGTCTTCACATGTTCATGTGTTAGAGTTAGGATTTGGATTTAGGGGTTAAATTTAAGTTTAGGATTAGGTTTACTTTACGGTGAGGGTTAAAGTTGGTTTAAGATTAACACTTAATGCTATGGTTGAGGTAAGAGGTGAGAGTGAGGGTTAAAGGTTAAGGTAAGGTGCAAGTGCATTGATCTCACATTGGCAGTGGTTAGGGTTATATGTCTCCCCTTTGTTATCTATTTCAGTTTATTCTCTGGGAAGACATAAATGTCAAAGCTCTGCAACAAGAAGAAATCCTCTGTTCCATTGAATTAAAGTTTGCTGGTAGAATAAAAACATGTGTTTTGCCCACATTTGTTAATGTGTAGTATGTGATGACGATGTTCTGTGAGACATAATGATCTGTTTGTGAGATATTTTAGCATAATTATATATTATGGAGCAATGGCAGTCTAGCGCAAAGTTCAGTGACCTTCAACACCTCTTTAATGTATAGATCATTGCTGCACCCTAGTGGCAATGATAAGAAATTACAAAATTCCTACAGAGGCGCTTAGATGGTACAATTGCTGCATCTTTTAACATATCGGTATCTGAGTGATTAAAAACTCCTACATTCATTAATTTTTTCATTTTCTAGGAATTTACAATTCACAGTTACAATATGTAATATGATATTATAGTAACTAATTTGTCAAAGTTTGTGCTACCCGTTCCATTTTCCAGATTTTAACTTGAACCTCTTTTTAAACTTGAACAGTGATTCGCGTGGAGGTCAAAGGTCGTGTGTGTGTGTGTCATGACCCCACGGGAGCAGCTGAGGAAGATGACAGCACTGGGAGAGCAGGGGGCTTTGGATGAGAAGCACTGGTATCGTCTGGTCAACGGCATGTCGGCTGGAGGTGAGAACGGAAACAGATAAGACTAAGTGACATGACAATATAAAATCTGGCAGGTGTCTTTTTCTTGGAATCCGAAATTACATTTTTAAATAAAAATATTAGTTATGTATGTGAAAGTAAATTTATCGCTTCTTGAATTTACAAATTTCTTGACACATCTAAATTGTGCAAATTTCACTCTAATCTGGAGCTCCAAATGGGTTAAAAAAACATTGTGATGTGGTGTGACATTGATTTTAGTGTTGCTACCTGAAGTCATGAGATTCTCAGTCACGCCTGCAGTCTCCAGCGTTCACAGTCGGAGCATGTCTTTTCTTGCAGAGCTGAGGCACAGGCAAGAGATGATAATGAGAAACCAGATGGCCATGGCTCCACAGATCCTCACCCAGGGGCAGCAGAGGTTGCAGGGGGTCCCGACACAGTTTGAACCACGCTTCATGGAGAGGTGCGTTTGTGAATTCGCTCTAAAATCCAAAATAATAGTTCTCTGGAAAAAAGACACCCCTGAGAATAGTTACAGGTGCTGGAGGGAAGAAGACATGGCTACTTTAAGGCTTGAAAGGAAATTCTGATGCTCTTTTCTGTGGATTAAAAAAAATAGCAGCTGTTGAAGATGCAAACTGCTGATTGTCTGTTTATTAATAGCCCTTTGATATCATATTCCTTTCTCTATCAGGGAGTTGGTCCCCCCCAATGAGATGGTACCTTCTGATGCCAGACAGATGCACATGGCACCTCACCTGGGTCCACCTCTTACCCCACATGCCAGTGTCCTGCCTGGGAGAGCTTTCCCTGGAGCAGGTGAGCATGGCCCAATGCACATTCATGCCTGAGAGAATTTCCAGCCTGTCCATATAGATTTAAGGAATGTGAATGAGGATTAACAACCCATTTTTCTTTCTTTTTCTCAGCCGGCTATGGCTTTTTGCCCTCGGAGCCCATGGAAACAGTTGCCCGGCGACAGGAGCTCATTCACAAGCAAAATATAGCCAGGTAGAGCGTGCAACATCAGCATCTGACATTCCACCTACACACGAGTCTGCATCAGACATTTTATGCTTTCTCAAAATGTATTTAGCCTCCTCTGCTTTAGCAAAGTGTGATATTTTTATTCCATCTTTATTTTTGAACAAATGTGTCTAAAATATTTGTGTATGCTCCTGTTCAGAATGGAGATGAATGCCATCCTGCATCAGAAGGAGCTGGAGAACGCCCACCAAAAGGGACTGATGGGAATGGAAAACCCCATGTCGTACCCCTCGAACCCCATGGCGTTCAGAGGCCGTCAGCGCATGCCAGACGGCCACGACGTCTTCGTCCACCGTCCCACCTTGGATGAACTTCACTCCAACAGCATACTCATGTCAGCCAGCCCTTACCCACCAATCAGCACGCTGCACAGAGAGAGGGGACGCAGGGCGGGCCGAAGGCCGACCGCTCACAAGAGCGCAGAGAGCCACGTGGCCAACCTGAAGGGCCAAACTGAAGATAAAAGTGTAGAGCAGAGCCCAGGGGCCACATCAGGGGAGGAGAAAGAGGTGGAGGCAAAGGGCGACATGGGCGAGGAGTGCGCCGCTAGCAAGACGCATCATCAAGCCAAAATAGACTCTGAACTCGCCACGGGAAGCAGGAAGAACTACAAAGAGGGGGAGCCAGGCCTGCGTAAAGCCTGTGTTAACAGCCAAGATGGGTGCTCAGATGTGGCCAACAGCAGCGCAAATGACAAAGACATAACAAGCCAATGTTCAGCTTTCCAGGACAAATTCATGTATCCCTCAGCTGGTGGAGCCCTCACAGGCATGCCTTACATGTTCCCAGTCCCTGGAAATGGTTTCCTCCCACCTGGTATGTTTGAAAAATAAAAATCTACAGCTTAATTTTAAGACTTTTAATTCCTTTTTTTTAAGCAATGATTTTACTAATATAAATTCTTTGTTTTCCAGGTCCGCCGAATCTCTTTCTAAATGGTGATGAGGTGCCTGAGGACATACGGAAGTGGACAGTGAATGATGTTTACAACTTTATCAACAGTATACCCACATGTTCAGAATACGCTCAGGTTGGTATCTGCGGTTTTCTGTCATTGTTTCATCTCCATTCTTTGTGCTGTGTCTTTGTTGTGTTAATGTGAAATAATTTCACTCTGCAGACATTCAAGGACCACATGATTGACGGGGAGACGCTTCCCCTCCTCTCAGAGGAGCATCTACTGGACACACTGGGGCTCAAACTTGGGCCGGCTCTTAAGATCCGCTCACAGGTAAAGAAACACTTCATAAACCCCACAGGGAAATTTGTCTTGAAGCCAGGTGAAACATTAAACACACAAATTTTAATATATGACATATACAACATAATTTAATGCATAAAAGCATAAATATGTACCTACATAAGCTCACATAAAAACAATGTACATAGACTGTGGCCGAGCTCTGAAAAGTTGTAGTTTCAGACATAAAAGAAAGAAATATTCAGACTGGACCTCCATTAATAATACAATATAATGTAATCCAATACATCAACAAATTACAATACAGTTGAATTAACACCTTTCTGGCACAGTCTCAACATAATTTGAACATTACATAACAGCAGGATATGTCAGTGGAATAATTTCCTGGTTGCACTTTTCCAGGGGGTGATAGCTTGTGTAGCTCATTAACTTAATCATATTCATTACCATTAATACTCTGTGGTGTTTAGTTGAGTTTATTTGTAGAGCACAGTATCATATAAGCAATTCAAAGTGCTTCACAGAGTGATAATGTATGATATATATATATACACACACACAAATCAGCTGGCAGACTGTTCCATATTTAAATATGTGTCAACTTTCTTTATGGCTCCACAGGTGTCCAGGCGCCTGGGCAGCATGTTGTACATGATGAACCTGCCGCTCTCCACCCCCACCCTGCAGGCCACTCCTGAGAAGCCTGTGGATCACTCGTCAGAGATCGGCTCCCCAGTTAACTGCAACAGTGAGGAGATGTTGGCAAGTCCAAGAGACCCTGATGTCCTCAAGTCCACAGAGCACCTTCATGAAACAGAAAACAATTCCCCTCCATCTGCCAGCAGTGAGACAGCCTGATCAGTGATGATATTATGGAAATATGAGGACACATGCAAAACTGACCAGGATGAATCTGCGCCTACAGCACTGCCTGATAAACTGCTGCTGCCCCAGTGTTGTTTACATGATGATTTACTGGATTGAAAATGCTTTTTTACTATTTACTACTGCTGCCTGGGCTTATGATACACAGGTCCACAAGACCTAAGTGTCTGCTAAATATTTGTATTTGACATATATTTTTATGTATCTGTAAAAGTGGAGTGAAATTGATGATGATTTTGAGTTATGAGGAGCTAAGAAGGTCTTATATATTTTTTTGGGCCTAAGTCTCCAAACGTCTGATTGTAGCTTTAAATTCAGTTTGGATTTATGTTAAGCTGCTATGTGTCATTTTCTTAGTGGGTCTGCACGAGGACCTTAGAAACCATATGGGGATGGTTTTATAATCAAATAATGAAATACTTGTGTGTGTCCTTTGGATTTGGATGTTTGATACCTTTTTGGTTATGTTTGTTTGTTGAATGGATTGGAAATAAAAGTGTTTTTCTACACAGGAATCTGTAGTACTGTCTTACTCTCATCATAAGGAATAAATATGTCAAGACCAAGAATCACATGTTGTCAGTGGTGGAATGTTAATGTAAGTGCATCTACTCAAGTACTGTACTTAAGTACAATTTTGAGGTATCTGTACTTTACTTGAGTATTTCTATTTTGTGCCACTTCATACTTCCACTCCACTACAGGGATATATTGTTTTTTTACTCTGCTACATTTATTTCACAGCTATAGTTACAGGTTACTCTTCAGATAAACCTTATATATGTCAATTATTTGTTATATAAGTGTTGTTGTAGATTTGACTTGTCAACAGTGGCCTATAAGGTGTTAAAATTAGCTCTAGCTTGAAAACATTAAATGTTGCATACATGTACACATCAGTGAACAGTGATATTTATTTAAAAAAATTTTTACATTTTTTGTGAAAATTATTATTGCAAGCAGAGGATTTTATGTCCTAAAACATGTCTGGATGGGATCTTTACGTAATATTTTGAATGCAGGATTTTTACTTGTAACTGAGTATTTTCTTATTGTGTCATTGCTACTTTTACTTAAGTAAAAGATCTGAGTACTTCTTCCACCACTGCATATTTTAAGGAAGAACATGTTGTCTGTCTGCGTCTCGTTATGAATGAAATCGCCTTAAGCGCTTATTCTCGCGATACTACACGACTGTATGCGCGCGCGCCGCCTCGCGCACGTCGGAGGAGCTGAGTTGGAGGATCATGGCGGAACGCAGGAGGCACAAGAAACGGATCCAGGTAACATAATTTGATTCATTAAAAATTACTGCCTTTACTGAGTGGAGGACAACATACAAACATCACACGCTGGATTATGACCTGTTGCGGGATGTTTGTTAACGGCAGCATCCTCGTGAGGAGCCGTTAAAAGACGGCAGATGAATCTAGATGATGGCTAACGGTAGCTAGCATTAGCTGGCTGGTGAAAATAAATGTCAGTATTTCTGTTTGGATGAGGCATTTCTGTAGCTGGTTATCGGCTTTTCCACTAGTAGCACACACGCTGGTCTTCGCAGGAAAGCTGTTGTAATTGTTGGCCACTGAGCTGTCCCACCAGTCAACCGTTTTGTGCGTGATTGAGCTGGCAGTAAACGTTTTTGTGGCTAAGCTGCGTCAGCTCTAAGCAGACGTGTTTACATAATGTGAGCCAATCTGTGGGAATTTTAATTAATGAGTCAATACGTTGCATCATAATGCTCCTTATTGTGCAGGTATCAGACAGTCAGTGAGGACACAAGAGCGCTTTTAAGTCAAGAAGTGAAGATTTAACGCTGCTAAAGTAAAACGCAACAGTTTATAGAGTGGCATCACTCGACTGGATGTAATAATCATGTCAATAGTTTGAACTGTGGATCCCAAATCCTTTCCTTAAAAAAAAACAACAAAAACCCAGACATTTCTGATCTAGTAGCACCATTATAATCATTCACTGATGACCACAACTCCACATTAATTTGATTATTTATTAGTCACGTAGAGAGAACATAATGTTTATATCCCAAAACAAGAACAGAAGCTCAGCTCAGCTGTCCACTGATAATGATGCTGAAAGATCCCCTCCAGACATGTTTGAAGACTCTGCTTTGACAAATAATGTGTGTCTGATATGGTTGCTCCACAAAAAAAGTTCAGTTACTTCCTTAAAAATTCTTAAAGTCTCCCTCCACTCAAAAATATGTTTCTTCTTGTTCCTATAGTTGGATGTTTGAGCTTCTCTGTGCAGAATGATGTATGTGCAGAGTTGGACACTAGAAGGCTGTTTTCACATTCATCTACTGAAAGTGGAAAGTTTCCTCTGAGCTCACAGAAAATCAGAGTTGAAGGTGAAGACCTTCGGGCATGGTTTGTGACATCACAACTAGTTTGGAGCCAATCCCGGTCCGGTATTCAACTTACACAAGTGCGATTTGGAAACTTGAAGCCTCCAGTGCACAAACACTGAGAATAGACTTTACAGTGAAGAAGGAGACATCTTGTGTCCAGCAGTTAAACTTCTGAGACGAGAAGTATTTGCATTTTCATAGATTCTGGATTTGAATGAAGGAGCATGGATAGATGTAGTTTTAAGGACTTTGTTTGTGGAAAAACCATTGTAGACAAAAATGATTATTCATATTAGAGTACTTATATATGTCTTAAAACATGTCTGGACATGTACTTATTCTCCCTTCTCATTAAAAATCCAGAATCTGTGAACATGTAAATATTTTCCTTTTCAAAAGTTTAACTGCTGGACACAAGATGTTTTCTACTTCACTGAAAAATCCTCCGTCTATGTGCTCTGAAGACTTCAAGTTTCCATATACCACGTGTTAAGCTGCATATTGGACCACGTTTGGCTCCAAAATAGTTGTGATGTCACTAAATATTCTCGTAGGTCCACACCTTAAACTCTGATTTTCTGTGAGCACAGAGAAACTTTCCACTGTCAGCAGATGAATGTGAAAACAACCTTCTGGTGTCAAACTCTGCACATACATCATTCTGCACAGTGAAGCTCAAACATCCAAATGAAATGACATATTTTTGAGTGGAGGAAGTACTTTAAGATCCAGATTAACAAAAATTGTGATTAGGGTCCTCTCTGAGGATGATAATGTGCTTGCAGTTATCATTCAGACATATTGTGCTATAAAGCTGCAAGCAAAGATAAGCTGAACAGTTTTCAATCCATGAGATGCATGGTGAAAATGATGTTTTTTCCTGTTGCAAGATATCGTACCATCCAGTATTGCAAAATCCACCCAGTTGCCAGGTAGATCCACCTACTTAAAGCTAACCTTGTCCTTAGTGTTTTGTTGTTGATCTAAAGCAGGCAGACAAAATATTAGAAACACCTCTCAAGATAATTCAAAACAATTAAACAGCACCACGAACTACAGCCTTCAAGTTAAATGCAAGCTGTTGTTTTAGACTACATTACTTTTCACCAGGTGCACCTAACAAACTGGCAGCTGAGTTATGTTCTCTTGCCTATTGGAGTTCAGTTACATAATAACACATACTGTTATCTCATTTCTGAGCGGACCGCAACCAAAGAGGCCTCCCAACATCATCACTCTACATTACACAACAGTTGTCTCCTTGTTTTCTGACATGATTTCTCCTGATTAGTTCAGCACTGCTTACCTTTGTGTATTTCTAGTCAAAACTGTTACTTAGATATGGCCAGTCCTTTGGTCTTGCTGTGGCGCTCTAGCCATCAGGCATCCCAAACCTGAGAGTTGATTTTCTATGTGGCCACACAGTCACAAGCTAATCCCCTCGTGATGAAGCCAGGTAGATCATATAGACGGTGACAGGGGGCTTTCCGTTTAGGGGTTTCATGTAACCGAGCGGTGTGACTGATACCTGCTTCTTTAAACAAAGGCTTGTTTGAGGGCTTCGTCTTCCTCGTGTTGCTGGCCGGAGCCAGCTGGACCGAATAAAGCTGCACTGAATCTCATTGAGCTGATGCACTCATTCCCTCCTGTGTTGGCATGTGGTTCAGTGCTGCTGGCAGGAGAGCAGACAGTGCAGATGTTGTGAGAAACGAGGATGAGTTGGAGGAAGATTTGGGGGACTTCTTTTATTGCAACAGATACTCTTAATGCTTTGCAGCCTTTCATTCAGCCTCAGGGATTTCATGTTTACGTGATAAACAATTTTTAGGCACCAATCTAAGATATAATCACTAGAAAGGGAAACATTAGAGTGTTGTGTGAGGAGTACTGATGGGAGAGTGAGTTTTCAGAGCTGGAGATCCCAGCACACCCTTCAGGTAGAGATGTTATATTCATAATGTGCCAGTTGAATCTTGCTAATTGCAACTTTAAATGTTTTATGAACTTTGTGAAAATTAAAACCCTGTTGCTTGTTTGCAACTTTTTTTTTTCTTTTACCAAAATGAAGCAGTTTACTGAGGGTCATCCTAACTTCTTTTTCCGTTACAAGGCGTGATCACAATAAAAGCAACACTTAAACTGTGCAATACAAATGCCAAAATCCTGTCAAAAAGTCTGAGAGGTGTTGATTCAACACTCATCATTATTCAGAACATAGTTTGTGGTGTCTTATTGACAAAATATCAGGTACAACAATACAAATTAGACAGCACCAGTAGTTTTTTACAGGGTTACTGCATTTTTATATACAATACAGGTGTTGTTTGTACATGTCTGTGGTAACTTGTGATGCAGTAACGGCTGGATAATATTACCTAAAATCTATTTCATGATTAATTGACACCTTTTACCTTGACAACAACACATACAGTAATATGATGACCTTTGTAATACATGAATGCATTATTTTTCCTTGCTTCTATTGGCTTATTTCTGATATGTTCGTACTGATTGATTACGAAATTATGAAAATATTAACTAGACTGCAAGCTGATTGCAAACTTCTGGTTAGATGTCACTGGCTGCTGTAACTATTCTCAGCTTAATTATATAAGGTTTGTACATTTTGTTCAAATTAAGAGATCCCTAAATTTGGCAGTTTGCTAAATTTGGTTTATTATCCAGCCAAGGATGTAAATGAAATATTTACTTTGTGTCCGTCTGCATCTGTATGTGTTTGTCTGGCCCCGCAGGAGGTGAGCGAGCCCACCAAGGAGGAGAAGGCGGTGGCCAAGTACCTCCGTTTCAACTGCCCCACCAAGTCCACGAACATGATGGGCCACCGGGTCGACTACTTCATCGGTTAGTGCTCGTCTGTGGGATGTGAGGCAACAAGCAGATATGTCAACACACGACACCTGCGCAACGGGTGGAGCGTGAATCAAGACATGACTGTCAAAAACCTGCCTTCTGTTTGCTGTCCAACACACAGAAGGGACGTGTTTACTGAACGATGATTCATCACAGTTTGATGTTGTCACAGTAAATTAAACCAGTGCTGTTTTGGGGGTTTTAAGTCATTATTTTGGGGGGTAAAATCTGCCACATTAATGCAAAGTTGTCAAATTCTTAAACACAGCTTCAGTCTCGTCCCACACAGATAGATTTGTCTTGTCCTGTGACACAGCAGAAGACATTTGTCAGTTTTTAGGAAATGCCGTTTACTCAATAGTTGTGAAATTGCGTATAACTGCTGAGTCCTATTACTCATCATCATCATCATCACCACCACAAGACCTTATCAGTGCTTACTGCTTACTGCTGTGGGCAGCCATATTTGTCTGTCTGTAGCCCTATAGCACTGCCTCAGGCCTTTATTCTAGTTTCTTACATTATTCTTCTAATCAGATAATTACTTCAATACTTAAACATACTTATACTTATCAAATGAAGGGATGATGAGACATTCTTAATGTTAAAAAAAGAGGAAATCTGACTGGATCTAAATTACTGCCATCAGTTCTGTCTAGAATGCAGTTTTTAGATGATCAAGAATCTAATTAATAGATTGGATGTGCATTAACTGAGTGCATTTATAATTCAACACAGGCTATAAAATGTTTTGCACTAATGGCAATTTTTCAGCTGATCAATACTATAAAAACGCTGTTAACCAGGATAACCGCAGCATGACATTTTGATACAGTGCCAGCACTACTCTTTATGTTGTTTTTTTTTTTTTTAAATGTCCGTCTTTGTGTCCCTACATCAGCCTCCAAGGCTGTGGACTGTCTGCTGGACTCCAAATGGGCCAAGGCTAAGAAGGGAGAGGAGGCGCTCTTCACCACCAGGGAATCTGTGTTGGATTATTGCAACAGGTTAGCTGATCATCACACGCTGCCGGGCCTCAGACATTGTAGATGGATAGTGTGACTGTGTCATGTAGGATTTTATTAGAAAAGGTATCTGAGCATGTGACATATACACTTACAATACAGTTACTGGCTTGTAAGGCTGCAACTAACGATTATTTTCATTATCTGAGTATCTGCCAATTATTTCTTGATTCCTCATTTAGTCTATGTAAAAAAAAAAGCCTGTTATAATTCCCCACAATCCAAACAGATGTATTCAAATGTCTTATTTTGCCTCATCGACAGTCCAAAACCCAAGAATGAGAGTTTACTGTCATGTGTGACACATAAAAGCTTCAAATCCTCACATTTGAGAACCTGCAACCAGCACATTTTAGCATTTTCTTCTGAAAAAATGATTAAAACGATCAATCAATCATCAAAATAGTCGCAGATTAATTTTCTGTCAACTAATCGTTGCAGCTCTAATTCTGTTTACTACCACAAAAGGCAAAGAGAAGTAACAAATAGTCACACTTGAGAAGCTGGAATCAATTCATTTTTGGCAATTATGCGTAAGAAAATGATTTGAACAATTAATCAGCTATCAAAATAGTTATATCAAACAATCAAATAGTATTTATTCATTTTCTTTTGATCAATTAATCAACTGATCGCTATCGTAAGCTCTACTAGCGTGAAACAAAAATTTGACTTGAGTGATTAACTGTGAAGAAACCTGCAAACTCAAGGCTCAAATTTTTTGCATTTTTGGGAATAAAATCCTTCACATGACCCCTGAATCTGTGCACACTGACTGAGATTCCTTTGAACAGTAACGATCTGATCTTAATCAGTGTTTTATAACCAGTCGCTCTCCTCCTCCCACTGCAGACTCCTAAAGAAGCAGTTCTTCCACCGCGCTCTCAAAGTGATGAAGAAAAAACCAGAGAAAGACACCAAGAAGGAGAAGGAGAAAGAGAAAGAGAAAGAGAAGGCCAAGGGCGACAGCAGCAAAGAGGAGGAGAAAAAAGGAAAGAAGGAGAAAGAGAAGAAGAAAGAGTCCGAGGCCGGGGAAACCAAGAAAGAGAAGAGCGTACGTCACCGCCAGTGTGAACACTTTCACTCTCATGTCCTGACAAGATAGTGCTATCACAGTCGGAGGTTAAAATGTCTCCACAGAGCAAACAGGCTTTACACCACTAATGAAATGACAGTTATACGGCAAAAATAAGAGAAGCAATAAATACTTAGTTGATGATCACGGCACAAAAAACTGGCTGGAAAACGTTTGAGCTTTTTAAAATGCGTCAGCAGCTTTTGATGGATTTTTCTCCGCTGAGCTCAGTCTGAAACGGCGTCATCAGTGTCGAACAGTTCACCGACTCCCCCAGACTGACTGCAGCTCTTTATCTGTGCTTTATGACCGGCTAGAGTCATGTTGACCTAGTTGATTTGATCGGGCCTCCTAACCTGACAGTAAATGGCTGGATATTGACGTTAAGGTTAAAGTACATGTCGAGACAGATCTTTAAAAGTCTTGGAAAGAAGAAGCTCAGTCATGTGTACATGGTGTCAGATCTGGGACAGTGAAAAGAGAAAGTATGACTGAGTGACAGATTATCAGGTTAGGTTACATTTTATGGGCCAATATGCTTTTTTTTTTTTAATGGTGTGATCATCCAGATCATGTTGCGTTCACTTTCTACTAACAACAGTCAAAAACTTACAGCGAGGATAAAGAAAATGATAAAGTTCATGGTTTTCTCACCAGCAAAAAATATTTTGAGGATATAAAACATTTTATTTACAATATATGATTATCTATCGTTGAATACTCTCACAGGATGACAGTCCCGGGAGCCCCAAGAAGAAGAAAGAGGTGAAGAAGAAGTTTAAATTGGAGCCTCATGAGGATCAGCTGTTCCTGGATGGAAATGAGGTGAGCGGGTTTACAGGATGACACATAGGAGAGAGAGAGAGCTCTGTGTGTGTGCGTGCGTGCGTGTTCACCTGAACGACGATAAAAATACAATACACCTCTTGTCTCGCCTCTTCAGGTGTACGTGTGGATTTACGATCCCGTCCACTTCAAGACGTTTGCCATGGGATTGATACTGGGTGAGTCAGTGGTTGAAAATCATAAGCACGGTAATCTGTTGCAGATCGCAGCTGATTTTACTTCTCTGTACTCACAACATCTGTCCACGTTTGTTTTCTGTTTTTCAGTCATTGCAGTGATAGCAGCCACGCTGTTCCCACTGTGGCCAGCAGAAATGCGTGTAGGCGTTTATTATCTAAGTGTTGCAGCCGGCTGCTTCGTGGCCAGTATATTGCTTCTCGCTGTTGGTAAGTACACATACGTCATAAATAATCCCATAAGACAATGTTTATTCAGAATATTACATTTGAAAAAAGTGGGGGTCGTCTTATATTTGAGGACGAGACAATTAGATGCTTACAAGATCAGATGTCCTATTTCAATAGAGAGTCTACCGCTGTAACCGGCTCCTACAGAGAGCGTTGCATTATGGGTTGTTTGTAGCCTTATTGTCGACTAGCTAGCAAGTGTCTTCAAGTCTGTTTATAGTGAGTCTGTCAGTCAGCACTTAAAGTGTTTTGTTAGATCAGTTTAACCTGCAGGAGCGTCTGAAGGCTCATGTAACGTGTTTTTCTGCCTCAGAGGAAATAAATTTCATGACGAGTGAAAACGAATCCACATCGTCTCCCGACGTCTTTGCTGCAGAAACACACCGCATCTGTCGATTACTGCTGTCATAGATGATGAGGAGGTCAAACAGATAGAAACAGTCTGAAAAATGCAAACTGACAGGAGAGTGTGCAACAAGATAGACAAATTTGAGATTTACATTCTTCTTTAAGATAATAATTCACTTCTACAAGAGAAAAGGCTTCAAAGTTGAGGACTCTCTTCCTCTTGGATTAATGGAAAACGTTCCCAACAGGACAAGTCTGAAAGTGGGTAGTATCTTTAAAAAGTATTTTTTACAAAAACAGCTGTTGCCATCTTATATATACGGGACAATATGGTACTTTACGGAGCCCCTAAAAAAGTTTTTAAAGTTCTTGCAAGACCGTCAAGATCATCCAGAGTAGGCGTTCGTTCATGGTCAGAATTCATGGTCTGTGAAGATTGATAACATTGTAATTTGTGTCTTAAAGCACCAGGTTTAAATATAAATAAACATTTTTAGCATAGATTCCACATTAAAAGTCTTATATATGTAGGAAATAGTAGTGCAACCAAAAAAGTATCCACTATAACAAAATCTTCATGCAATACTAACATTTTGAAAGATGCATCATTCACATTAAAATTCTACAAACGGGGACGTTATATACGAAGTTGTGAAGATGTTCAGATATGTGCTGCTTTATAAAATAAACCTTTATATTTCCGCACATTTCACAGAGCTGCAGACTCACATTGATTTCATAAATTAAAATGTCTTTTTGATTTATAACTGCTCACTCAGTTGTCATATCAAAAAAAATAACGCTGTAATAGATTGCGTGAGCGGTACCAGTACGCTGTAGTTTATAATTGATCTCACTGGTTGTTGCCTCTCTCCTCAGCCCGCTGTATCCTCTTCCTGATCATCTGGCTTGTGACTGGCGGGCGCCACCACTTCTGGTTCCTGCCCAACCTGACAGCGGACGTGGGTTTCATCGACTCGTTCAGGCCGCTCTACACTCACGAGTACAAAGGTCCTCGAGCCAGCAACAAGAAGGGCTCAGACAAGTCGGACGAGAAGGACAGCGGCGCCTCCACCAAGGCTCAGAAGTCGGACAGCGACGAGAAGTCGGACAGCGAGAAGAAAGACGGCGACGACGAGGACTACGACGAAGAGGACGAGAGCAAAGAGGCGGGGCCGGAGGAGAGTAAAGAAGCGGAGGGGGAGGGAACGGGGGCGGATCGCCACTCGGACACAGACAGCGACCGCCGGGAGGACGAAGGCTCGCAGCACAGCAACGGAAACGACTTTGAGATGATCACCAGGGAGGAGCTGGAGCAGCACACAGAGGAGGAAGAGGGAGAGGAGGAGGAAGAGGAGGAGGAGGAGGAGACGCAAGAGAGGAAAGAAGGGGGTGGGAGTGAGACTAAACCCCAGACTGCTGAAACATAAACTCTTACAATCCTGTCACACTCTACTTTTCTCTCTGTCCTTCCCTCCCTTCCTCCTGTGATCCCAGGACCTGCTAGTCCAGTCTCTCTGAGCCCGCCGGGAGGAGGAGAGGCTCCCATCTCTTGTTGTTGAGATCTTCCACTAAACAGTACCGACAGACCAGTACCGGGATAGACACAGCGGTGAAAGTAAACGGCTATGACAATGGGGAAAAATGTATAAAAAAAAAAATATAGAAGCCTTACGGTGGATCTGATTCCTCCCACCCAAATGTTATTTATGCTATTAAGTAAAAAAAAAACAAAAAAAAACAAACTGCCACCGGACATGTTCGCCTGAGGAAGTTGTCACAAAAAAAAAAAAAACCCCATCAGACCAACAAGAACTCTGATGGAGAGTTTTCATTTCTTTTTGTTTGTTTGTTTTCTTCTCGATCTCTCGTGTCATTTCAACTCAAAACGTCTCTTGTTTTATTTATGTCCCTTTTCTTTGGTTAAAAACAGACCAGAAAGAGAACACATGCTGGTTTCTTGTCCCTCCTCCTTTTCATTTCATTTCATTGTCGTCTTTGAGCCCCAAGTTGTTGGTACAATCGCATTCGTTTTTGGAGATTTTGGGGCACCTGATTTTTTTTTTTTATCCTTTTTTTTGGTCATCTCTGCCAGGAGCACACTTCACATCCTGTTAAATGCCAGCGAGTCTGATAACTTTCTCAAGCAGCACTTAAAGCAGCGCGTCTGCTTTTGTCAATGAAACCTGAACTAAGCCGGATGGACCAAATCTTGTCGTTTACTCAAAAGGAACCTAAAAAAAAAACAACAAATCGACCATTTTGTGGCTGGATAGAGTATTCGGAGAGCAGAACAGTACGAGGTACTTGCCATTTTCAGTAAAAAAATTTAAAAAAAGCATTTTTTTATGGCTGATGATCATAGTGCAATCCTCCACACAGTCTGAAGTACTTCTAGTTCATGTTTAATAACGTGGGACTCATCTTTAAGAGTAAATGTGAGCAACTGGGACATAGCTGGCATACTTCATTTTCTTTCTTTTTTTCTTTTTTTTTTTCTTTTTTTTTAAAAAGGTTGCATTAAAGCTAGAAGATAACACATTCAGTGATTAACTGTCTATTTGCAAACAGAACCAGATAATAAAGTAAAGCAAATTAGTGCCAAACACGACTAATAATAATCTTATGCATGTTGATTTAATATGGACAGTTGAGTGTGAGCGAGGGGAGGGGGGGCAGGGAGGGGGCGGGGGCGGGGGGGGTTTGGTACATTTGTTCATTCATCAATTTTGTAACTGTGGTGTCAAACTCCAAACCTTTCACATCTTTAAATAAATAAAGAGGAGGGAAAAAAAAAGCACAGCACAAGGTTGTTAGTGTGTAGCTAAACAAAGATTTTTTGGTCTCAATGAAACCGTTTAAAAAAAAAAGAGTGTTTTTCGCACTTGACTCAACATCCGAAACCTGTCCTGTCTAGTCTCTCGCACAAGCTGTCGCGTGTGAAAACAGCAGCTTCTTGAATCCAGCTCGCCGACTCAACGGTTGGCTGGCGGTCGCGGTCCAGCTCCACCCTGCAGGCGGGTTAGCCGAGGTCCAAGCTGATCCTTCACATCATCTCCTGGCTAGAAAATGTTTTAGGTGCTCTTTTTAGTCATAGCGAGGATTATATTTAAGTATAAAAACAGAAATGTATCATTTATATATGGATTCTATTGATATATCAAATATATACATACAATACTTACAGTCTATGAAACTGTAAAACTGTTTTTCCCTTTTCTTTTGTATTAGGAGGTATCATTTGTATTCCCCAGAGTGTTTGTAACACTCATTTTTGTTTTTTTTATATGATTATGAGTTACAAAATGTCAAGATTGTACTCATTACTTAAAGGTAACATCTGGGATGAGACAGATAAGCAGCAGGAACTTGTTAGATACTGTATCTGCTTTTGTTTTTGTCAATTTTTTTTCTTTGTACGTTTGCCACCGTAACGTCGAATGTGTGATGTGGTCGGTTTGTTGTGCGTTCAGCGCTGCCACTTTTGTATTTCTCTCACAAAGTCTGGTCAGTCATTAACCTCGAGGTTATGAAACCAGTGGCTTGTGTAACACGGACAGCAGCGACCTGCCGTTTCCCACTTTCTCCGATGTGGCAAACTCTGTTCAGTGAAAGAATATTTTTAATATACTTCACTCGGCTTTCTGTACATTGTTGTCCATTTGTTTTGCCTAAAAAACTGAAGTCACCTCGACTGTATTTAGTAGTTTTGTCTCCTGTAATCCCACTGACGTTTGTAGCTCTTTGACTTTACAATTCTCACAACGTCATGTTGTTGCTCTTGTTTACTTTCTAGTATCTTTGTTTTGTTTTGTTTTCCCCAACGGGCAGAGTGCATCTCTGTGTCCTGGGCTGCCAGTGTGCCAGTCGCTGTACTCTCAATATTGGCAAAACCATTTCACAAAAGAGAGAAAAAAAAAAAAAGAAATCTCCCAGTTGTTCTTGACTGTTGCACAGTATCGGTCTGTTGTATATTGTAGTATTACTCTCTCTCTATGCTGCTGCTTCTCATCGCACATTTCTGGGGGAAATAAAAGTGAAATTGTAAACATCCATGTTTTATCTCTGGTCAAAAAAGAAAAAAGGAAAAAAAACGTGTCTTTTGATCGCCTAGTTGTCCACATTTGGATCAATATCATTCTGAAGACTGTCTCATGCAATATTGGAGTATAATTTAATAAATTGGATGTCTGGAAATATATCTGTATCTTATAATTGCAATAAAAATATAGAAAGCACACGAGTATTGTGATATTTTCTCCTCGGTGGGACAAAAACGCAGCATGTCGTCTTCACCCTACTTGTTTAAGAAAAGAAAACCAAGTGTGACAATGTTTTGATCACTAACGTCAGTGCTTGTGTCTAGAAACCTGCTGCGAGAACGTCAACAATATTAATACAAATCAAAAGGATTGAAAATGTAAATATGAAGAGAATTGTTTCTGCTAACGTAAATGTTAACAGCAGGTCGGTGAGTTTCTCAGGCACAAAATATACTAACAGCGAAAAGTTTTACTTATATTTTCTGTACTTTTTTTCTACTTAATGAAAAGCAGCCTTAAAAAATGTACCACAGCTGGATTTCCCCTCAGTTCAACACTTTCTGCCTCCTCCTGCAGTCAGACTGTCAGTTCCAGCTGTAGTTACACATCTGGATGTCCGCAGGTCCTGAAACAATCTTAAAATGTTTATTAACAAATTTCCAGATTATTGTTCTGAATAAGATTCTTTTCAGTTTTAAACTATTACAGTTTCCTGGTAAAACGTTTCATACAGATCATAGTCTAACAGGTCAGTACTTACATTTATTTTCATGCATTTTCAGATAATTTGGTCTCTTAAAGTCCGACTTCAAACAAAGATCAGACACAAAAACAGCAAGTGTTTAAGCTTTATTTTCACACAAACTGCCTTCTGCTACAAGACTTTGACATGTTGACTTGAAAACGACATGATTCTCTGCTTCATTCAGTCTTGTTTTCCTGTGATTCATGCAATCTGCTGCAGAATTAAACTGAAACAACTGAAAAATGTCCTTTAAAACAACAGTTAGGAGACCAAGATAGTGTGAACTTAAGGACTAAAAGATTGTACAACATGTTTGTACAGCAGAAAACAATCACATACAGTATTTTAAAGCTCCTGTCTTGAAAATATATAAATATCACATAAATATGACATTAAATAAATTTGAATCCTAGAATCCTGTATGTACAAATTTACACTTATAGGATCAGAAGTCTTATATTTCTTAATTTCTGCCTTATGAGTGTATTTCTACCTCTAATCCTAACGAGTTAATGTCAGTAACACATGGAGTCTATACACTGAACATCATCATTGATGATTAAGTGCTCCAAAAAAAAAAAAACAAACAAACAGTTAACAGAATATTCATGAGGCGCTTTGGGTGATCCTCTACCTTCACATCACAGGATTATGTAATAATGGGGTTTTTTTTCCATTTCCAGGTGAGAAACATGCTTTCTCTCTGTTAGCTACTGATAAAACTACAGTGTATATGTACTGGAATGTAATGAGGTGCTCGCGCAAATGTTTGACTCAGTGTATAAAATACTGTACTCATTATACATGCTGCTGTATTCATAGAACTAATGTAACACAGTGTTTGCTTCCTTCATTTCTCACTCAGCTGCTGTGAGAAGCGTCACCTGAATGTGTTTAACAGAGGCCGAGAAAAAGCGTCGAGCGGTTCAGTTTTCCGTGTCCGAAGAGTCTGAGACGTCCGCCAGTCGGGCCTGCCTCTTGCGTACGTTCCAGTGCAAACACTGCGCCAGGCTTTCAAACCAGTCGTACACCAGGTCGTGGCAACAGATAGAGGGCACGGGGTAACAAGACGTAGTGATCTTAATGCTGTTGGGAGGAAAAGCAGAAAGCAAATTAAGCCCCAAATTGAGGAAACATAATGAAGAACAGAGCAAAGACCAGCTGCTAATGAGCTTTACCAGTCTCCGTGCTGGATCTCCTGCCGCTTCCTGCCATCAAACGACACCCAGGCAGTGTTTCTGGCATCAGGGGACAAGGTGATCTGTTTTGTGAGGGACACGTGGACGGCTGTTAGTTTTCCTTATTTTATTATTTTATTATGTTTTAGATTTTTATAATAATGTATCTGATGTATATCAGAAGATAAATCCACCCGTGATGTGACCTATCACAGAAAAAAAAACACCCCGTTAATGTGAGATTAATGTCCGACCTCCACTTTATCACCCGTAAAAATACACACGTACATAAATTAAAGGATAGATTCACAGTTTTTTCACATCTGACTTAAAACAAGTCAGTTCCTCTCATGTGCATTAAAACAGTTTTTGTTTGCTGTAATTTCTCCTCCTGTTTGTACCGCTTCAAGTCCACAAATACAAGTTTATCTGAAGTTAATATGAGACTTCAGCAGTTTCAGAGCTTTAGATAAATCGAGTCTTTCAAAGTCACGCTGTTTTTTGTACTAAATTTCCTCATCGTGTCACTATCTCTCCACTGTTCAGCATGGAAACACTGTCTGGGAGAAACACAAAGAGGGACATTTGTACTAAAATGATGTTTGATTTGATTAACTCAGACTTCATAACATCTTCAGATTAATTTAGGAATGTATTTTTGCACAGGACAGCAGAGGATTGTGGATTTTAGCCTCCATAACTTCTATTAAAAACAAGTTAGGAAACGATATTTTACTGGCCAGCAAGCAAAACATCTTAAATGTAGAGTATATTTTAAGACAGACTTGAAAAATTATGAACCTTTCCTTTAACAAGTGTTCATGGAAACCTCATACACCAGCATGACGTTAAGATACGAAGGCAAAAAGTGTCCCTGATAACGATGTGTACCTACAGTTCGACAGGAAACTGAATAATGTATGAAGGTGCTGTTGTCCGCCGGACTGTAGGAGAATAAAACTGAGCTGTGAGCAAGAAAAATGGAGGCAATTTCAGTCAGATAATAACCGGGTTCAAGGTCTGACAAGGTAAAAATGCTGTCACCTCACAGCCAACACTGAGGGAAAATGTTGAACCTGTTGCACATAAACCACCTCATCAACAACATAATGTGTTTGTGTACTTAACAGGAACAAATAGAAATCTATGACAAGCAGCATTACAGCTGTTGTGGCCCGACGACTTACTAAGACGCTGTTTTTTCTTTTTGTCACCCGGCTGTAAACAGTATTTATGCACTAAACTGAGTCCACCCTCCTCCCCCTTCCTTCCTACCATGAGCTCCACCCCGGCAGGGACCACGATGGGCCTGAAGGAGAGCGAGTGAGGGCAGATGGGGGTGACCATGATGGCGGGTACGTTGGGGTGGATCATGGAGGCTCCCGCTGCCGCTGCGTACGCCGTGCTGCCTGTAGGCGTGGAAACAATCACACCTGCGGGAGGCAGAGAGGGAGGGAACCATATTTGCTTTATTTGTACATACAGTAGATCTCTGTGTTACCTGGTCTGGCTCCTGCAGGTAAACGGTTCTGTAACACGTCAAGACTAAAGATGCTCTTACCGTCCCCCTGCACTGAGGTGATGAGTCGTCCATCGAGGTACAAGTCCACGTTGGACAGGTAGGAGGACGGACCTCGGTCCACCACCACCTCATTCAACACCTGTGCACACATAGACACTGACTCAGAGAGAGCAGATATATATATATATAATTCAATGCATGAATAAATAGTTTAAGTGGCGTTCAGTGCTTTGATTTGATTTTTTGCCAGAGGATTCATCACCCATCTATACATCTAAACTGGGGCTGAGCATGTTGATTAATTATCTAAAATGTATATTTTTAAAATGAAATTTAAATTATAAAAGCCATTTAGAAATTTAAATAGGTATAGTGATAAATCATCTTCTAGGTTTTGGAGAAAACCTCAATACTGTTTGGAAATATTAGAGCTTCATAAAAGCATAAATGACATTTATGGCCACTGACTTATGACCATTTGAATTAATCATGTTACTGTAGTGCCATCTACAGGAAAAATACCATCAAAACTTGAGCTCTTATACTATATGTGTCCTTTATGTACAAGACAGTAAAAAAAAATGAAACAAATTAAACATATTTTTCTGGGTTATCCAATAATGAGAAGATTAGATGAAATTAAAAAAATATGTTCTGTAGAAATCAGTGGGCTTATATTGATCTTGAACCAAGGAGCTAATTTAAAAAAGATGAATGCTGGTGAAATATTGAAAAGATGCTTTATCAATGACCACATGGTGGCGCTATCTGCACCGAAAAGTAATCAGTTTGTTGCTGTCCTGTGGCCTTAATCTGCACCAGATTTATTGAAATATGTTAAGTCATTTTTTTAAGACACCCACCATATAAAAAAAACAAACCAAAAACTGGGGATACAACCTCTCTGGCAGAGATGATAAAGATAAAATAACTCACTGCAGCATAATGTTGAGTAGCTCTATACAGCCACTCGATACTGTGGAAATACTAAATGGTGCTCATGTCTCCCTGCTCTGTGGAGGCGGTCTTTAATATGTAATTCCTTTTCACAGACTGAATATGAGACAACATTTAATCGATGCAGTCAATAAAAACAATAAATCATCCGCCGGCGGGCGCAGGGTTACAGGGCATTACTGTCCCACATTACACCGAGAGAAAAATGCTGGAGAGCAAACAAGCAGCATACAAATCATGTTCCACACTTCAGTCAGTCGCAGGGCCAACAAATACTGCAGCGCTGAGCGGTGGTGTCTGGCAGATGTACTGACGTCAGTCGAGCACAGAGCAAACATCCTGCTGGACACAGCAGATGTGATGTAATGTGAGGTCAAACTCAGGTTCTGAGACCAGAACAATCCTTCACTGTCTTTTATCGGTGAGACGAAAAAACCCCAGGGAGAAGAGAGAAGAAGAAGACTGAGCTGCGCTGAAAATGACAAATTGCAGCAGTGTGTGTGTGTGTGTGTGTGTGTGTGTGTGTGTGTGTGTGACTGCAGCACCGTGGCATGTTGTTTAGTTACAGAGTGTGTCAGACCGAGAGCGTCAGAGCTCATTAAACATCCATTCGGTGTCGACTGCACTGTTGACGCCACCGTCTCCGCGGCAACTGGCTCAACAGAACCATCACAACATCTGACTTTTCTCTCCCACATCATCACCCAGCGGTTTTATTATGACTGTCGCCATGGCAACCCAGCTGATGCTTCCTCACGCAGCCACGCACACGTACGCACGCGCGCACACACACAAACACACACGGGGATGAAAAGGAAACAAGACGTCGTAATGGACGCAAACACACACACACACACACACACACACCGTCAGCTTCAATGCTCTTTATGGGTTTACAACATTATTTTAGGAGTGTGATCAGGAAAAAGAAAAGAGGACAAAATGCAATCACGCCAGACCTTCTGGACCAAACAGTTCCAGGAACTAATAGAGCGAAAGGAACTAAACAAGGAACTAAAAGCCTTTGAGCATTTCTGTTTGTGTTTCCATTGCATCTGAAGAACAGTAACGATTAGACAAACAAGTCTGAAAATCAGCAAATTAACAGTCGTTTCTCTCATTTACCTGCTTTGTTCTCCAGATTTCTCATCAGGAAGCTGACAAAATATCAAACTTTTTAACATCTACAAACTTTATATAAGAAATTTCTGACTCTCGTTCTAATATTGATTCTAGTGGCATTTATGAGGCAATGAACAAACCAGAAGCTCACTGGATGTAAGTTCACAGTCCATCAGCTTATTGGCTCACTGATCATCTCCTACAGAGCTCACACGCTCCTTCTTGTGTGTGTTTGTCCTCACCTGTAGCTGCAGGGTGACTTTGCCAGCCTCACTGTTAATGTGTCCGTGAGGAAGGAGTCCGTTGTGTTCCTGCTGTTCCTGCTGTTGCTGCTGCTGCTGCTGCTGCTGCTGTTGCGGCAGCGGTGGCGGCGGCGGCGGCTCTCGGCTGTTCGGCTGCTGGCCCGTCCTCTGAAGCATGTCCTTTACCACCTTCACCTTCAGACGACTGCGCAAAGTGATGGCCGCATTCCCTGCACATGCAGACGTACACTCAAAGCTTAAGATGATGCTTTTCTACGTTTGACCTTTCAAGGGGCAGCGAGTTTAAGGATCACAAGTTTTTTACATTAATATACAAATGACCACAAGAGTTGACATTGGACTTCATACAGTGCTGAACTCTACCTTCAAATACTTTGGCCACTTCAGTCTTGTATGACTCAAACTTGAAGGGCGTCAGGAAACCAAGAGAACCGAGGTGGAACGCCATAACTGGAGGAACGCTGCCCTACAGAAGAAGAAAAAAAAATCTCTCTGAGTAGCTCTGCTGGATTCAACTGTCAGGACACCAGCTACATATAGTACTCAATACCAAGACAATTTGAGTATGTTTGGCAATGTATATTCTATACATTTATTTTGAAAATCTGTCATACAAGAGAGGACATTTTAAGATTTATACAGTAAACTGAATGTTCAGGATACATTAAACTGGAACACAATGTGTATAACTGAGACTTATTTAGTCTCCACCCGCTCCACTGTCCTCCACCTACTTTAGTTTTTAGTTTTGTGGTGTGCTCACAGCAGGATTCAAAAGCAAGAAAGAAAACATTTTGTAAAAGTGAAATAAAATACATCAAAATCAAAATGTTCATCATACTGCAGATTTAACTGATCTTGAGTTAAGTGCTTTCTAACTTGTCAAATATATATTGACATATTTCACAATATGAAGCTCAAATTATATTTTCCGCAAACACAAAGCCATATGACGTAACTTTAGTCATCTGCTCAAACCCATGTAGTATAAACAGAATCACGTTAGCATCCACTGTCCATTTTCTATGTCTGTTTTGGAGCATATCAGTACCTTTAATTCCCAAAAAGTGAGGTAAAGGAAGAAATACTGAGAGTGAGACGTAACGTTGTTTCCCTTTTATAGTGATCTTAACTAGGGAGGTCTGAGTTCAGTGTGAACCTGAAGGTGTGATTACCTGGAAGAGAGAGGATGCATAGAGCAGAGTCCCATCACCACCCAGACAGATGATCAGGTCTATGCAGTCCGAGATATCATCATAACCTGCGGGTGGACACAAAAACACTGCTTAATTCCCCCCAAAATACCTCATTCAAATTTTCATTTCTTCTGCTCCAGAGGGCCAAAGGGGAAATACAAGCTTTCAATTTTGAAGATAAAAAAGACCAACATAAAGTATGTGGGCATTAATGCATCCAAAATCCCAAAATAATAAAGAAAAGTCAGAATAACTGCTCTTGAAATGACTCCGGCAACAACTACTTCGATAGCAAGACACGGGTTTCGTGCGACCTTTCAGAAACAACTTCAAACTGGACAAATGGAGTCATTTAACAGGCCAATATCAGCAATATAAGACAGCAAAGGTCAACATTTCTATATTAATGGAGTCTATATTATGCTCACCCTCTCTGAAGGTACAGAGCTGATTGCGGATGGAGCCGAAGGCCTCATCCTTTGAGAGCGTAGCATCATCTGCGACCCTGCGTTCCACGTACACCATCATCTGCTTCTCCTGGTACACAAGACGCGCCTCAGTGACAACAGCCAAAACACACACATTTCTCAAAAGTACGCTTTCCAAAATGAAGTTGAGCATGAGCCAAACATGTGTAATTTAATATGATGGTATTTGTACGGAATGCAAATAGTTCGCTGGCCAACTCCAACAGTCTTGTTACACAAAGCTCAGTTTGTTTTGGAAACATGTGGCCGCAAGGTGTCGTAAATGCATGAGACCAGACTTAAATTTCAACTACATGTCTGGACTATTTCCTAGATTCTTTCTTAGACCTGTTGCCCTTCAGTACCACAAATGTTTCATTGCGCATTCTGGACAAAACTGTGGCTGAAATCACTTGGACGTGCTTTATTGAAAAGCATAATCTGTTCTAAAAAACAAAAAGTTGCACCACTGATAAAAATAAACACAAAAATACCACCTGGTTAAACTCAAACTAAGTGAAAGTTAAGGATGACTAACAATCAAAAACAACTAAATATAATCTGTAACATCTTCTGATGCTGTAAAAAGCTTGTTTAAGTCTGTTATGTTTGTACACATGGAAGCAAAACAAGCCTATATACTAAAATATGATTCTTCTATAAATTAAACTTCAATTATAGTTTGTGTTGCTTGTGGACACACCTCGGATTTAAATAATCAAAAACATGTGGATTGGGCCTACTGGTCAGTAGAAATGCAAATAAAATGTCATAATCAAAATCTAGAGCATCCCAAGATGTACAAAAACATGTTCCGACATGACAGGATCAGTTAGCTTTGTTGCTTCTGATAACAAACTCTGCCTCCTCGGTCATACATCAACGTCATAAAACGTTCAACGTTCAAACATACTGTAGATGAAATCCTGTGATTCTGTACCTCCACTAGAAACCTGCAGAGCTCTTTGAAAGGCTCGACCAGGCTCTCATCCCTAATTTTCCTAATGACGAGTACGTTGACCGGAGGTTTATTCCAAGTGAGCCGCTGGCTGGCCGGGTCCTGGATGTGCCTGGGACACAGATACGGACACACGCATAGACATAAGTGAGTAAACAAACACGTACATGTACATGCACACATCAACACTGCCATACAGGAACAGACTGAAAAAATAAGTTACATAATCACAATGTTTTGAGACTTTAGTTCGGTTTACTGGAGTCTAAATAAAGTCAAATGTCACCTTGATCATATGTCTTACTATGTGTCCTGAATACATTAAAGCTACATTGAACAAACAGCAGTCATTCATTAACTGTTATGACACACTGTTGTAACATCTGTAGGAGTGACTAAGGTCCAAATTCCAAACACAAGAACCTAAAAACCCTCCACTTCTTTCTCCCTTTTACCGTTTCTCTCTCTCGTCCTTTCGGTGGCAGATGATAGGCATTGTGCAGATAATTTGGTCTGTGTGTTTTCAGATCAAGTCCAGTTAAACGTTCTGAGATCAGGTGACAATAAGCATCTGTAGCCTGTTCGGTAAAGCCATCCCATTTCATGTAACATCCAATCACAGCATTCTCATTTTATCTTATCTCACACAATTACACAAGCTTTTCTGTGTCAATGCCCCAACAAGCAGAGTATCTCCTCATCTCGTGTCTCAGTCCGTTTGTACACACACAGTCAGACTCATTCAGCACCAACACGCTTACATGACTGAAGTTGGGTTGGGAAGAATACAGGCTTTGGGTCCGAAGTGAGTGGCTGGATACGGTCCATGTAGAAAGTGAGCTCTTCTGCAAGGAGGAAAAAGAGGAAGACAAGTCAAGACACCATCACTTCATGTCCAGGGCAGCAAAGATGTGCCAGTGGCACGGCTGACCAGCTGGCAACCTGCAGTGCAAACCTCTTAGGTGAACTTTCCGCTGTGTCGCTTGCCGAGCCAGATGGCTCCAAGTGCTCGTGTTGGCCTGGCAACCTCCGCCGCTCAATTTCCCAGAGCAGCTGTTCATGACCACCCCCCCGTCGCTGCGACCTCTTTGCCTCCCGTCGTCTCCTTGGTGACTTGGACGGGTGCTCCCTTCGCCTGCAGGGCCTGGCTGACTCTGACAGCTGACCCAGGTGGCCCGAGGGTCGCGCCATGCCTCTGTCCGGCACTGCCGGGGGTCCCGATGCCGGACTGGTGTCTGAATTCTCCATTCTGTAGGGAAGCAAAGCAGAAACATCTGTTTAAGATAATCAGCTAATTAAAAGACAAGAGACAACAGCATGAGATGATTCTGTGTGTCTGGAAATACTTCGGGAGCCCAAAAATGTAACTGTTTTATCAAAAGACAAAGACAGTTTATTCTTGACCTTGGAAACCCGTTGAAGTTAATTTGTCAAAAACTTATGAGCTGACTGTAGTTACAGTAGTGAAATTATTTGACATAAGCAGAGTTCCACATTATTGTTCTATCGGTCAATTAATGAATCTACCTGGACGTTAGTCAGACTAAGCAGGCAGTTCAATTACTGGGCTAACTAGTCATTATTTTCATTGTCAATTAAGGTGTTGATTATTTTCTTGATTAATAATTTGTTCTATAAAATTCAGAAAATGTTGAAAAATGCCCATCAGAATCTCTCTGAGCTTAATGTGACGTTTTTAATTTGCTTGTCAGACATCAAGCCAATATTTATATTTTAAAGCCAGTATATTTTGGGTATTTTTGCTTGAAAATGTGACTTAAAGCCCTCCTCCAATCAAAAATATGCTTTTCTTGTTCCTTCAGTTGGATGTTTGAGCTTCACTGTGCAGAATGATGTACGTGCAGAGTTTGACACTAGAAGACTGTTTTCACATTCATCTGCTGAAAGTTGAAAGTTTCTCTGAGCTCATTGAAAAACTGATTTTAAATGGTGGGCCTGTAAACACAATTTGTGACATCACAACTAGATTGAAAGTCAATCCTGGTCCAGTATGAAAGGTGTGTTGTGGAAATTTGAAGCCTGCAGGGCACCAACACTGAAAATGGACTTTACAGTGAAGTAGGAGACATCCTGTGCCCAACAGATAAACTTTATGAATGAAAAATATTTGCATATTAATAGATTCTGATTCTTAATGAGGTTGAAGGTGTAGATGTAAATTTAAGGATTTTAAGATCATTTAATGGGGCTTTTTTGTGGAAAAAAAACATATCAGACAGATTATTATTCAAAGTAGAGTAATTTATATATGTCTTGAAACAAGTCTGGATTAATTTTCTGTAATCATTTCTCCAGAACTGTCTTTTTTGTTTGTTATTTATAGAGTAAGTGATTAAATCAAGACAAATAATCAACATTTGTAAAGGTTAGCCACAGCCTTACAACAAAAGGACTGGGAGTCATATGTTTGATATAATATTATTAAACAAACACAAGTCCTAAATTGAACAAATTATGATATATGTAAAAACATAAACCAGAGATGTAACCTGCAACTATACAGACTAGCTCTTTCTAGCTCTTTCTATGTAGCTTTATATTCAAAACAGTTGGCTAAAAAGTTGTAAAGTGAAGGTAAATGTCACTGTTTCCTCCCTGCGCTGTTACACAGTGACCTTGGACCGAACATGAGTGAGATAACAGTCTTTGTATAACTTTCACTACTCGCAGATTAGCAGCTAACTGACACAGAAACAGCCAGAAGTGAGTTTATCTGACAGTCAGAAAAAAAAACGCTCGTTTGTTGACGGCTAACGTTACCTAGCAATAGCTAACTCATGACTAGCTAACCGGTCTGAACAAAATCAAGCCTTACTGTGTCAGAAAGCAGCAAACACGCTCATAGTGACACTAAATCATCAAGACTCGATTGTGTTTCACTGCTACCAAACGTGTGTATACTGTCACACACTGCCGTCAAACTGTTACAGCTGAAATATCACCAGACAGTGCAGCAGTAACAACCGGAGGGACGTCACAGTGATATGACGCGTTACGCAGGACCAGACGTCAGTTAGAGGAACAGCGCCATGTTCACGCCTGCTGGTCAGATGCAGAATTACACCGATAGTGGCAGCAGTGGTGAAAATTAAATAAATACATGCCTTGTTAAAGTTATTTAGAAAATACATTTCAAGTACATTTTGAGGTATTTGTACTTTACTTGGATATTTCCATTTTCTGCCACTTTATACTTGTACTTCACTTGCGCATTTGAGAGTTGATTTTTTTTACTCCACTACATTTATTTGACAGCTTATTACTAGTTTGCAGATAGAGAGTTTTAAAATACACAGTAGTATTCAGATCCTTTACTTAATACCAATACCAATACAGCAATGTAAAAATACTCCATTACAAGTAAAAGTCCTGCATGAAAAATCCTACTTAAGTAAAAGTACCAGCAATATCTACTTAAAGTATTAAAGTAAAAGTACTCATTTCGTCCCTCCGACTGATATATTATTATATATGACATCATTAGATTATTAATGCTGAAGCATCAATGTGTAAGCAGCATGTTACTGTTGTAGCTGCTGGAGGTGGAGCTAGTTTCAACTACTTTATACACAGTTAGCTAGTTTAGTCCAGTGGTTCCCATCCTAGGAGTCGGGCCCCCCCAAAGGGTCACCAGATAAATCTGAGGGGTCGTGAGATGATTAATGGGAGAGGAAAGAAGAAAAAACAAAGTTCTGATACACAAATCTGTTTTCAGTTTTTGGAATTTTTCTCTAATCTTTGATTTTTGGTGAAATATTAGATCATTTGAACATTTATTGAAATGAAACCATGTGAGAAGTTTAGAGGGAAAAATCATATTTGGTGGAGCTGTTAACAACTCATAAATATCTGAAATGGGACCCCGACTACACACTGTTTTTTGTAAGATGTCAAAAGACAAAAAGGTTGGAAACCACTGGTTTCATCTTTAACAATATGTTGTATTTTAAAAGCTTGTTATATTATCCATTGTGTCAAATCTTCATCTGAAAAGTAGTGGAGTAGAAAGTACAATATTTCCCACTGACATGTAGTAGAGTGGAAGTATGAAGTAGCACAAAATGAAAATACTCAAGTAAAGTACAAGTACCTCAAAATTGTACTTAAGTGCAGGACTTGAGTAAATGTACTTAGTTACTTTTCACTTCTGGTAAATAGTTCCATTTAATTTAATTTAATTTTAATCCAATTTAATTTATTTTTTAGTATTTGGGGGCATTTTAAGTCTTTAGTAGACATTAGAGAGATGACAGGATATGCTGTGTGAGAGGATCATTAATCATTAATCATAAATCCTCGGCCAGATGAGAAAAGGGGGGTTTGCAAACATATCATTAGTGTCTTAAACCACCACAATCCCATTTTAAATTTATTTATGAAAAGATAATGCCAACAGAAAAAATCCCACTAACTGAACAATGATGTGAACCCACAAACCAAAATACATATTTTTCTTACAATTAGTCAAAGTGTTGAGAGGGAGTTTCCTTGGAGGGTTGAAACTGTCAAGCATTATGTGAAACAAGTCAGTGTGTAACCTTGAATAATACATTTTTATAATACAATATTTTAACAAAGAGAAAAGAGTATTCTGGAGTCTTTCACGTTTAGACAGCAGAGCACAAGCATTACACATATTTGAGCTGCTATTAATGTATTCTAATGGACTTCAGGACACATTTGCATTTAAGTTAAAACCCATGAATTAAAAATAAACAGAATGAAGATGGAGTAGAGTACAGAGAGTTGAGTTTCTCCTCACTGCCGCTGCTTGTTTGCACATTGGTCTACATTACAGTTAATGTCTAGTTTCTTTATGTGGGATCAATCTGTAGCTTTCAAACTGAACTGAATAAATCCGCTCTATGAAATGAAATAGTGTGTACTTTGTGCATTTCTTGGTTGTTTAAACTCCACTTCATACTGTAATTTAAAAAAAAAAGTCAGAAAGAAAGAGTCCCGGACAGAATACTAATTTTAAGGCAGGGTTTAAATTTATTTATGACCTTCCTTGTTCAGAGCTGTTGGACGTGTTGCCTTCAGTGGCGTCACGTCTTCCAAACAAAAGCTTTTTGATGACCGACTCCACTGAAGCTGGATCCAGCCTGCGTTACAAAAACAAACCTTCAAAAAGCAAGAAGAGATTTATCGATCGGATAACAGCATGACAGAGGTAATGAATCCAGAGGCAGTTGTGTGTTTGTATGTTTTTGTTGTGAACAGGCAACGGTGTTGTGGTTCTTTTGTCAAACCTGGAGGTGCTAAAGCTGACTGGGGAATTTATTTCCTGGTGCTTCCTTGTAGCATTGAAACACCTTTATTTCCACCTTATAACTTACCTGCAGGCTGTTAATTAATAACAACAGAGCAGCAGAGGGAGAAGTGTAACATCAACTATAGCATCAAGTCAAGAAGAAGGCGCTGAAAAAGAACTAGAAAAACTATAATATCTAAATTATTAGGTGTGAATTTGTGTAACATTTCACTCTTGGGTTTACAGGTTGAGGGAGAACGAATCCTCAAACAGGAGCCTCAGTTATTAATGAAAAAGAGAGAAATGGTAATGTTTTAGGCCCCCGTTCTGCTCTGCATACTCAAAAAGAATGAATTTATTCTGTTAAAAATGCTCATTACTTATCAATAAAATAATCCTTCACAAGAATGAGTAGCAGTCATGTTAGATTTAGATTTTATACTGAGGTCATAAGTCTAATTGGTCCCTACAAGCCCCAGATACTTCTGAGAAAACCTGAAAATACTTTTGACGTTTATCTTCCATGTTTAATTCATTAAACTATTCTATTTCTGTTTTTTAAATTGTTTTAAATCAGTTATACTTTATGTCCCAGAGACAGTTTCTCTGTATGGAAATAAGTTAGATTACATTTAAGTGTTTTTATCCAGTGTCACGCTTCAATTTAAGCATAACATTTTGTTTCTGTTACAAGCTATTGATAGTTTATTTTACTGTGTTTCATTTTAACATCTAGTTTGGCTTCTCATGTCCAGGTCATATATTGGTTTTTATGTTTTGATGTTGTTATTTTTCATTTGTTTGTGTAATAACCTAAAATTAACTTAATATATTAACCTAACACTTCCATTTATACAGAATTTAAAAATACAATTCATAAAGTGCTTTACAGACATGAGAACAGATAAATCAAGTGTAACAAAATAAATTATGAATATAAAATTCACAAGATAATTCTTTTTGTTATAATATTTATGTATTTATTAATTTCTCTTCTTCTCATTCTCTAAATTCCTGGACACTGTCTCTGAATAATAAACTGCACCTCAGATCTCCATTTTCCAAGAGGAAAATACAGAGGACATGACCTCTGTGTCCTCACAGCAGCAGAAGCTTTCACATTTTTCACACATATTACTGTAATATTCATATACTAGCACACATAGATAACAGTTTATTTCCCCAGGTATCACTGTAGTAACCTGATATATAGACCTACTGTCTAGACTGTGTATCTGTGCCTCATTTCCTGGTTGGGATTACCGCCACTAGAAGCTGTAAATCAATCTGTTTCTGTGAGTTGGAATCGTCAAATCCGTTGGTGATTAAATGACAGTTTGGAAAAGCAGAAGTGAAAAAGTGCTGCTAAGAATTCAAGATATCAACTTTTAGGTTGTTATGTGGAAGCTTGACCCGTTAATACTTATTTCTTTTGGTTTGGTTCGGTTCTTTCAGCTGCTTTGACCTCAAACAACTACACGAGACATGTGAGCGGAGGAAAGGTTTAAAAAAAGAAAAGAAGAGCCTGGTTACTATGGGAAACTGTCTCCATGTAGACACAGGAAATGTTTAAATAAGGTATGAGCAGAAAAAAAAAATGTTTTTTTTATTATTTAAGGTCAATTCCACTGTGAGTTTTTTGTTTTGTAATTCATTTTTTTATTTTCATACAGTTTAAGATGATGAGAAAATGGGTTCAGTTGAAATTGGCAGCATCAAGTTTTTAGACTGTGAGGTTCGTTCATCAGAAGCAGTGAAATGAAAAACTGCTGCTCTGGCCACGTTCCAGCAGTACACAGTGAATGCACATATAAGTACATCTACTTACACATGCACATCTTTATATATAGAATATAGGTAAACATACACATACATAAAGACTTAAAGACACAGTCATACACGCACATTGACAGAAACTCACCCGTATACATACAGTTAGGGTCAAGTAATAATGCAATAAAATACAATAAAACTACACGATGTGTCTGTTTTATTTAA
Source organism: Thunnus thynnus (assembly GCF_963924715.1). NCBI lineage: Eukaryota > Metazoa > Chordata > Actinopteri > Scombriformes > Scombridae > Thunnus > Thunnus thynnus. The sequence continues at coordinate 21,549,457 of NC_089528.1, forward strand.
AAGCCCTTTTTGTTTGTTATGAGCAGCAACGTCCTACATGATCACATGACAGTTTTGATCATTTTATACAAGAGATTTCTGGATTTAAGTGTGAGGGTTCAGTGACAGTTGTCAATCAAATCTGATCAAACCACACAGTCCTGATGTGTTGAATGCTTTTGTCCAAACTTGACTCATTAAAAGATAAAGCTGGCAAATTTCTATATTTTTGTTATTGTCAACAAATCTCGTGTGCAACAATAGACTCATCCTACTTACATGTATCGTGTTTGTATCCGCAGCCTGATATATCTTATCCCTCTGTGCCGTCGACCTCTGTTTAAAACTATTAGAAACACGTCAATGAGCTGCACTGTTGCACTGGCTGACACGTTATTTCATCATTAAGAGTTTGGGTATGGTAGTTTATTTACAGATGGCTTCAAAGACTAATAACAGAGATCACGTTTTCAGTCTCTGGAGAGTAGTTACGTGTAAGGCAGATGCATGCGTATCACAACCTCTTGACTTTGTACAACATTGTACATCATAAAGGACTTCAGTACAAAGTGAAGACTGTGATACATAGCACAACAAGTTGTTGAAGCTGTTGAAGCTTCACAATTAGCTGTGGAGGCCTAAATGTCTTGTAGAAAAAAAATATTTATATCCATCACTTTGGGCCAAACTGAAATATCTCAACTATGGCCATGAATTAAGTGTATTGTCCTGAAATCTGGTACACATATTAGTTTTTCCTTCATGCTGAATTGTAGTAATTTTGGTGATCCCCTGACTTTTCATTTAGCGCCAGATCAAAATATCAATTTGTCCAATAATCATTGATTTATGACCAGTTGCTTGCAATAAGCCAGATGTACTTTCTGCTTAGCGCCAATTAGCGAATGCTAACATGCTAAACAAGAGGGTAAAAATGGTAGAATTAGCATGTTAGCATGTTCACTTTAGTACTGTTGTGTTTAAAGGTGCAGTGTGTAGGATTTAGTGGCATCTAGCGGCAAGCCCTTCCAAGCATGTAGGAGAACCTACATGGGCCAAAAGACTCTCTCTAGATCCAGTGTTTGGTTTGTCTGTTCTGGGCTACTGTAGTAACGTGGCGCTGCAACATGGCGGGCTCCGTGTAGATATAAAAGGCTCATTCCAAGGCAATGAAAACACAACAACTCTAATTTCCAGGTGATTGTACACTAATTAAATCATACAATATTATATTCCATTTCTACCACTAGATGCCACTAAATTCTACACACTGCAGCTTTAAGTAGGCCAACAGCCTCACAGAGCCTCACAAACATCTTGTTTCCATTAAATTTAATGTATGTAAACACTCACTAATTGAAAATAGTCCCTGTACCTTTAAAGTCTGCGCACATCACAAACTTCAGTGCGTTCATATTGTTGTTGTAGTTTCTTTTATTTTAACTGTTCTCTTACCATTTACTTCTCTTACAGTTCATCCTTTCACAGAAGGTTTTATTAAGTCTAATCAATTATTTATTAATTTAGAGTCAACTTGTTTTAATTTTGGCATTTTACTTGTATCTTGGTGTGCATCAGTCTCCAAATCCATTTACCATTCTGTACGTTTGTCACGTGTAAAGCACATTGAATTGCATTCGACTTGTAGGAAAGGTACAACATATAAATAAAGTTTGACTGATTGATTGGCTGTAGCAGCTGTGTGACTCTGTGCTGCTGCAGTTTACATTCATGTTGAAATTAAAACCACATCAGCGGGTCAATGTGGCTTTCAATGTGTATCTTGTGCAAAGGTGTGAATCGTAAGTCAATAAGGAAACAACGAGGACGACACCAGCAGTGCGAGCAGAAAACGAAAGACACAAGACAAGGCTGGTTTGACACTACAGAACTTTACTTGAATTTGATCCAAGTTCATTGTCTATACAGGGTATATTTACAAGATCTGAAATCAGGGAAGGGCAAAAAACAGAAAAAAAAACAAACACTAGATACAACTGAGGTATTAGCTAAAAGCATTTACAGGTATGTAATTTACTAGTAAATATCAATGATGATTAACAGTTAGAGATGCAGTGTCTTCTGCTTAAAAAACATCTTTTTATATCACAACATGAGGTAGGAGAACAGTGTCTCGATTCATGCAAGAACAAAAGTCTCATCACACTGTAGTATTGGCAACGTAGTATGCAATGGTCATACACAGACACTGCGTTTTATGTTTCAGAACAGCATAGAGGGGGGGGGGAGAAATGTTTCTTTTTAGCAAAGCCATAATTTTTTTTTTTTTTTAAACTTCCTATAACAGGATGTGTATCAATGAAAACATGGTGTATCTATTCTTAGTAACCAGTGATCTGTGTGATCAATCGCCAATGCAGCCCTACTTCCTACTTCTCCCACACTGGCAGAGAATAATTACCGGCTGAAAATTATACACCCAACCACAAAGCAGACCACCTGCGACAGTTCAAAAGGTCACCTGGGATTGTGTTAACTAGTTTTTTCTTCACGTAGCGAGGAAGCAATGGGCATGTAAATCCTGTATTCAAATGTGTTCATGTGGTAAAAGCCCGGCTCCTTCCACCTCACTTTAGTAAGTTGGGCAAACTTCACACCTGTAAAAATTCTGTACAAAGCATATCTAAGTTCTCATAACACTGCAAAATGCAAAAAGGCCCAGCACACCGTGTTATAAGGGATATTTCCCCCTCATCATTTAGTCCTTTTTTTTTCTTTTTTATTATGGTGTACGACTAAAGAAGCTAAACAGCGGCCCCTTGTGTATAAAATGCAAATTACACAGAAAACAAAATGACAGAACAGGATTCCATTAGAAATCACCTAACATGTAGAATTGAATTAATTTTTTTTTTTTTTAAAGGTTTTGTTCTGCTGAAGAGGTAATTAAGTCAATAATAAAAAAAAAAACTAATACTGATTATCATTTGAGGGATGTCAAAATATTCAGACTTTTGACAAAGATAAAAGGATCTCAAATCAGAAAACATAACTACACATCCATCTCTCTTTCCCTTTTCATAGCTGCTGTGCTTCAGTCAGACGTGGGAGGCCAACACACACACACACACACACACACACACACTCTCTCTCTCTCTCTCTCACTCACTCTCTCTCTCTCACACATCATTTCCAAATCAAATTAGTCTACATTTCACGTTCTTCATAATCTGACTCTTGACTTTATATTTAGCCGACCGCTGAACCACTAATGATATAAAACTTGCACATGTTCAATGTTCATGCATATGAGCCATCTCAATAGTTTGTGTGTTACGTGGGAGGGGGGGGGGAAACATCTTTTTTTCTTTTTTTTTCCTACAATAAACAGATTGATAGAGTGGCCCGGTGACACAAACATATGGGGCAGCAAAACATGCAAAAAAATCATTTTTTGTTTTGTTTTTTTTTCTTCCAAAATGCAATTTCTTAAACAAATGTTTACTTTTTAAATTTTGCTCAGGGGAAGGGTTAACAAAGAGGAAAAAATCTCATTACATTACACATTAAACAGTCCGTCAAGATGAAATCCACAAAAAAACAGTTCAGAAAGGGGGGAAAAGTGTGTAACAAAGTATTATTTTTCCTATTTTGCCTTTGTCCTGCATCATGTCTCAGTAAACCATGCGTTTCAATCCCCCACAATCACTCGACAAAAGTCAAGTTCTGATATCTGAAAAGATCACTTTAAAAAAAAAAGAAAAAAAAAGAAAAAGAAAAGAAAGCAAAAACATTTAGGCCGTCTGAAGCCTCATTTCTGGTCCAATTTATATAACCTTTTGAAGATTATCCATATAAGAACAGTTAATATATTAATGACTACTGTATTTACAAAGTGAATATAAATCTTTAGTTAATATGTTAAATATTTTCTTTCATAATTTCAATAAAGGTTTAAATGGAACAACAGTAGAGTGTACATTTTGTGGCACGGGTTTGATTTTACTGGCTTGCACCTGCTTTTATGACTATTAACAAACCACAACTGTACTCTGCCCGGTCTTTAAGGTCTGTTATTGTAAAGGGAAGCTGTGTAAGAAAATCTGCATTGAACAGGATGGAGCACAGTGGAATGTCTATCAATTTGCATTTAGAGCAGATGCATAAAAAAAGCTCAGAGTTTAGCCGAGGCCGATCCCCTTCTCTTTTAAACAATTATTTACAAACACACACTCGCTTACAGGGATCTCCTTAGTGGCAATAAAAAGCGCTTTTTGCCTGGCAACTGACACAATAAAAGTCCTCTCTTCCTCTGGCTGGACGTCTGCTCGCTCTCCTGGGCATCTACAAAACACTGCACACCCCCAGCTGATCTGAAACTGGAGATGGATGGACGGGGATGTGTGAGAGAGAGAGAGAGAGAGAGAGTGACGGCGGTTCTGTGTGTGAGAGACGAGGGGAGGGAGGGAGGATGTTGAGAGACTTGGGATCCTGTACAGTCTCACCCGAGGGCGGGCGGGCGGAGGCCCCTAGACAACAACAGCTGCCCCCATTCTGACGGCACAAAACAAAAAAAAAAGGGCTCCCTCTGTACCCCATGCGTCCGGGCCACCCAGCCTGCTGCGGGGAGAGTGCACCAGTCCCCTGAGCGCTCCCCTCAATCCTCGCCTCCCCTCTTCCTCTCCCCTGCCTGCCTGCCTCCCTGCCTGACTGACTGCCTGCCCGGTGCTGTTTGTTCAGCCAGGCAGAATAACGGGAAGCAGGGGCCGGACCCGAGGCCCAAACCACCCTGGACTAACTGCTTTCACCTGCGACCCACATTCTTAGATGATGCTCTGACAAATGGCGTGGGGATAAAACCGTCTGCTAACAATGAAGTCAAATGATACAAAAGAAATCCCAGAAAACAGGGACAGACTGGGTGCTTTGATCATCTGCTGGGAACGCTGGGGCCATTGTTCTGCCTGAATGCCTGGACTGCACTGACACACTCGAGTGTGTGCGGTGCATGTAAGGTTGTCGTATGTATTATGGTAACACAGCACAGCTACCACACATGTGAGACGCTGCCTTTCTTCTTCTTCTTCTTCTTCTTCTTAGAAAAGCTACACCGGCTCAACCATCCCCCGTGTCCAGACACATTCCTTTCCCAGAGGGTTCTGGGGAGTAGAGTGCGTTAAGTGCATAACACTGCTTGTGAGCTTCTTCATGCCAAGCCTGAAAAGAGCACAGTGTTTCCTGTCTAGCCCAAAGTGGGTGAAAACCACAGTGTTAAAGAGTTTCCCAGCAGAGGGCAATGGAGCTAGCCTACAGCGGTGGAAGGTGTGAGGTCTCCTGTGAGGGAGGGGGGGATGGAGGGGGTGGGGGGGTGCAGGGGCAGCAGAGACACCGGGGCAGCTGGTGGATCAACAACAGACTGTTTGGTCTACGACAAGAGAGTCCAGGTGCTGCCCAGCAGAGTGAAGAGGAAACTAGTCTGTGCTAGGAGCAGCTGGAGTCCAGGCCAGATGACTAGCTAGCTACCTTGGGAAGGGGGGGGGGGGGGGCGTTGTCACACTCAAAACACTCATTTCAAGTTCAGCATCACTATTGGCATATTTTCATGAGGTTTTACGACATCTTCAAAATGTCTTTTTTTTGTACAGTAAAGGTCTTTCTCCTCCATATAGATTTGATGTTTTTATAACATGTTACACTTTTTCTTTCTCTGTATTTTATAAGGAGCAAAAAAAAAAAAAAAAAGGAAACTGTGTTAAAATGTCCATGCAGTTTCCTGCAGTCGCTGGTACTTGAGCGTTTGGGATGAACGTACAGAAGGACAGAGAAGAGGCACGCAAACCGGCCGCCACTTATGTGTCCGTGGGGCGCCGGGTTGCTGTGCCAGGTAGTAGCGTGAAAGTGACGTCCGTGTGCAGCTGAGACGAGTCCGTGAGTCTAAACTGAAGTCCGTGATCTCCAGGTCATTATAGCTCCACAATCCAGAAAGAGCAAAGAAGTGGTGGAAAAGGAGGGTGACGAATAAAATAGTGATGGGTTGAATTGGTCTCTAACTTGACCAAACTCCTGTCTGTAAAGCAGCTGTTTTGTTCAGTAAAAACTATAAATTAAATCAAACATACATGCCCAAAAAATCTTTAAATACTGTTTAAAGAGAGGAGAGGGGAGCAAAAGAAAGAATAATAATAAAAAAAAAAAAAAAACACAACATAAAACTTGTCTTTTAAGTCATGTTAAATTACAAAAAAAGTCAGTCCTACACTGAAATAAAAGGGATCAGGGCGAGATGCACAACTTAAAAAGCAGCCTGAGGAGACGTGACGCTCCTTTCTGCTTCAGGCTGATTTGTTTGTGTCTGTAGAGTTGGCGGGTGATGAGGAGAGGAATGAAGGGGAGGGAGGGAGGCGCCTAGAGGGGCCGGCAGTTACTTGTGGCCAGCCGCTGGGGCCTCTGAGATGGAGGAAGGGGAGGAGGAGGGCGGGGAGTGGGCGTTTGGGGGTCCGGTGGAAGGGGTAAGTGGAGGAGAGGGGCTGCTTCCCACCGTTCCAGACTGGGCCATCTGCTGCTTGAGCTGGGTAATTGTGCGCTCCAGCTTCTCCCGCGCCTCCCGCTCTCTGCGCAGCTCCTCCTGCAGCTCCTGCCGGTCCGCCTCCGCCCGCTCCAGCCTCTGACGCAGCTCCGACAACTGGGAGGAGACGCGGAGAGAGAGAGAGAGACATGAGGTCAACTTATGTCTACAGCACTTAAGCAGATATTTAGTCTGACACATTCTCACATTTAACAAATATCTGTCACACATTGTGGTGTTTAGTTCTGGATGATCTTCACACAATACCAGACTCCAATAAGATTTTCTGAGAATTTTCTCAATCTCAGCCCTCCGTTTCCATTAAATTAAAAAAAACAAGGTGCTGCACAACACACAAAAACAGCTAGATAGAGTGAGCTAGCAGGTTTACATAACATACCGTGTAAAGTATAGCAGATAGGTTATCTACTGGTGTTGCACTGTATTCTGTGACTGTCAAAATGTGTGACAGAACCTGATTGGAGACACCCTGACCCTCACTGTTTCTTGCTCTTTCAGATTTCAGTGGTCACATTTAGACAATTTGACACAGAGTTCACTTTATTTTGTGACGGCCTACTGTCACAACTGATACGCTGGTGTCAGTCAAGTTATTCACAGCTGACGGATTTCTAAATGATGTTAGTGATCGTCGTGAACCTTTCTAGTTCTGATCAAGAAGAGAAAAACCGTCTAAAGACACTTGTGACTGATTCTAATACTTTATTCCATGACACGAGAGCTCAGCAAAGTGTCATGATTTTACTGACGTTGGAAACGTGTGTAGTCTAGTGTGAGACTGGCATTAGTCTCATAACCACCCCCCCCCTTTCTTAACTGGCAGACAGCCTGAGTTTGATGCCAAGGGGGTGCAGGGCAAGAGGAGCGGGTGCTTCAATAACAGACAGGAGGAGGAGGGGGGGGGGGACTCTGCAGCCCTGAGCTCGGGCCAACATAACAGAACCTATCTCAAGATTAAGTCTAGTGGAAACCCAAACAACAGCCCTGAGAGTGTGTGTGTGTGTGTGTGTGCATGTGTATGTGTGTGTGCTATCACACTCCTCAACAGCATAGTGAATTACATAGGACACAAACACATACACACACTAATTTAGTCGGGAAACTCTAAAAAATCACAGAAACGGAGGAGATTCTGACCACCTCTTCAGTCTCAAGGTTCAAGAGAAAATACTGTCTACTACCCTTTGAGGGAATGTGTGGGTGATGTGATCTCAGAGTGTGTAACCTGAATTCTTTGCCACAATATGGGCATATTTAAAAGAGTGAGCTCAAAATATTTTCCATTTACTGAGCATCCACTGGTCAAAGCTATTTAGTGAGTGCTGACCTGCGATTCAGAGAATTTACTGAGAATCAAATACACTCAGAGTAAAGTTTATATTATGTTGTAAGTCTAACCGTGTAGAAAAATTGTACATTTATGGCCATAAAATTGAAAAGAAAGTAAATTAATTGATTATAAATGCTTGGTTTATACAAGGAGGCATTCATATGTAAAGTGCTGCACTGATGTTTCCCGGGTTTGAGTTTGATCCCCGCTGGAACGTGGCACCATCTTGGAGATAAAACTGGCATATGCTAAGTAATTCAAGCCAATGTGCTTACTGTATGTCAGTGTGATTCACTCAGAATGTTTTCCGATGCCAATTTCAGTCCTATGCATGCTTGTGTGACGGTCTGAGCTCGTACCTGTGCAGCGTAGTGGGCCTCTTGCTGGCGTTGTGCCCCTGGCTCGCAGGCGCAGGCCTGCTGTCGGAGCTGCTCCAGACGGGTCTCCAGCTCCAGCTGTTCCTGGCGGGCCTGGCTGAGCTGCCGTGCCTGTTCGCTGTGCACCGCCTCCAGCTCGCAGCGAAGCTCTCGCTGCTCGGCGCTCAGCTCCCGTAGCCTGGCCGCCTCGCCCCCGCGCAACGCCTCCAGCTCCTGGAGACATAAAGACTAAGTCAAGGGAAATAACAATAATAATATGATACTTTCACTGATCCCTGTAAGGAAAAGTCTTTGCGTTTCGGCCCCCTCCACGAGGAGCTTAAATGAAGCCTTCTACTGTTTATGCCCTGTGCCCAAATTCAGGTAGAGATCATTAAGTGAATCAAAAACTCTGCATGTAACCTTCCACTTTAGCCGGGGGATTAGGGATGTAGTCAAGGGCAAAAAAAGGAAAGAAAGCTCATTGTATTTACATCTAAGTTATGTAGTGTTTACAGAAAAAGCACAATTTGTTCACATTTTATTCTGTCAGACATTTTTTCAGGCAATGGTTTCTCATTTTGATCCAATTTTGGAATACACATGTAATTCTCTCCAAATACAGTCACAATTTAGAACTGATGTCACTATAATGTAAGTCAGCCCTGTGTTTTAATAATATAAAAAACTGTGATTTATATGAACTGGCGTGCTGACTTGTTTGAAAAATGGCAGAACCATCTGATACCAAAACGTTTCAGGCGGCAGAAGGGAGAGATGGAAGGGTCGCTGGAAGGTGAACATCACCTCCACGTCCACATCAAGGACACTTTTAATAAGCGAGGACAGTTATGGTCTAGTTTATCGTGGGCTCATTTATCTTGGTCTTTGTTCTTTCCAACCGCCGACTCACCATTTCCAGCTGCAGCTGCTTGTGCAGGGTGGAGTTGAGCTTCTCCTGCTGCCTGCTGTACATCTGCATGATCTCCACAACAATCCTGTCCTTGTCGTCCTCCAGCCCCCCCACCACCACTGCAGCACCGCTCGTGGCACAGCCCGTGTCCTTAGCCGCTACTTCCGTTACCGGCGACAACAACGACGCATGAGGAGCAGGAGGAGGAGGAGGAGGAGGAGGAGGAGGAGGGGTGTGGGCGGGGGTGTGGGTGGCTTTCTTGCAGCTCGGGCTGCTTGTCTCCATGGAAACTGCCTGGGTTTGGCATTCCCGCTCGGTGGCCGAGGCAGTCGCGGCACGTTGGGATTTGGCCTCCTCGGCGCCAGCAGCAACGGGAGACGACGCGTGAAGATCTGAGGAGGGAAGAAGAGGAGGATGAGGGAAGAAGTTTAAAAAAAAAAAAAAAAAAAAAGGAGAGAGAGAGAGGACAGGAGAGGAGGTGGTTGAAAGACAGGAAGTGCGAGCCAAGCTGGTGCACACTCCCGCCTACGCTTAGTGACACCCTCGAACAACCTTATAAAAGCTCACACCTCTTTTTCAGCGTGAGCACACGCGCGCAAGAGCGAGCGCAAGCGCGGCATGGCAACAGCCGCGGAACCAAACACTTGCCCACAAATTCTGTGTGTGTGCCCTCAGACGGAGAAAGAGAGAATAGAGAGGGATAAAGGGCCTTGTGTGGGTGCTGCGCTGATCTGCGTGGGTACCTCCTCTGTTCAAACTCTGGTTGGTTCCCTCAACGCGGCCTTTAAGGTGCCCATCACGGGGAACACATCAAACAGGCAGCATCACACACACAAATACACATGTACACAGATGCTGCAGTGGGGCATGCGTAGGCAATCGCTAGTTATGACGAGTGTTTTTGAAGCTATGAGTTCACTGACAGAGCAAGAGAGTGAAATAGCGAAAGAGAGTGACAGAGAGAGCTTGAGAACACTGGGTTGTTTACTGGCCTAATGTATTCATACAGTATGTGTGTGACAGGAAACAGCATGCTCTGTACACAGCATGTCTGGCGCAGGAGAGACACTAACACACATATATGCTCTGCGCAGCACACACACACACACACACACGGTACTAGAAATACACAAATAACAGGAGTGAGTCATTTGGTGGTGGATCAAAAGGAAATAAACAGGGGGGAGAGAGGGCCACAACAGAGAGAGTGAAAGGCGCACAGACAGACTGGGAGACGGAGAGAAAAGCATTGAGTGAGGAGAGAAAGAGAAGAGAAGGAGGAGGAGGAGGAGGAGGAGGAGGAGGAGTGGGGGGGGGGAAAGTGACAGCAGACTGTGAGGGAGGCGGAGATGAAGGGAGCCAGAGAAGAAAGAGACAAGGATGGATGGATGGATGGATGGATGGATGGATGGATGGAAGAGTGCAAGAGCAGACGGAGGACGCGCTGAGAGAGGATGTGGAGATAGCGGCCAGGAAAAGAGAGAGCGAGGATGGAGAGAAGCGAAGACAGATTGGTTGGAGAAAAGAAAAGGAGAGCAAAATGCCTGAGAGATATGAGAGAGAGAGACAGCCTGGCAGTCAGACGTGGCGTAACGGCAGTCAGTAACCATTTCTGTGATTCACCCTCTCCCTCTCTCTCTCTCATATATATATATATATATATACATATATATATATATACACACATAGTATTAATGCAGGCTTAATATACACACTTTAATGTGCACATAAAAACACACACACACCAAGTGCAGAGAGGAGGTCACTGCCATTTCCACCCCTCTTGTTCATCAATAGTGAGGCACCCCCAGAGTCTTTATGTGAAGGTCAATGCATGATTATGTGCATCGCTGCAGGCTGCAATGTTAAGTGTGTGCATGTATGTGTGTGTGTGTATGTATGGCTTAAGTCACTGTAAATACCCCAAAAGTGACGTAAGTAAGCCTGTGTGTGTGTGTGTGTGTTGGGGGGGGGACTTAAGTCACTTTCAGGGACACACACCAGACTTACCAGTTGACTGGGGACGGTTTGTGCAAATAGGGACAAAAGCCACGTCGCCAATTGGTAAAATGAATGAGTTTTGTGTCAGTGGTTATGGTTAAGGTTTAGGTTTGAGCAAGTAGCGGTTATGGTTAGGGTTAGAGTAAGTCTACAGGAAATGAATGTAAGTAAACACCCCAAAAGTGACTTAAGTAAACCCGTGTGTGTGTGTGTGTGTGATGGTGGTTTACTATAGGTTGTATGTTTACAGTAAGCACGTGTCTGCTCTTCCAGTGAGCTACATGAACATGATGTGAATGTCTCCTCTGCTTATGTTGTACGTGTGTAAACTGCTGATGATTGCTGTATGTGTGTCATGTATTTATAGTAGGCGTGTGTCAGCCGTGGTTGTGCGTCGCTTGTACATGCAGTACACACAAATTCATATATTAATAATCAAGTGTTATCAATATTATCCTCCTCTGGTTCTTAATGGGTACTGAAATTGGTTCCAATGCAGAGTTCAGAGCAGAGTGAATTAAATAATTGACAAAAAAATCTTTACTCAAGGTCCTTTTTCCAGAGCTTTCAACCCTTAAAAAAAAAGCAAGTAAGCAGACCTTGGGGTAAGATATTTTTGTTAAGCTGCTGTCTTCAAGGTTAAAACTGAACTTCACACACATTTTCAAATAAAAAAAATCAAGTTTCAAACAGAAACTGAATGAATATTATTCAAAAATGTAATTCTCAGGACATTTTTAAAACACACAATAGAGTCACTGTTGTGTACAACTGGATTTACTCTATTTGTATTTTTTTCCAGCTCTTGAATTAACTCATGTTAAATTCCCTGCCTTTTGTCATTGTCATTACAGGGCTATAGTGTTGGATAATGTAGCTGGACTAAATGTATGTAACCATTTAATAGATAAACTGGTGGCGACTTCTCACCTATTCACACATTACATTCCAGCTCTGCTCTTCTTCTTCTTTTTTTTTTTTACTTACATGAACAAAACTGTGTAGGCTGTTGCATTCACTTTCACAACAAGGTCAAGTAAGAAATGGTATCATTCAATGTATTTTTCTATTGAAGTATGTAACATCCTAACTGAAAGGATTTCTACCTGTTTGGTCAACTCTTTGTGTGTTTATGCATGTATGTGTGTGTGTGTGTGTGTATGTGTGTCATTACTGACCCATGGGTGGCTCGTCGTGGCCCAGCACTCTGCGGCTGTAGTGGTGTTTGAGGAGCGCTCCAAACATCTCGGGGCTCATCTCCGCCTCCCTCCGCAGTGACACGTTGGGAGCCACCATCTTATCGTATGTGTACAGGTAGTAACTGGGAGAGAAAAAAAGAGATAAAGAAAAACAACATTTAAACACTTACTATTGTCAACCCTGACACAAAAATACTGAATTTTAATTTATCCCGATTCCTAATTTTGTTTTATCACACAAAACTAAGGTTGGTATGAAGCTAAATTTCTTATTAAATCTGTTTTTGTCTTTGTTTTTGTTATTCAAGTCACAATGGTGTCAATGTCACCTTTCACATACTTCTGTCTTTGCAGTAAAGATCATAAAATGTTACAAGGTATGGACTTTGCAATGCTGATATGCGTAAAGCAACATATATACGCCTGCAATAACTCATACTGAATGGCCCTTGTACTTCCAAAACGACACGACTTAGATGAATCAGAGCAATAGAACAACAGCCATTCGGCGACTGTTTTAGCCTAGCAGCATCGGAGGACGGGAGCGAAAACACAGTGCGGAATATGGATATGTCTTATCGTGTGTTCACAGGATCTCAGCCTAAACAGACCTTCGGCTTATCACGAATGTCCAGGTAGTGGGTCCAACTGAGAGAGAGATAGTGCCTGGAGATGCACTGAAGCCACTGAGCCAACATTATCTGTCTATTCCTGGCTGCACTAGTGGGAAGGGAGGAGAGAGAAATAGAAAGAGACGGAGAGATAGAGATGGAAAAAAAAAGAGAAGGGGAAGAGAGGAGAGAAGAGGAGAGAAGAGGAGAGAGGAGAGAAGAGGAAGCTTTGAACCCCTCCCCCACCAGCAGTCCCCTCCAGACAGAGCTCGGGATGGAGCTGTGAACTAGGTTAAGCATGACAGCTCAGTGGGGCTCTGACTGCACAACTACAGCACTACCGACCGCGCCTGGCTTCCTCTCCTCTGGATAGGAATGAAGCAGCGCTCGCTCGCCCGAACGGGAATCTGAAACTCCTTCACATGAAAACAGCCTCACATGTGATTGAATAATGTAAGCCTAGCATATATTTGACGAGTGTACCGCTAATGGATGTTGGTAGTAACCCAAATACGACGTTAAGTGCTGCGGATGTCTATCGTGCTGCACGATTCATTATTACTGACGCTGCGATGCAACAGACATGCCACAAACTGGTCTGTGCAAGTCCTGACTGGTTTGAGAGTATAACAAGTCATGTGACGCTGGTAGGTGACCGGAGCTCTAATCCTGCCAATTCGTCTGGCCTAACGTCTGCGTGCCTCCGCTCAGTCAGTGTGTCGAGTCAGTCACATGCAGTGATGGCGCCATAAACCATCTAATTCTAGCCTTTAATCTGGGCCAGATTACCGTGTGAGCTATCAGAGCGCCATATCCAAACACAGACTGGTGTGGCTCAGGGGGAGGGATGGAGGGAGTAACGGCGAACCAAAAGAGAGGAAACGAGGGCTTTGAGAAGAAGAGAACAGAAGGAGGGAGGGGGGAGGCGGAGGAGGAGGAGTGGCACGTGTGATGAAGGATAGAAGACGAGGAGGAGGACTGACGATTTAGGGATGGGGATTTTATCACCTTAAAGAGAAACTGTGGTCAAAATGAAACTTAACATTACTTGGCACTTAGCAGAAGAGCAAAAAAAAACCCCCACGAACACGCCTATCTGGCACCGTGACAGCTGCACAGGAAGCAGCAGTCCAACTGGCAGCGCTTCAGGTATTGACGGGACGCTTTGTTTAAGCATTTACATGTGTAGGACAACAACACTACTTAAACTACTTAAAACAACAAACTTTAACTAACCAGTCGGTTCAATAATCTTGTTCCTGTAACCAGTAGTCAAATTTATACTTTTCCTACATCAAATCAAAATAATCAAATCAAATCAAAATAAAAATCTACAAATCACAGTAGTGTAGAGATGAAACTCTTAGTTAATTGATTAGTTATAAACATTTTTATTGTCAATTAGTCATTTAATAAGAAGCTCAATATCTTCTGCCTCCAGTCTCTCAAAAGGTGATGTTTCTTTTCTCTGTTTTCTGTGACCTTTGATGACATCAACGTGCCGTTTTTCACTATTTTAAAGATATTTCAGCATTTAATTTAAAAATCCTTTCAACTGAAATTTGAAAATAATCATTAGTCGTGACCCTAAACTGGCGTAATTGTGTTGTTAAAAGGTTAATATGGTGTAGTACCTGGGGTGGACCAGGGTGGGGTGTCCTGGCTCCTCCTTGATGTCCGAGAAAAGTCGGTTAAACACCAGAGTAGGTGAAGTTTTACCCTGTGGGATATAAAAAAAAACACACACACACATAAATATCACACAGCACAGCAACATATTGTCTTTTTGTGTTCTGTATTGTATTGTATCTGTATTGTTTTACACATACAAAGGCTCAGAATGACAGCTCTTCCATCCACGTGTATTGATCTTTGAATACAATCTTGTAGTTGAATAGGTGAATTATGACAATGGAAATCAGATGCATGCCCACGCACACACACACACACACACACACACACATACACACACACACATATATACATGCACACATGGAGAGCAACAGCAGGAGGGGAAGGGAATGTGCTGTACTGCACATGGCGCTCTCGGAGTCATAATCTAATAAAGCTAATATATGCATGCATACATGTGGATGAGGGATCATCCATCAGGCATCAGCTGAGAAAGTGTGTGTGCATGTATGTGTGTGTGTGTGTGTGTGCATGAGATGGAGAAAAAAAAGATAATCATGATAAAGAGCTCCTTCCTTGTGTGTGCGCATGAGAGGTTGGGGGTGTGTGTGTGTGTGCAGCTGTAGGGGGAGGTGAAGAGACTTTCAGCAGCTGTATTAGTGTGTGTGTGTGTGTGTGTGTGTGTGTTTCATGACAGGTCAGAGTGGAGAGGAGAAGCGTGCCGCTATGAATGGGTGAACAGGGGGTGTGTCTGTCAGCGGGGGTGGGGGTGGTGACCCTGAGAGGTGACCTGCGTGTAGAGGAGGGGGAAGGGGGGCGGTAGGAGGCGACGGAGAGACGGCCGGATAGGATACAGGGAGGGTTCGAGGGAACAGACAACTGACCTTTCTCGCTGGGTCTGCATCTTCCAACTTGCCGCTGGGGGAGCAGAGATCTGCCGAAGATTTCCTCACCTGGCTCTCCTCCTCCTCCACTACCTTCTGAAACACACCAACAGACAAGAGACGACGGTTAAAACAGACACCGAGGGTAAACAGGAAACCAGAGAAAGTAAGACTTGAGGTTTAACAGACCGAGAGGACTCAGATATAGAGTTATGTGGAAAAGATTTGTTAGAATATTCGGGACAATTAAGATGATGCAAGAACCCTGTCTGGGAGCGTGGGAAAGAGAGGAAGAAAGTGAAGAGAAAAAAAATTACAACCGGCACCGTGGTCACAGAGGGGGAAAGATAGAGACAAATGGCATTTAAACTATAGGAAATAGAGACAAATGACATCCAAGAGATAGAAAATGGAGACAAATGGCATTAAAAGCGAACAGTACGACGAGCTATGGCCTGAGCCGGCCCGTGATACAGTGTCGGAGAAAACGAAGGCGGCAGGGAAACGGATCAACTAAGAGGAGAGACTGAATGAGCCCCGCTGAGGAAGGCGTATGAATAAAACACAAGAAAACGCCGAGCAGACAGTCAACACGGCTACAACATGGGCCCGTCATTATGTTCTTCTGTGTGTGTGATTCATCGGTATACTGTACAACACGGCTGGAATCAGCCTCTCGCTCGATGCGAAGACGTATACGTGTGTTTGTGTGTATGTTTATGATTTATTGTGTCAGCTTCAAACCCTCCGAGCCTTGTGTGTTCAGTAAATACTGCTGGCGCTGCCTGTAGTTTGTGTGTCTGTGTGTGTGTGTGTGTGTGTGTGTGTGTTTTTTTTTTTTTTTTTTTGAGCAAATCCAGGACACGCTCAGCGAGAGGCCACAAGCTGATGGAGTTGATGCTTATCTGCGGCAGACAGGCCTGACGCTACACTCCGGCTGCCTGCAGTTCACACACACACACACGCACAAACACACACACACTTACACACTTTCAACCAAACTGACAGGTAGAAAAGGCTCCAGAGGAGCAGCATAGCTGTGAGAACCGCTAGGTAGCCCACATCTACAGATGGAGAGCGAGTGAAAGAGGGGAGGTGCAGAGTAGAGGGGAGAGAGGGGGGACGCAAGAACGAAGAAGAAGAAGAAGAAGAAGAAAAAAAAAGAGGACGGAGGAAGAAAGAGAATTCAATGAGGAGAAAAGTACAAGGAAGGAAGAAAGAGAGAGACAGAGGTTGAAGCAAGCATCAATAATTGACTTACTAGCCTTTTAAAGCCATCTATAAACATTTATCCCCAGAATGCGTGCACACACGGTCGGACACAGTGAAACACAAACAGACAGCCTTTCATCAGCTGGACTAAAGGATTTCCTTCTACGTCGTATCGGCTAAGAGTCGCCGTCATTACTGGGGCTAAACAAGCTCAGAGCAATACGGCCAGATTAGTGTGACAGCCAGGTGTTAACCACCTGACATTCACGTTAACCACCAGTCCAGCAGCGCCTTTATTTAGCAGCTTTAGTCAAAATTATTGTGATTTTTTTTTTTTTTTACACTTCTTTGCTTTCTTGCCAAGTGTGAGATGATCAATATCGCTCTATAAAAACCACACATCCTCAAAATATTTACATAATTACACATATCTCTGTAGTGGACGTCGTACTGTCTGCCTCTACGCATATTTATCTCTTCTGTTATGACACAGAAAAACAACTACTACTTGTCCTCATTTGTGTGTGCATCCGTGTGAGCTGCATGTAGGGGATAGTCCCTTGTTTACAAAGGCATGGATGAATGAGCGCGTGCATGCAAATGTAAAAGACTGGAGCCATACGCGTAGACAGGTGTGTGTGTGTGTGTGTGTGTGTGTGTGCGTATTTGTGTGTTGAAAAGAAGGCTCGTCCGTTTACGAGTCGCTTGTGGTTGGTGTTTTTTTTTTCTCTTTTTTTTTTTTTCTTACTCTAGAAGGCAGCACTGCAGCACTGAGGGGAGGGAGGGAGAGTGAAGTAGAGAGAGAGAGAGAGTTGGATGATGGGACAGGGCAGTTATAGAGGAGGACGGAGTGTAGGGGGGGGGGAGAATTGACAGAAACAACAATGAACCCACTGCAGTGGTGTGGAGGCGAGCTGGATTCCCTCCAATATCAAGGTTGTCCGTGTGTGTGTGTGTGTGTGTGTGTGTGTGTGTGTGTGTGTGTGTGTCTGTGTGTGTCTGTGTGAGTGTGTTGGAGGCATTCGACACTAAATTCCCTTAATCTCAAATCTGTCACTCCCCCTGCATATATATGTGTGTGTGTGTGTGTGTGAGTGAGAGAGAGAGACAAATACATAGAGAGAGAGACCATGAGGCCAAACTGACATTAACATGAGGTCATCCAGAGGTCTTTCATCTGCTTGACCCCCATGACAGCAGATGCTCTGCTGATGAGACAGCTGACAGCTCATTAAAAAGGTAGGTCTGTGTGTGTGTGTGTGTGTGTGTGCGTGTGTGTATGTTTTTCTCTCTTTGTGAGGACATTTCCGCACTATGAGTTCCCACCACTTCATCGGACTGTTTGAAGGTTAAGATGTGGATTTAAGGTTCAGATTAGAATAAGGTTATATCAATAAAGGTCCTCACAAGTATAAAAAAGACAGATGTGTGTTTAGTGTGTGAGAGAAATTGTGAGATTGTGTCGGTTTATGTGTGTTTGTGTCAAAAACTCAATGAGAAAAAGTGAAAAAATACTGTTTGCACATGACATATATATATGTATGTATGTCTGTGTGTGTGTGTGTGTGTGTGTGTGTGTGCGCCGGGGTGTTCACATAGAGAAAACACATGTGTATGTGTGTGTTCCACTAATGGTTGCCTGTGTCTCTCCCTGTAATTCCTGCTCACCTGACAGTTGACAGCCTAACGCCCACCACCCACTCACTCACACACACACACACACACAAACACACAAACACACACACACACACGCCCCTGCTCATTATTCCTGCTGCTCTACACTCTCTATTCCTTAATGATGAATGTGTGCGGGTGCAAGCGTTTGCACATTTCAAAACAACTGTTCTCCTCTTCCCCCTGTTGCCCATCTCTCTCTCTCTCTCTCTCTCTCTCTCTATTGCCCGTCCCCCCACCACCCACCTCACCCTGCTTTATTAACACACACACACACACACACACACCATGCTGCTACTCTGTCCTAATCTCTAGTAATGAAGCACCTCTCCTATCTGGGTTGCTTCTGCGACACACACACACACACACACACACACATACGTGGACACACACAAACAGTCCCTAGCCCCCTATGTCTCCAGCCCTTTGTCAGGCTGAAGCTCGCCTTATGACAATGTGGATTAGCATTCCACACACTCGCTCAGCTGAACTCTGCCCTGTTGTTCCTAATCACCAGCAGTCTGCCTGCCGCTGCAGCCCCACACACACACACACACACACACACACCCGACTACTATACAGCTAGATGAAACTTACTGCTCTAGACACACACAGCCATGTGAACTTTTACAATGACCCATTTCCAGAGCCTCAGTATAGTCCCCAGACCATTAGCACACATGACTTTCTACAGTAGACGCATTAATGGAGCAGAAAGTGTTTTTTTTTTTTTTTTTTTTCTGTCTGTGTAGCCTGAGTGCTGTTAAATCCAACAATAACAAGCGCCCTTCTACTACACAGACATCCATGACCGTACATTACCATACACAGTCTGGCGAATGCAGGTGGAGAGTGTATGCACTTCACTCGGCAGCCGTGGATTTTTTTTTTTTTTTTTTTTTTTGCTACTGTGAGCTCCATCTGTGCTTTCCTAATGCAAAGCACTAACATCCAATTTACACCAGAAATACTTGTTGCTTCTTTTCTCTTTTTAGCTGGAAATTTTTTACAGCCGAGGGGCATTCGAAACGGAGAGCTCACACTCTTATATAAGCTTGTGTGAACAGTAATCTAAAAAAAAAAAAGTGTAAATTTAAGCCTGTGCATTTACTTTGCAATTAAATTAGGCTTCTTTTTTTTTTTTTTCAATTTTTAAGCAAGAAATGAAATTCTGCTCTGAGCGCTGGATTTCATAATTGGCTGTGCTAGCGCAGGCACCACCGTATCATTCATGAAGAGCTGATTTCTGATTGGGGTGAAGGGCTTTCAACTTTATAAAAAAAAAGTTGACAACCACCCAATTTCTTTGCAGCAGAAGACTGCAGAGGATATAAGTGAGTCTCTTTCAGCTCTTGCCAGTCTTCTGCTCATCCCGACGGACGACCAGAGGAATCAGATTTCTTTCTCTATGATCAGTCTGCTCTCGGTGTAATTCGTATGTACTGTAGCTGAAGGCGGGCAGAGACACCGAAACACACACACACACACACACTGACACACTGCCACACAGAGTGCAAACAAGTCCGAGGTCAAACTCTCCTCCTCCTCCTCCTCCTCCTCCTCCTCCTCCTCCCTTCCGTCTCTCTGCTCCAGTCACGTGGACACTCCAGATGACTGCCGTCTCAGTGCGTACAAACACACACACACACACACACACTCACACTGTCACTCTCGGGCTATAAATACCCACGCTGTCTCCATACATGTATAATAAAACACATACACTAGCCCCCCACTACACATGTACACACTAGAAGGATGCATTTTCTACGGCACTTGCTTTATTAAAACTGAAACTTCAGGAGGAAACGTGTTTAGAAGGCTGATCTGTGAACTAAAACCGTCCCGACCGTTAAATCATAAGCTGAACGTGTCGCTCTTGTGAAGGAGATACAAGTAGAGCTTGAAACGATTGGTCGAAAATTAATCCGCAACTATTCTGATTATCGATAAATTGTTTCAGTCACTTTTAAAGCAGAACTACTAGACATCTGCTTGTGCCAGTTTCTGAAATGTGAGTAATTTCAAGCTTTCCTCTGTTTTTGTATCTTTGTAAACTGTCTTTTGGGGATTTGGACTGTTGGACGGACAAAACAAGACATTTAATGATGTCACCTTGGGTATTTTTTCCACTATTTTCTGGCATTTTATAAACAAAACGATTACATTGATAGTAGAAAATAATCCTTTTGAGCAGGTAGCATGTGTTGATTCTTTTGCTACTGAAATAATAAAACTATAAAACCCTGCCCACACACACTCGACACAGAAAACACACACACAAACGCAACCAGTCTCAACAAGCCTAATGGCAAATCTTATCTAGGGCACAATAAAGAGTGCGCAAGCCTTGGCCTGACCTTTCATCCCAGAGCAGCAGACTTGGGTGTGTGTTATTAAATTCAATTTAAAATCCCTGATATACAAACAACCACCTTTGGGCCCAATTGTCTTCACATCTGTTGAAGCCCTGGCATCGGCGGTCGTGTACGCAAGCCGAAACAAACCCCCCCCCCCCCGGTCGGCGTCGCAATCTGGCTCAGGGGACAGAAACAGAGCGGATCACAAAACATAATTGTGTGTGCCACCCATCCTCCCCTCTTCTTCCTCTTCTTCCTCCACCTCCCCCCCCCCTCTCTGAGCCATTCATGCGCCTGGCATTCAGTAGGGAGGAGGGGGTAAAGGGTGAGGGATAGTGGCGGGGCAAAGCGGAGTAGGACGAAAGTAATGCGGCTCATTCTCTCTTTTCCTCTCAGGAGGAAGTAAACAGCCTTTATTTGGGTGCTTTCATTCTGTCTCAGACAGCGAGGGAGGAAAGGAGGAACACACACACATACACAGACAGTCAGTCACGCCCTGTCTGTTTCTAGACCACATCCTGTTCTGCTGCAGTCGTCAACCGTGTCAAAGATCAGCTACAGATACGTAGATATATACACTTCCTGACCGAGCAATGCGACAGCGAAGATATCGAGGCATCTTGGCAGCCACAGTGTGTGTCGCAGAATTCATTTTCCGTCTCTCGTCCCCCCTTTTTTTTAAAAAGTCTTCTAACGTCACTTTTCCCCCCTTAAAAATCTCCAGTCGATCTACGCGGCGTTGCCTTTTTGCTCGCTGTGAAGATCTGACGTGTAAACCTCTCATCTGTCTGTCTTTTGGGGGGTCTGGTTCGTATGTGCTTTATAAATGAAAAAAGGTACTCAGATCCAGTGCTCTGGTGGTCCCACCTGGCCCCCCCCCCACACACACACTAACAGACACTAGAGGCCTTTATATGGAGGTCTTAATCCAATAAGCCATTTATCCATGGACTGGGAGCTGCACTTTGTTTCAGCAGCCAAATCAATAACAGCCCACAAGGGAACCAGGCAGCAAAGTGGGGCATTTAAAGGAATACACTTTTTTTTTTTTTTTTTTTTTTTTTTGGGTAGAGGTTCTCATTAACTCAGCAGCACCGTGAAATGAGATGACTGGATTTAGTTTCACCATCGACTCTGTTTAGTACTGTGTGAAAGCTAACTTTTCAGTTTTGTGTAATGGTTGAGACAATGAGTCAATAAGTTGAATATTCTTTGATAATTCCAAAGCGAAGAGTCAAAACTGATCTTTTGTCTCGTCTTACTGTACGCGCCCCGGGAGAAAATGACTTATACTACGACTTATTTTCTTTCGCTTTAGCCTTGGACAAAGAGATAAGCGGTAGTAAAAACACAACAGGACACAGATGAGGACCGGTCTGACAGGTGGACGGTTAGATAAACAGGTGACAAAGAGGGAAAAAAAAAAAAAAAAGGAAAAAAAAAAAAAAAAAATCGGCAGACAGCCAAGACAGATGAGGAGACAAACAGAAAACATGTGACTGTTTGTTTGTGCCTTCCCCCAGACACACACACACACACACACACACACACACACCTGTTCCTCCCTCTTTCCAAATACAAAGAGAAAGAACAGAGCCAGACAAGCACACTGATAAGCATCAGCCAGACTAGTCATGCCAGAGTCACACACACTCACGGGCAGATAAGGACAGGTTCATTCCCGACTAGCTTTGGCTTCGGGCCTCGGGCACATTTTTGCGCCACATGGGCACTCTGTCTAGACAGTCATTACACGCACGTCAAACACACACACACACACATAGAGCCTTTCCCTTCCCTGTCAACGTGTTGAACGCCTCCCTCCATAGCTAAAGCTCCAGTCAGCCATTTTACAATCCGCACAAGTAACACCACAGTCTTGATAACCAGAGCCGATGGGACCCAGAGGAGGAACACTTCATGGGAGTCTATATGGGAGAAAATGTAGCGTCTCAGACTGAGCTATAAAAGTCAGGAGGAATTCCCCCCCCCCCGCTAATAAACGCGCAATCAACTGTCCACCTACTGCAGCTTTACCACAGACAGAAGTTTAATTTGGAAACCAGAAACAGCTATTTCTCTATGATCCTTGACATAAAAAGCAGTCTCTTAAGCTCTCCCGATCAATTTTTCTATTCATCTCTCCCTCCCTCTCGCTCGCTCGCTCGCTCTCCCTCCTCCGTTTCTCATGTTTCACAGTCAAATCCCAGGTGGCGGCTTCCAGTCTATATTCGCAGCCGTACACCGGGAGGGTTGTAATAACGTTACCTCATGAATGGACAAATTGTCTGACTGGAATACACTAGGCAGGCCACACAGGCTAAGGTAAGCCCCACCCCCGCATCACACACACACACACACAAAGTATCTATGACACAGTATACATTATAGTTGTGAAAGAAAATATGCTGGCGCTGCAACTAAAGATTATTATTATTTTCATTATCAATTAAATCTGCCAATTACTTCCTGGATTGATTGTTGCTCTCCAGATGTCTTGTTTTGTCCACAACCCAAAGATATTAAATGTCACATCATAGAAGACAACCAGAAAAAAAATCCACATCTGAGAGGTTGGAACCAGCGCATTATTTTGCTAAATAAATGAATTAAACAATCACTAAATTATCCAAACAGTTGCTCTATGATTGATTCATTGACTAATTGTCTCAGCTCAAAAATCCTTACATTTCTGTCCATAATTATGTCTCAGTCGACTAATTCTAACCCTAATTTGAAAACGCTACTATGTCTACATGAATGAGTAATATGACGCTTCTAGTTGCCATCATTATCACACGGACGATTAGTGCTGATCGATTAGCTGTTTAGCAGAATTATGCCGTGACAACTCTGATCATTAATCGTTGAAGTCGTTTATCATTTCGACATGCCTTCAAAATATTTGCTGGGTTAAAATTCTCAAATGTCATAACAGCGTTAATTGAAAAACTATTTGTTTTAGTCAATCAAAAAAAAAGTCATTCTTTAATTCTGGTAACTTCTGATTGAAACTTCTTATAAACCACATGATTAATTGCTCAATAAGTAGGAATAACAACCAGATTAATCAATGCCAGATGTTGTTGTTTGTTGTTCCCTGATACCAATGATGAAACATTACTCAAACGCGTGTTGTAGTCTAGACATTGTATCAGAGACAAGAAGTACAACTGAATTATGTCACTCTTTGAATCATCGACGTCAAACGCTGTGATTAACGGTCGTGACCACGCGTTGAACTCGTATTGCAAAGGAAGATAATTGTTTTAGCAACAATCATGCAGTTTTATGAGAAACCAAATAATATCTACCCTTCCGCTCGCTGTGACACAGGAAGAAAGAAGAACGGTCGCTTCTCGTCGCTCGGAGATCAAAAGGAGCGTTACGAGGGCATGAGGGTTCAGACTCTTAACCTACCTGTGTCATTCATTTAGACACGAGGCCTCTATCAAAACACCCACCGTGATGTTCGCTCTGTCTACATGTACACATATGCACCAGGAAATCAGGGTGTGTTTGAGTCAGTGAAGGGCATTTAAAAATCATCCATGCGCGAGAGAGCATACTAGCTGCCTGTGCAGCTCAGCAGCTCGGTGTATGTGTGTGTGTGTGTGTGTGTGCTCCACTTTCCTTCCCCTGTGCCCCCCAGAGCGTTAATTACCAAAGCTGTCGGGGCTCACCTATGTGACTCAACCAGGCCACGAGACAGATAGAGACACACACATACACACACACACACGCATTCGAAAATAAACACACATCCAATCAAACGACAAAGTAGGAGGACGATGACGTAGTTTACCGCAAGCAAACTGTCTTGCAAGCATACGCGATCAGATACGAGCAGACACACTTCATGCTCCCAGGAGGACACATCGGCTGAGAATGAGGCCAGTGGGCCCTTGTCTTGTCTGTGGATGACTGTACTCATCATATGAGCTTCATCTGGGCCAACGTGTGTGTGTGTGTGTGTGTGTGTGTGTGTGTGTGTGCTTTAACGTCTCTAAAAACGAAAGAGAAAGTCTCCAGAGAAGCTGGCTGCCATGGGATGCTTTACGGAGGTAGGTTACTGGTTCAAATCCCCCCCAATTAGGAACAAACACGCACAACTCCCACCACCCAAAAAACACACCAAATCAGCTGCCTCGGTTTTTTCCCCCCTACATAGGAGGAACACGGCTTACTATTCGAAGGGATGAAACAACTCGGAGTGCTTGGAGACAGAGGAGAGTGAGAGAGCTGCAGAGAGGACGAGCGTTGCTAAGCAGACTGAAAGCCGAGAGAGGCTGTCAGCAAGCCAGCAATGCACTGCTATCGCTACACAGAGAGAGAGAAAACACAAAATGGAGACACTGCCCGACCCTCTGTCTTTGCAAGAAAATTACACGGCATCCATAAATATAAAGGCTTGAAAATAAAAGCTGAAGCCTCCTTATCATAGCCATCCAGCAGCAAAATGTACTTTATAACATCATTATAATTAGCTGATGAAGTCCGAAGAAGAATGAGCTCCGCTGTTAAATACGTTGAGTGTTTAAATATAATGTTTTAATGTAAGAGTCGGAGTTTACTAGCCCCGGTATATACGGTCATATATTGATCGGTGGTTTGTTTACTTCTTCCTCAGCACGGGAGGCTTTTCTGCTGTAATGTGAAATACTGCAGTAAATGTCAGTGCTTGGTTGGTTGTCGCTGTCTGCAACGAGGCCAGAGGGGGGAAGAGGATGGAGAAAGAAGGAGGGAAGGATGGAGGAAGAGAGAAAGAGAGAGAGAGAGAGAAAGAGAGAGAGACGGAGAGAAAGTAAGATGGTTGACCCCGTACAGTCACAGCGCTACAAAGAGAAAGCTCCACCTGGCCAAAACACCCTGCAGGGTAAAATCTATCACAGACACATGGAAAGAGAGAGAGTTAAATCCAAACGAGCCCTGGGTCCTCTGACTGTTCTGCAGGGAGCTCTGGTCTCATCCATATTACATGCAGGAGCTTGTTTGAAGCCTCTACTGCTCGTCTCTGCATGGGCAGCTTGGCTTTGCTGTCCGGGCCCCTCGGGCTTGCCTGTCTCTCCCACACACACACACACACACACACACACACACACACACATAGCTCCCGTAATGCAAATCCATCAACTAGCATGACTCTCCTTCTCTCTCTCTCACTTTCTTTCTCTATGTCACAAGCTCTAGGTTTCAAAAACAAGTCTCTGAAGACCGTTCTCTTCACTTTCACAATGGCTCATGCAGGGTCCGAAATGAACACCCGCCGAGCGCCGAATGCAGGTAGATTTTTTTTCCGTTTGGCGAGCAAATCTCAGAAGGCTGTCCACCTGGCGGGTAAATGTTTGTACCAAAATAGTCATGTAACAAAATATCTGGCAAGATATGGCTCAGAGGAAATTACTCATGTTTGTCCCAATACAGTGTTTTTTTTTTTTTTTTTAGTGGAGGCTGCTACTCATTTCTATCCCGCCTGTACTGATATTATGACCCCGCAGTCCACACACACTCCATCACCAGTCTTCCTTCATTAATTCAAAACAGTCAGTCAGCGTCTGAGGCTGGCTTGACAACAGCCCAAGAAAAGCGCGGTTGGGTTTCGTAAATGTCATTACAATTGAGTCAGAGCTCTAAGTGAACACACCTGGGCGTACATCAAACAGACTGTGCGAGAGAGAGAGACTGGGACAGTGATAAATCTTCGTCCTGGCTCCACAGTGACGCTGATGAGTGGAGAGCAGACCGCAGCACTGATGGAGCACTGTGACTCACGCTGCAGAGTAGGGTTGGTGCGGTGATGAGAGGAAGTGGCTGATGGCGGTTGTGTTTGTGTGTGTGTTTGTGTGTGTGTGTGTGTGTGTGGCTCGGTTTGACCCTTTGACTTCCTTTAATCGTGTCACCGGCACATTATCATGCGCTACTGTGTGTATTTGCACGTGTGTCATCGTTCTAATAAGAGACCTGTGTCATCATGCGGACACATTCGAAGCTCTCGTCAGGGTGAAGTCACTGTCTGGCTATCTGTCATTCGGATCTCATGACGCTAGGACAAAAAAGTTTCACTTTTGGATTTCAAGTTTCGACTGTAACTTCCATTCCTCTATGAGGCACGGTGCCTCACAGAATAGAAAATGAGACTGTCTGGTTGTCTGCCAAGGCAGCAGACAGAAAGGGCAACCTTGCCAGCTGCAGCCAGAATTTACCATCATTTGGCCTGAGGCTAGATTTCTTTCCCCACGATGAGTCAGTCCTCTGAAGAACTACTGTACATATGGCCTCATCTGGGATCAGGATGTGCTTCAGCCGATTTCATTTTGATAGTGATGACAAAGAAAATGTCTGGCATAACAAAGTGCACTTGTCATAGGAACTGGTTAAAATGTAGCCAGACTGTAAACCACAAGGCGAAACTTCAAGTCTTCAAAGGATAAAGTCAAGGGCAATAAGGCTCTGTGTGGGCCAAGTCACCCCAGCAGCAAGGCTGCTTAAATACGACGAACCAACAGCAAAGCCAGAGAAAGAACTGGACACGCAAAGACCGAGAATCGGTGCCACATGCTCAACGAGAGGCGCATACACAAACACACACCACTCTGTTGCTTGGGGACAGTTAAGGAGGACTTGACTATTAGCTTGCATGCGATGATGCTGAAGTGCACTCACCAGTCTCGACACATGCAGCCCTTAATTGGGCTTCCATAGCTTCTAAGGATGCTCAAATGAAAATACACAATATACATTTTATGAAAGCTATTTGGTAATTAATTGCACCTGGAGGTCAACGACCTCAAAGATTGTCTACTCCTTAGTTTATGATGTAAAGAGGTGCAGCGGGGCTGTAGAGGATCCAGAGGGAAATAGTACTCTATTTACAGGATGTAGATGAGCTAGTATGGACCCCTGAGGGATATGAAGCAGAGAAGACTGTATGTTTGCATGTGTGTGTCTGCCCTAAGAAATATCAGGGAGACAGTTGATTCCCATGAGCGGCGTCGCTTTAGGTTGGAATAGCGGTGAGATAAACACATCAGTATTCGGTAAGGCAGAGTCTGAAAGAAATGGAAGACTGGGCAAACCACAAAATGTCACTTGTTTCACCTTCACTAAAGCAGTCTGTTTCCCAGTTGCTAACTTTACAGCCTTTCCCTGAGCAGCATTAGTCAGGCCCCTGGTGAGATAAGGATTTACAGGGTACAGAGGCAGCCAGCAGTGGAAGGGGGGAGAAACTGTTGGAGGGCGTTTGATGTTAGCAGAGCAAAGGTGAGGCTGCAAAATAAAGGACTTTCAGGGCAAGTAATCACCTATCCGAGCTTGGCAGGTTTGCATCTGACAGTGGTCTGCTGTGCCGCCTGCTTTCATCTGGTGCGTGGGCTGAAGGTCAAAACTAGCATGGGCCACAGCAACACTGAGGGTATATCCACACCAAAATGTTTTAGTTTTAAAAACACATAACTTTTGCTACGTTTACACCCAGCATCCACACTACTGTGACATTTTCAAACCCTTAAAACAGAGACTCTCTAAAAGTTTAGTTTGAAAATTCCAGGATTGCGTTTTAGTCTGGACGGGAGGAAACAGAGACTTTTGCAAGTGATGACGCACATGTTCACTTCCTGATCGGATCTTATCAGTTTTCAGGTGTTTGTACGGACCGCTGTTTTAAAATGAAAACGTATTAGCGTGGACGTAGTCTGAACCTGGTTGCCATTGTTCTGTGCCGTTAAGCGTGTGAGGCCGTTTGACAAAAGAACTTGGAGACCGAATCAAAGGACGAGAGCAGGATCGCTTCCATATGGAAATGATAAGCTATTACCAAACATGCAAATAAATTACTGGCAAAGTGGAGAGATGGGGATTCCCTTAATCGTACAGGCCGACTATTTTCCCTTGATTTCCCTGTGTTTGCTACATGCATAATTGATCAGTGTAGTGGCTGGGTTTAATGTGTTGTGGATGTGCCGGGTGGCAGCCCAGCGGGACTCATGACACGCCTTTGATATCTCGTGTTTATCTCCCTGTCTGGGACGCTGGGGCTGTGGGAGAAAATACAAGAGAGTGAGTCCAAGTGCCTATATGGTGTGTATTTGTGTGTGTGTGTGTGTGTGTGTGTCTGCTGTGTATACGGTGCTCCTATGGAAAGCGCCGTCTCTGGTCTCTCCATTTATATCTTCATTAATCACCGTTCCCACCGGGAAGGCGGCACAGAAGAGCCTTTCAAATGCAAACGCGCTCTCTCTGCTTGCACACAACACGCACTGACTGGCAGTCTCCCACAATTCTTTTACAGTATACCTCCCTCGCCTACGACTCCCTGCCCCCCCCCCCCCAACACACACACAACCTGATCTTCTGACTGTCTCCCAGGGAGACCAGACAGTGGACAGTTAATCTTCTCATCAACACATCGATTAATTAATACCAAGACTCCTCATTATTCCGGTCTCATGCAAAACAACCCAGGCAAAGTAGTCAGACGTGTTACGATCCAAGCCGCTTTCTCTTCTGACAGTCTTGTTTGAACTCGTAGCCCATTATATTCCCCTCGCTTTCACTTGTTCTCGCTCTCATTTTCTTTAGAGGCAACAAACTGGTCTGACGCCCTGAGGGGGGGAAGAGCCAGAAAACAGTGAACATGCAAACAGGCTGTCAGTCCAGGGCCCTTTTAAAGCCTGGAGGACATTTGGCTGGGAGGGGCTTAGCCAGTTTGTTTAGTCTATGAGACTGTTGGCAGACGTGGCAGAAGTTCCACTGTATCTGGACTGACCTATCTCTGCTGCCTGCTGCTGTTGCTAGCTCACATCAGTCCCAGCGCTGTGCATTATCTTCTTCCACTGGTGGTGAGATGGGAAAAGAAACCCAAGCTGAGGAAACAGTCAAAAACAACAAGCTACAGCTGGGGTGGGAAATTGCCACCATCCAACCGATGGTAAATTTTAAATATGGCATGCCAGTGGATGAAAAAGCTTTGCTCCCCTGCCTTGGTTGCAGAGCTCCGCAAGTGGACAACTGAACTGCAACTGAAGCTTGTAACATTTCCAAATGTTGGTTCTAAGAAAATTGTAAAGATTCTTGAAAGAAAAAGACTGAAGTAATGAATTTTGCGGTCCTCCAGTGTGCTGTAATGCTGTTATGGAGCTGTGATACTGGCACTGACCTGATGGTGACATACCAGAGGCCCCTTGGCTCAGCCCCTCCTACCTTGCGGGGCCCCATTTAGCCCTTTACAACAGGCAGCAAACACTGGCCAAGGCACAGCTTGTTGTGCACGGGGAACACGTACAGTCTCCCACACCGAACTACATACAGGCGTGATAGACTGTAGGTTACTCTGGGCCAGCGTTCAAAGAAGCTGCTGTGTATTCAGTATAAGTGGATAATTGTTCTTTGGGAAATGCACAAACAGACATAGAAATATGTGTATGGGTGTTTTGGGGTGGGGTTGAGGGGGGGGGGGGGTAAAGGAAAAGGCTGGGGAAATGCGAGCTAGTCGGTATGTGATTGGCCGGCTAAGAGGGCTGTTCCAGGCTAGATGTGTGGTTCAGCTCAGGTCTTGGGGAGGTTAATTTTCAACCGAGGAAAGAAGAGCTGGGGCCCGAGCCCCCCTGTAACAACCTAATGGCTGTGTGAATAAGGCTTGTTTCATGGAAGGGCGAGAATAAGAAACAAGCGAAGAGCGGTTTGTGACCGAGACAAAAGCCACCTGTCCTTACCTTGCCCTGTCATTGTCTTCTTTTCAT
This sequence comes from Thunnus thynnus, assembly GCF_963924715.1. NCBI lineage: Eukaryota > Metazoa > Chordata > Actinopteri > Scombriformes > Scombridae > Thunnus > Thunnus thynnus. The sequence goes on from NC_089528.1 coordinate 21,579,892, forward strand.
ACTCTTTACCTCTCATGTCTGCCCTTACCTCATTTGCTCAAGTATCTCCTCCAGACGTGGTCTGTGTTCTGACAACAGTTACCTTTTTTTCCTGTGTCTGCTTGACGCTACTTAAGTCTGGCAGCCTGTCTGAGTAACAAAAATTACAAAAGGCGACAGCAGATGCAGAGGTGAGGTTAACTTGAGAGGCTGTTGCACATGTCTGAACACAGACGGAAACTTACGCAACACCGGCTGCGGCCTCTGTAACTGACTCTCCTCATTTCACTCTTCTTCTATTTCCTCCTGCCTCCCCCTTTCGGTCCATCTCCTCCTCTATTCGGTGTCCGTGTCACCCGGCAACTCGCCACATCCATCAAGGTTGGAGACCCGATCAATAGTCACTGGCTTTCCTCTCATCCACCAAGCAGACCCACACAAGTGGTCTTATTGCTTATGTAACGATCGACTTATCGGGTCATTTGGCTGCTTATTTTGTTACTGTCCGCTGATTGGGGCCCGGGGGGTATTGACTGTTTACAGACACATGTGGCTAACAGCAGAACCGTCTGGGTTAGAGGAAAGGGATGATGGTTAGCGAAGAGTGAAGAGCAGACTGAAGGCCATACGTCAAGATGTGTGAGGACATGAACCCGAGAGAAGCAGGCAGATGGAAGATGGACGTCAAGATAGAGGGAGAGGTGGAGGAGATAGCGGATAGCGAAGGCAGCACACAGTGAACGATTAGCGCGCTCGCCAAAATCCAATTAGATACAGCCCAAGAGAATGACTGACAAGCAGACAGACAGACAGAGCACACAGCCCAGGAGACAGCCAGAGAGTGCAGCTGCACTGGTCTGCGGTAATGAAGTCACTGGTTTCCAAATAGCAAATAGAGGAAGCCAGAGAGATGCAGCTGTCTGCCGTCTGTGCCGCAGCCACTGTGTCAGCCTGGCCAGGGAGACAGACAGAGGAAGGCTGTTCTCTCCGTCTGACACTTTTGACTCTGGGCCAGCACAACGATACAAACAAGGCTGAGGCAAATAAGCAACACGTAGCCATGTTCGCTATGTTGCTCTGCCATGTCGCAAGGGTTGGGGAATATGCCTAAAATATCAGGTCATAATGGTTTGGGGTTTTTTTTTTTTTTTTCTTATTTGAAAACAGCAAAATGGAATCGGTTTTAAAATATAATTTGACCTGATGTGAGTACAAGTGGGGGATTTTGTCATTCAGATGTTTTGTAATACACTAGAAGTCGTCTGATGACATGCCATGTCAATACGCAGCCCAAATAAACAGAATGTCCCTCTAGCAACGGTTATTTCACAAGGTGGTGGGGATGACCATCGAATTGGAATTTCTGTTTCTTCCCGTCTTTGTCAGAGAAAACAAAAAAATCACCTAAGGAAAATGACGATACACGATCATGTCTCAGCGGAAAGTACGTGTGCCTTTCACAACCCCTAAAGGTAGAATGAACTCATTGTCTGGTGGACACTGAAGTAACTCTTGAGATAAGGCATCAGCTTGTTGCTGTCTGTTGGTGGCGTCTGTCTAGCGAACTCTATTTACACAGCAGGGATCAGTAGACAGAGAAGCTGTGCCTGTGGGCACAAAGCGCTGTTTATAGAGAGCAAGTCCTGGAGTTTTTAACTGCACCTTCTCAAACCAAACACTCTGAACAGGATATGGGACTAGTAGCCATTGGAGAAAGTGCGGAAAAAAAAAAAAAAACTTCCAGAAGGCTCCCCTTGTTTGTGTCTCTTCTCCTCCAGTGGTCCCAGAGCTCTCTGGTAAAACTATGAACTGCTTGTAAATGTGCATACTGACACTGTGTGTAAATAAGGACCACTGGGAAAAGGATCTGCAGTTAGGGTTTAGACCAACACGCCGAACCATCTTTCTAAGAAGTGTGTGTAACTATAAGCTGCTCTTCCACTAACATCCACTGGGATGTGGAAAGTATGAGTCACACAGCCAGTGCAGTGGAGGCGGCTGGACACAGAGTCTGGAGGATGTTCAGGGTGAGAGACATGTCCGTCTGCCTCACTTCCTGTTCAGTCAAACACACACACACACACACACACACATATGTAAACAGAGAGTAGCTTCTTTGGAAGGGAACACAAGTGTCCTGAGCGAAGCAGGACACTGCCAGCTCACCTTGTTCTCTGGCTACTGACCTTTCACACACTCGTACATCCGCTCAGATGAAGAGGAGGGGGGTGGGGGTGGGGGTGGGGGGGGGCGGTGGAGTGGCATCCTCTTTTAATGCCAAAATCACCTGCTTCCTGTAGACTCGCAGGCAACTGTCTTTCCAGGAATTTGACCATTTGTGACAGTGTGTGTCACAGATGTAGCTGTTGCATAAAAAAATTCACTTCCACGATTGATTTGACAACAGGATTTCCGATAAAGTCACAGTCACGCAAAGAGCAGAACGATGTGGAAAAAAAAAAAAAAAAAAGAGACGATACTAAAAAAAGAAGTAACAAAAACAAAAACACATAAACTGAGAAATGACCCCACAGAGAGACGACAACACCTGAAACTGTGGTGAGACAGAGGCTCCAGAGAGACTGGCAAAGTGTGAGACAGAAAGAGACCAAGATGCGTCATACTAGCCTCCAGTTAACAGCTCATTACACACACTGAGGTTGGCAACGTCTAGCACATAAACACACACACACACACACACACACACACACCAAAAATTGTGGGACTCTTTAAGCATATGTTTTTATACATGTGTTGCGTCTGTGGTCTGTGTAAGCTGATGTTTGTACGTGCCCGACATTGCATTCATGTTTCCTCTGCGGTATTGAAATGTCTATGTCTTTGAGAAAGAATGTCTGAATCTTCCAAAACGCATACCTTAAACCGAGGCGGAGGGAGAAGAGGAGGACAATTGGGAAGAGGCGAGACAGGAATGCGGTCTGGACGCTAGACGAGACAGCAGGCGGTATTTCCGTCAAATTCACACCCAAAGTTAACCAGACGGGGGGAAAATAAAAAAGGCATCTCTCTATTTCACATGCACGACTAATTTGTGCTCTGTATTAAAGCGTTGCACACTCTCACACCTGCAAACACTCCGAACACACACTGCGACCTCTCTACCCTCCGCAGTCTCTCACTTATTCCGCTGCCGGCTGTACTACAATCAAAACTAGATCTGCCTACCAAAGGTTGTGGTTGAGCCTCTTTCTGTTTCTAAATGTGTGTTTGCTGGTTAATGATCAATCATTTAAAGATTTTTTTTTTTACTTTATCTGCACTGGTGGATTTGAGTTTGAACAAACCCATGAAACAGACAAAAACACAACCCCACCTTTACCCAGAAAACAATACAAAAATGGCAGCCCACTGTGGTCAGAGGGAGGTCATGAGACATAAACCAGTCAATGGCTTGGAAACAATCTAGAGCTTTTCCCTCCCTCTGAATGCTGACTTTTCAATAGGCTCGCTGCCCTTGTGCCTTAGATACTGCTCTGACACAAAAACACAACACAAAAAGAATCGGCAAAATCATCCTCTTTGGAAGACTCTGCAGTGTTCTGGCCTTCAGTCATAACTACCAGTAATGCAATGGAGTCATTTCCCTTTCAGGTTTGCCTGGAGGTAAAAAGGGTCAAAACCCCTCTAATGAGGAGGACTGGGATCCATCAGTGGTACCACATTTAGACATTTTATAAACTCAAGAAGCACCTGTATCTGTCCTTCTTGCCGAGCAACTTAAAGATTTTAACAGGTTCTATCAATTTGAAACAATTCTCTGACACATTCAATATAATATTTCTGAAGTTTTGGGTTGAACCAGCTTTTATTTCCATTTTCTTAATTTGTAAAAAGACAAATTGGGCAAAGTAGACATTTTATTTTTTTATTTAAAGTCAGTTAAAAGGTCAAACTAAAAGGTAACTGCTAGCGTGTAATTCCAATGCAGGAGTTAAAGAGGTGCTTCCTGAGCCTCGTATATTGGCCTTTTGTTCAGTGACATTCCCAGTGACCTCCAGGTGACCCGAGGGGACAAATGATGCACTTCCCTTCAGCTGTGGCCAGCTGGCCTAACCTCGTCTGATCAGACCTGAGCAGGCATATGTCACCACCTGTCCCAGACCTCTCTCACACATACTAGGTCAACGCAGGTTTAAGAAAACACCAGCGGTGAGGTAGTCTAGTCAAACTGCTGAATACACAACAACACGGGACTAGAGTATTAAAGACAAGAAGAAGGGCCAATGACCCAGCCGGAGACATTCAGAGCACATTATCTAACATAATAAATCACCATTTCAATTGCTTTCTTATCAGCACGATGATGACTGACATTTTATAGCCTGCAAACACGCAAAGTATAATTGAGAGATGTACTTACTTTGTCTAGCGACCTCTTGAGCTGGTAGTGAAACTTCTCTTTGACCTCGTCCAGGAGCTGCTTGAGCTTGGGTTCCTCGGGCATACCCTGGTACTTCCTGGCAAGCTGCAGGTAGCAGGGCCACTTGGCTGAGTCAAAGCCCCAGTGGCAGGTCCTCTTATCAGGTGACTTGTGTGAATGCATGACAAACTTCTGTGGTGAAAAGAGCAAATGGCACTCGATGCACTGGATGCAGGGCGCCTCGGGCTGGGTGTAGAACTGGGGCACAAAGAGACCCTGGCACTTCCCCAGACACTGGTGTTCCACCTGGAAGCTGGCTTCGCTCTCCTTCAGCAGGCCCTGGGCCGACAGCTTACCGCTGGGGTCGGCAGGCAAAGCCGCCCCAGGACGCAGCAGAGCGTTGCACAGACGTTGTGCATCCGTCAGTGTAATGAGGCCACAGGAAGGTGCGTTGAACGGCAGGATGCCCAGCACCTTAAGGATGTGCAGCTGCTCCGCGTCGCAACGTGAGCAGTAGACGTAGAGCTCGTCGCACACAGTGTTGATCTGCTGCAGCGAGAAGTCGCGGAGCACGGAGTTGAGCACCTGGGGCAGGCAGAGCCGCTTCTCTCCCCCCACGACGAAGCAGGAGATAGACTCTCCTTCCAGCAGTGAGTGGGTGAGTTCAGTGGAGCTGTCGCAGGGAACCAGCAGAGGGCCCCCTCCCAGAACAGGAGGGGAGGGTAGAGGAGGCATGCCGGCGGGGGAATGCTCGTGGCCGGTACGGGCTGAGAAAGCAGCTGGGCCCCCGAGGGAGCTCTGGCTGCTGAGGGTGAACTGAGCTAGTGTGTGTTTGAGCCCAGGGCTCAGGTCCAGGGCTTTAGCAGAGCCCACAACGTGTAGTTCAGCCCGACCCTCCACGTCCATGTCAGAGTCAACGCGCAGGTCGTCGATCTGCTCCCTCTTCACCTTGGGAGTTTTGGGGAAGGAATCCAAGCTGCGACGCTTCAGGTTAATCTCCGCCATCACTCGCTTCTTGATGGGCGCGTCTTCCAGTCGCTCTCTGTACAACCGTTTCATGTTGCCCTTGAATGAGGTCAAGTCTTTGAAAGGGGTTTTCAAACTGGTCTGGGTGCTGGCCATGTCTAAGCACTGTGTTATTGTCGTTTCTGTCTGCTGATTGAGTTCTTGTATTCCTCTGAGTCTTTTTTTTTTCCTCCTTAAGTCTTTTCAAATGACACAAATCTTCTGGTAGTTAGACACATGCATGATGGTGACGGAAGTTTTCTATGTTCTGATCTGCTTCCTAAGAATGAAAAAACAGGAATTTAGAAAACAGTCGGGAACATTGGGTGGGGGAAAATCATTCAGTCGCTATCTAAACAATTGCTAATAGATTGCTTTCCTGTAGGGGAATAAACAAACAGAAAATTATCTCATCAAAAAATGTTGTTGAGCATGAAATATCCATAAGGAGTTTAAATGTTTTATGGCCGCTGTCCCGGCTGGGGGCTGAAGAGGTTAATGGCTGTTTGCATGGACCACTAAGCCAAATGGCCATTACCATACTTCACACAAACACAAGGCTTTCTCAGCCCTTGTAATTGAACCCCAGGGGAAATTTGCATCAAGGTTTTCACCAAAGGTCTTTGAAACAAACTTTCCAGCGCAAAGTGAGAATTTTAACAAGCGAAACCAGTTGACCAGACATGACAACCCAACAAGCAAAATCCCCCCCCCCCCCCCCAACAAACCACCCTGCCCCTCTTCTATTACATTGTTAATTTAAGGCTGATACACAATGGTCCACAACATTTCACTTTGCAAGTGAAAGTACCCCTCCAAACCATATTGTGCCTTCCCCTTAGGTCTGCTTACCCCACGCTGACCCCATCAACTGCATGAAAAACAATTGATAAAAGCGTTAACAGCAGTCGTCCCCTTCTCTCGGTCCTTTCACAGCTTGACATACAGCAGTGTGGAAAGCGGTGTTTCCCCACTGTTTTACTCTCTGGCTCTACTGCGGAATTACTCAATCGACCGTAATAAGGTAAACAACACTTAGCAGGTATTTCCCAATTAAACGCAATGTAGTTGATAATGGCTACTGCTGCAGTATGACACCAAGAGATGATTGGATGCACTTCAGCTTGAAAATGCAACATCTATACAGTATCATTTGATGTTGAAGTGAAATACTCTAGATTTATACATCTGTATTAATGGGGATTTAAGCTTGCCACAAAAAACAACAACAAAAAACGTTTAGCTTGTTGTTTGGTTGACCACAGATTTGCAGGCTTTTGCGAAATGTTCCGTTTTTTCCGCCGACTGCTGCTGCGGTGCAAAACCTTGAGCTCGATTCCGAAGCGGGTTGATGTTTGTGGGCGTTTTTTTTTAATGGCAAATATCTCTGTGGGCCGATTGAAAAAAAACACTGCAAAATCAAATCAGCGACCAATAAATGAGGGAGGCAGCCTGCTCAGTGTATTACGGGACTCCGGTTTGCCTGCTAAAACCCCCAGATCGGTTTGTATGTCAGAGATTATATCGCCCGCATTGCTTAGCGACATAACATTGTTTCTTGTAAACAATCTCACAGCCGTTATAAAAAAAAATCATGAATCCAAGTGTCACCCTTTACTCCCGGTATCCTTTTTTTTTGCTGCTGCTGCTGCAAGGACACCGCGTATAATAATGCTCCTGCTGCTCTGTATCTCCCCCCTCCTCCTCTCCCAGTCTGCAAACTGTACCTCGCCTCCTCTCTCTGCTGGCTCGCCACGACGGCACTGGTATGCAGACAGCGCTGATAATGACATTCACTGTCTACACACTACAGTCTGGTCTGGGGAGGCACCGCGGTCCAAGCGTTTACACACACCGGGTTTGGTGTGAGGGCACGACGGGGGGTTTAACTTACAACCGGGGGCTTAGCCCGTATGTCAAACACGCAGGTAACTTACGGTGCCTTATACCGAGCACACCAAACGGTCAAATCGCTTTGAGTAACACATTAATAAACCGGTGACATTATTTTAAATTATGAGTAAGGTTACGTTTTGACTACAAGCATCTATAAAAACATAAAGTTAAAGCATTAAATGTGCGTATTTGTCTATAAATCAATTGGGAAACAGCGATCTTCAACGTTCAGTACCAACTGCGCTAGCTAGCTAGCTTAGCTACCCCAGTTTACCCCCGGTAAAGTCCGCTATTGTTAGAGCTGTCTAACCAGCGTAGCGGGCTGTGAGGCAGGCTAACTTACCCCGGGTCGCCCCGGCAAAGAGAGCGATAATCAAGCGGACTGACCTGCCTCGGCTCACACGGCAAACCGAGAGATAAACAGCGGCGTCCGGAGTGACTGAGCGGCGTATCCCGCCGGTGTAAAAGCTCACATGAAGCCCCGGCTTAGTGAGCGATAAAAGCAGGCTAAACGAGCGGACCGAAAGCGCTAACATCACAGCAGGCTAACCCCAGATAGAGAGCGACACAGCAGGCTAAGTTAGCTTCGCCTCTCCTCCTCCGTCGGCTGCGACTAAAAAAAACACAGTAATTCAAACTCAGCCGTTAATCGTCCCGTGCTTAAAGGTCCGCTGTCAACCAAAAAAAAAACGTGCTCAACTCGTTTTAAAACATGTCGATTTAAAGCTGTTAGAAATCCTGTAAACACTTGCCTGATCGCTGCTGTCGGTCGTCCTCACTCGCCCGGGGTCTTCTCAGTACTGGAAAAGCCTGGCGGACCGTCAACAAGATGCAGCTAGAGGCTCCACTACAGCCCCGCAACGTCACACTGCACACGGGCTGAGAGGCGGAGACGTCACCCGGCTGACGGAAACTATGCGGGGGTGTCTGTCGTCTATCTGCCTGTTTGTCTGCCTGCCTGCCTGTCTCACTATCTGTCTATCTGTCTGACCGCCTGCCTACCTGTCTGTCGTTTATCTGACTGTCTGTCTGTCTGTCTGTCTGGAGATGTGTTTCCTCCAGCAGCAGGTAAAGCTTAGAGCAGAAAGGAGGGAGATAGACGTCAACAGCGGGCTTTGGCAGGGGAGTTTTAAAGGTCCATTATAGGTTAACATTTGCTTTATTTCAATTTAAATATATATATATGTATGTAGAGTGAATGTCTGCGAATGAAATTATATATTCCTTCTACAGTTTAAGCATGTTTTTTGTACAATATTTCCAATATTACCTTTGATTTTTTTTCTTTCGATTTTTATTTTTTAGGAACTTAACCAGTATCTTCTTCTAAATCACTTCTTATAACCCATTTTTATAGACTTCCTGTTATGTGATGTCATCTTTTTTTTTTTTACCGTCTTTGTATCTTTATTACTGTGTTTTTTATCTTTTTGTGTTCTCTCTACTGTGTTTTTGCGTCTCTTGTCTTAACTTTATCTTAATTTTGTCTTGCTTTTGTTTTGTTTTGGCTCCTTCTGTTTGTTTTTATTGCTTTCTGAGTGCTTGGCTTTTGTTCTGTCTGTCTAAGCACTTTGTAAAGTCTGTTTTTAAAGGTGCTATATAAATAAAGTTATTACGATTATATTACTATACCTCTATTCATGTTTATGCTCCTGTCTTTTTTTGGCTTGAAACACATTGTAGGTCAATTTTTATCGACATGGCCTTGGATGACATTAACTGACAAAAAAGGGCAAAAAAAAGGGGGGGGTGTCTGTTTCTTCCACAGCTCTCCCTCCCCCACTCTTTTTATGGAGCCATCCTCCTGCAAAAAGGTCAAGAGGTCATTCAGGCGGTCTATTCAGCCCTTAAGTGATGATGGGAGTTAATAAAAATCTGTGTATGAGGAGGTCAACTGCAAACCAGGACTGAGAGATTATGATATTATTCTTTCAGGAACTTTTACTCTGAATGTACACTATCATCTATAACTCTTGGCTGAAGTCTTAATCTATAAAGGTTATCACGCTCTGCCAACAGACTGTTTTGTTTTGTTTTCTTTTTTTTTTCATCTGGCTGGCTGACTGACCCACAGTCTGATGTCACACGTCTGTGAGAGCAGAGAGGCTTGATAAAGCTTTTGATAAACAACACCGTCGGCCGTTTCGCCGCAGCCTCTCTCTGGCTCACTCTCTGACAGCAAGGTCAGCAGTTGTATTATGAGAGCAGATGTGCGTACACCCTGTCCAGCCCCAGAGAACAACAAGAGGGGCATTGATTTTCCTGTAATAACATCACTCTGTGTACTGCAGGGAGTAAATTAATCTCATATGTGCAATAATGTGACCAGCGCTGATTGTTCATGAGGGGTAACGAAAAAAAGCTGAGGGATGAGGTAGCATTAACAGTGTTGGGTGTGTGGGTGGGGGGGGAGTTGGGAATCGCAGACAGTGTGTAACAGACTAACACATTGATAAGCCTCTACATTAACCGAGACTCTGTCTAACTATTATTGGACTTAGTACTGAGTAGACCCTGGGGGCAGACACCTCACAGTCGTTTTCATACATCTTGTCTGAAATCAATGCGAGATATTGAAATATGTCATGAGTCGAGTCGGTGGATGTATCTGTAATTTGGGGTAATGATGCTTGCTGAAGTGGCTGGTCTGAGGTCAAACACCTTCACCGCACAGTCGGAGGTGTCAGACGGTTTCAGGATGGACAGTCAAGCAAAGTTTTTTTTTTTTCTTGCACTCAGACGCTTGTCAGCAGGTTGCATCAGCTCTCGTCTTGAAGTCACAGTAAATAAAAATAAAAAAAAAAGCAGATGTTGTGTTTTCAAGGAAAATAACTCATTACTCATTTGAGAGTAGTCATCATCAACTGTGTGTAAACAGGAAGGAGACAAATGATGTAATCAGAGTTTTGCTGCAACAGTGGATCATGTTGAACATCAATGAGAAGCATTTTTCAGCAATTAAAGATCAACATAATGTGAGCATCAGTTCAGCATGAGACTAGAGAAGCACCGGTCCAGATTCTGACCCAAATTTACAATCTGCACCAGACCACATGGAATTATTTTAATGTATGTTAACATGAAGTCACTAAAAAAAAAACAGAGTCAGATAGTGGACACACTGAATGTTATGATGCAACGAGAAAGAAACTGTATTTAATATAGACTGGTCCCATCATGGCCGAGGTGTTTACTGGCACCGATACGGATCCAGTGTATCAGATTAGTGCATCACACAAGACAACCGACTGAATCATCCGTGCATATATTGCAGGTGCACTGTCAAAAAAAATGCTTAAAGGATAGGTTCTTCAAGTATGTCTTTATATAAAAACTCACATGGTGTATCTACATTGAAAGTTACTGTGGCTGTGACTCGTCCTCTAATCTGGCATAATGCAAATCCAGTGAGAGACACAGGGGGACGAATTTCACAGTTAAGTCAATTTCAAGTTTAGCTGAAGCTCATATGAGACTTCAGCAGTCTGCTTTAAGACAGATCAAGTGGGAATCTTCCAACTTCAGTGTTTTTTGTACATAGTTCCCTCTTTGTGGTCGTATCCATAGTCTGGGGAAACACAAACAGGGAATTCAGTAGTAAAACACTAAAACTATGGAAGATCCCCACTTGGTATGACTAACTCAGACTGTTAAAGCCTCATGTTAACTTCAGTTGAACTTTGAAATGCATTTTCTCCATCTCTTACAGTGGAGCGAGGCCCTGATGCTGACTTTATTAAGTGGATCAGGTATCAGCCAGACTTCAGCAATCTACATTACATGTTACACAGATTTTAAATCTGGGGGAAAAAAAGAGGCCAGCGGTATCAGATTGGTATTTGTTATGAGCAGATATCCTGAGTTTAGGTATCAGAATTGGCTTTAGGAGAGAAAAAAAAACCAATTACTTCACTGCTATTATGTGGAGGGGGGATTATTATAGAGACCAGTACCTCTTTCAACAAAGAAGTACTGTCTGGTATGTGAGTAATGTATTAAGATAGACTTGAAAACAGTCTTGAAAACTTAGGAGGGAGAGAACTAATAATACTCTCTTCCCCTAAACACACCTACATATAGTGTTATATAATGTATATAATGTTTCCTTCTTTTGTTATTGCACATTTATATTGTTTTATGTTTTAATTGCATGCATATTTACTCTTTTTTTTGGTATCTCCCCTGTGCACCATCCCCTAGGAGCCACAACACACTTTTTTATGTTTCTCTGCACTGTGTAACAACAAACTTGAATTAAATTTTTAAAAATAAATCTGCCCAAAAAAAAAAAAAAACAACACACACACACACAAACTGTACCAGCAAGGAGGAGCAGCAGTTGAAACCTTACCGTCTGACACAAACATGATACATATAGCACACAGGGGGATTTCCAAATGCTGTTACTTGACATTCAATCTAATACTGTTTAACCCACCTTTATGAGAGTGATTGCCATGATGATTCAAAATATGTTTTCATTAAGTATTTATTTAGTCTTTCCTCCTTGCAAAGAGGGTTTTCGTTTTATATATTCTTTACTCTTGAGGCTGGGTTTCACCTATAAATCTTTTTTTATTACACGTGCATAAATGAGTCATGTGTTTCTCTCCTGTTGTAATCACTGTACTTTCTAAAGCAATCATTCCCACCTGTAAGTCCCATGCATTTAAATACGTAGGTGTTTCTGAAGCAGTGCTCATGAATCATCTCAAGTGTCTGCTAATGAAACATATGTTCTCATTACACTCTTACTCAAGATGACACCACTATATTATTACAATTACTTAAGTTTTACACACTAATTTGTAGCTACCTTAAAGGGAAGGTGGAACAAGTATACTTAACTGCTGATGCTGGAAATCACAACTCATCACCTGAGTACTACAGTCGAGATCAGCGGCAGACGTAGCGTGTTCAGATCATGCCAAGTAGAGCACCTTAAAGTGCAGTGTGTGTTTTACTAAGAGATTGCATTTAGCAGCAAGTAGGATTCTTCTGCAGCTTAATTAATCCCTTCAGGGACGGAATAAAACACCCAACAAGATAAGAGCAATTAAAACAGGATGTTTTTTCGGATCCTCCTCCGTTTTACATCATTAATTATAGAAGGTTAGTCTTCCCTGTGTCTTCCACAAGGGTGATGTGGAGCCACAGTGCCTGGGGAGGCTGTACCCCGGTTCTCCACCGGAGAGGGCACAGGAACAATGTCAAACATACCGTCGTGGGAATACAGAATTATGCAAAGACATTTATCCTCGTCCTGCGTGCGGCGATGCTGTATTTGTCTCGTGCGGGCATGCAAGGGGAGTAATTTTCCACAAAATCTGGTTCGGTTAATACAAAGGTTTAGTGGAGCAGGATGTGAAATAAGCTTCACACAATGGTTTTCTATCTGCCATTGTGAGAGTTATTACAGCACACAAATCAATCTGTTTTATTATTTTTGACACATCATCATTTCTGTGACCCCTTTCCCCCCCCCCCCCCCACCTCTCGACGCTCAGCACTGTGTGAGGGCAGAGAGGAGAGGTCTGGTGTCGATGACCTTTTCACCCCCCCGGAGGACGCTGAGGGCCTTTAAAAGCCGGGGCTGGAGTCACGTGACCAGCAGGGAGGCAGGCAGCTGGAGTGGAAAAGCTCAGGCTTGACAATTTGAGCCTAATTCCCTTCTCTCCAGACACCCATGTGGGTCTGGCAGCTCAGGTCTGGCCTCAGCAGTAAATCTATCACAAGCCTGATGGTGCGAGTTAATGCAGCCAGACGTGTGTTTGCACGATCTTAACAGGGCAACATTTTTGCCAAGAAATTCCACTTTTTAGCAAGATTGACTGTCTGTAAAACAGCTCCAGTATGGTATGCTGACAGTTCACAGTATTTTTTTTTTTTGAATCGCAAAACTTAAAATATTGGATTTGGCTCCAAGTTTGGCAATGGTCCCAAAAGAATTTGTTTTGGCTTTTGAGACTTTAAGTCTGACTATTGGATGGCTTACAATGAAAATTTGATAACTTTGATGATCCCTTAACTTTTCCTCATCATCCCATCATCATGTTAAAATGTCCAGTACTTTGGTTTATGACCAAATACCTGCAAAACTTAACGGCATTCTCATCAGCCTCAGCTATACTTTGTGTTTAGTGCCAGTTAGCAAACGTTAGCATGCTAACACACCAAACTAAGATTGTGAACATGGGTAAACATTATACCTGCTAAACGTTGGCATTGTTAGTGTGAGCACGTTAGTATGCAAATGTTAGCATTTAGCTCAAAGTACAATACACAGAATTTCTAGCAGGAAGTTTAAGGACATTAGATTTGGTTTCATTCAAGTAATTTACATAAAGACAGTTACCATTCTCAGTGTCTCCCAACAACAAACACTTTTTCCACTATAAAATAATTTAGGTTTTTATATTCAAAATAAAATCAGCAAACTGAATTTACTAAAACTAGTTAATTCTACTTATGCAGCACATGTTCATCTTAATTAAATATTAGTTAACATTCAAAAAAGGATGGTCAAATTTGGTGCAGCCGAGGCCGAGATATCATGACATTTGGATCCTACAGTTCCCATGATGCAACTCAACAGAATCTTCCTAAAACGCCCTTATCTTTCAAAATCTACACCCCCAGTTTATCAAATATTTGAAGTCCCACAACTAATTCAGAAATAACCCCGATGACACCATTACATCATCGGGGTAATTTTTTTATACCTGAAAAAGTTCCTACTGAGCATTGTGTAAAACTAGTTGTGTCCTTTTAAATGAATGACAGACCCACACTGGCACAAACGCATATTACCACAAGGAGAGAAATAAAATGTTTATTTTACCGTCAGTGTTTTTTCTTTGCACACTAATAATAAAGGTCAGCAGAGTCCTCCGGGTGGTTTTCACCCCCAAAATACAACAAATACAACAAATAGTGTTTCCATTGGGTTCACCCAGTAACATCTTGGAATCAATGCGGTGATAAAAGAAAATTCAGACCTAAATCTGATTCACAAAGAAAGTAACAATAAAGCAAAAATAACGTGTGTGTAACAGATGAACGTGTTCCTCCGGTCACCATGTGAGCCCAAAAACATTTTTTCCGAGTAGAAAGAGGCTTTGACTGGAGACGAGTCTGGAGGTTCATGCACCATCACTTAGTGTTGTTACAGTCTGGGGGGGGTAAAGAGTGGCTCCTCAGAGCTTTGTATATGCATTAAAGCAGTATTAATTCAGCAGTTTAACTCATAACATGAACTGTGTGTGTTAGATATGGTTAAAAAAAAAAAAAAAAAAAGGAGCACAGCAGACACTTTACAGTTTTCAAGCCACATCTCAGAACCAAAACTGTACAGTATTGTGGCTTCGTACTTCCAACTGAGCTCTCGTTTCAGTAATTATGTCGTGTGGTTTGATTTACAACCAAAGACATACATGGAATGGATAAAGTACAAAATAAAGAAAAAAAAAAAGAAAACAGACCATACATCTCAGAAAGGCATAGTATTAAAAATGAGCAACAAAAAAAAAAAAAATCAGAATATATCATTTCTGTTATTTAGAAGAGGACATCTTCCTTACATTTACTGTACCTTCTAATACATACCAGCAAGACATTTTTCAGAAAAATGTTTTTTTGGTCCTGTGTGAATGTCTGTTTCACGGATGGTCTGCACAGCAAAATTAAACCTGTGCTCCAGCGTTCAGGTATCATGTTCTACTCTTCCAGCCCATTTCCCAGCACAGCGAGCTCTTTCATTCACAGTTTGAGAGTTATTAGTGTTGGTTGGATGCTGCTGTTAAAGTTCCTTCATTCTGGGAGAAGGGACTCGATGCAGACTCCTTCTTGTTTGCCAGATGTTGCATCTAAACAACGAAGACTTGAACCCTTTTTTTTTTTTTTTTTTATTTTGGTTCTGTTCCTCAGGCTGGACATTTAACACTTGGGACAACATATATAATGACTGCTATGTTGTTAAATAAAACATGAGAAAAATATATAGATTTTTATCTTTTTCTGTTTTTTTTTTTTAAAAGGCTAGTGTTATGATTCTTCTCTCCTCTACAGAAGGAAGGGGGTGTTGCGACAAAGCTAATTCCAAAATGACTTTATGATGATTAAGATGTCAGTTTTGTCCAACTGTGGCTTGAAGCTAAAAAGGCCTTGTCTAACATTTATCCTCAATAGTAGTTTCATATATATAT
The DNA here is from genome assembly GCF_963924715.1 of Thunnus thynnus. Taxonomy (NCBI): domain Eukaryota; kingdom Metazoa; phylum Chordata; class Actinopteri; order Scombriformes; family Scombridae; genus Thunnus; species Thunnus thynnus. The sequence goes on from NC_089528.1 coordinate 21,595,357, forward strand.
ACAAATAAAATATGCATTGAAAACACCCCACCAGCTGGAAGGAGAGGATGCTCAGTTCATCTGACAGGGACCGTGCCTCATCACCTCCCGGACCCTTGTACAGCAACCTTGGAAGAACTCCGTAGCCTCATCAAGCTACATTTAAAGAGGCCCCCGATGAGAAAATTGATATCAGTGCAGATTTACATGATATAAAAATAATTAAGAAAGAAGGTAGGCTTAAGGGCAAGTGGTTATAAATGGCAGAGTGTGAGACTGGTTTTGGCAAATAAGCGTTCTACTGTGCATGTGCGGGCCCTCGAACAGAAGGTTGATGTCGTCGGGTTGTCTCGTAACTATGCAGCTTGAAGACACTGAGACGCCACGTAACACGTGCATGAGAGTGTGTATGGGTGGTGTGTATGAGCGCAGACGTCGTGTCCCTCACACACACTCCTCCGCTGACATCAGGAGTGGGTTGATGTACTCAAACCCTTCAAACTCAGACTGGTCGATCTTCTTCACCACGTCACTACAATGAAAAAAAGGATATAGATTTTTTTTTTTAAAAAAAAAAAGCAGCATCAACTCTGAAAATTTCACATTTTATTGATCATAATAAGATGAAAAAAAGAGCTCATGAAATGGAAACTCACTCGTCATCAGGCGTGAGCTGGATGGGCTCGTTGGTGAACTGGGCGTCAAAGTTGTCCAGTCCGAATTCCCCTGAGATGTTGGGTTTGAATGGAGGGACCACCTGCTTCTGCTCCAGCTGGAAAAACAACGCAGGAGTCAGGTGGGAAAATTAAAAAAATGGCTTTTCTGTCAGTAAAAACACCTGTGATCAGTTTTTGAACATTCAGACAGAAGAGTAAACTATAATCTGGACTGGAGTCATTTAAAATGCATTGAAAACCCACCACAATCTTTCTTTGGGCAAAGATTTCTATCTGTTTCCATCAATAAAAACTGTGACTGAGTCTCCTTTAAATAAGCTCAAAGCCATATTAAAATAGTCACTAAAGAGGCATTTACACCTCTGCCTCTCATTGCAGTTAGCACTGCATAAAGGTAACTCTCTCACATCTCTCAATTGTTACAATACTCATCTGCCAGCCAACAACTGCTCCCCCTGCAGGCAGACAGGAGCAGTGTAGGGCAAACTTTCAGGGTAATGTGTATGTGCATGTGTTAGGAAAGGATGGTGGTGGTGGAGGGGGGGGAGGGGAAGTGTAAGCTGATCCCTCCAGACACTCAGACCGACTGGTAGGTGCCTGCTCCAGACCAAACAGGGAAAAAGAGGTCATGGTGATCCCTGGCGAGCTGCCCTGTCTGTCTGTCTGTCACTTCATCCACCAGCTGATGTCTGTCTGTCCATTTGTTGAGGTCATGTCTGTCTGTCGGCCTCTAGAGATAAAACGTGTCCGATCCTTCACACGTGTACAGAGTTTCAGACCCTTTTGGGGAAATCAAAATAATGTAGGGGGTTTTTTTGGACTGAACCAACAAGCTACCAGTTTGACTCAGTTGACACAGAAATTAAAGTAAGGATTTATTTTTATATATATAATTTATATTTATTAACATACAGACAGCATCTACTCTACACAACAAGCTTGTCATTCAAATTAAGTGCTTTTTTCTTTTAATATACATAAACTATATCTAGACCAGCCTGTCAGTCTTTTGAATGCCAGTCGCCGTCACAGCTACTACAAGACACCTACAGGACATTAGTTTCATTTTACACTTCCGGTGTCATAAAACAAGAATGTCATTCACTCTCTAATTACATATTTTACTACTTATTGCTGTGACTGAGAACAGGAAGCTTCATAAATAACCGAGGTACAAGTATTTTTAGTGCGAGTTAAACTTTCAGTGGGATGCAATCCTATCCTATTCTATTCCTATTCCTATCCTAGGTCATTTCCGAAACGCTTGATAAATAAAGACCCGGTTGTTCCTTCGGATGTTAACACCCTGCTCCACATTCATAACTCACAGAGTTTTAATGCATTAACATTTATATATGTTTACTACACATTGACAAGTGAGCAAAGCCAACAAATCACAGCTTCAGAGAAAGTAAACAAACGACTTTGATTACGAGGAAATCACTGAAGCTTAGGAAGGAAGTCATAATAAAACAATCTGAAATTAGGTTAATGACTTCCTTATGAACCACGAATATTAAAATCTGATGACTCAAAACGACTCGCGCTGATAAAATCTTTCCACTGTGAGAAAAATAAGTAGCAAATGTAAAAGCTCCTCCGTGTTTGTGACTGTCAGTCGGTGATCTGTCGCCACTCATTTCCTTTCTGCCTTTGGCTTCCCGTCTCGGCCCGTCTCTTAGTCAGCCTATCTGCCGTTGTCAGTCTCCTGCTCGGCCTGTTTGTTTTTTCAGTCTTCTTTCTTTCTGCCTGCCAGCCTGCCGGCCACAAGGACAGGACTCTCATCTCATCGCTAATAACCCTCAGCTTTGACAGGGCATCTACGCCTGCAGGGGCGGAAGAGAGGGAGGTCGACCCCGTGCACTTAGATTTGACCTCCTGCCGTCTAGCAGCAGCTTTCTGTTTTTCCTTCTCTCCGCAATCAATATATGGATTGCTTTTGACCTATTTGGCAATGCACCAGTGCTGATTTCCTTCATTTGAAATTATGATCAAAATCATGAGTAAGTTGATCAGCGAGTGAAGAAATCGAGATATGTAGGAAGGAGGAGGAGGAGGTGGAGAGAGAGAGATGGCGAGAAGAGAAGAGAAACAGACAGAGAGAATAAAAGTGAATGACTCACAAGGTCCCAGTCGACGTTTCGGAAGAAAGGATGGCCCATGATGTCAGCGAAGCCTGTCTGAGGGTGGCATCCTAGACGCTCCTTGGGATCCTGTGGGACACGAGGGTGAAAGGAGGGTGAGAGACAGTAAGAGATAACGGCGGGAGAGACAGACAACAAGTCAGGCAACAGGCAAAAAAAAAGGAAGAGAGGGTGAGAAAGAGGAGAGGATTTTGGTGAAGGGGGAGGGGGAGTTAAAATAAGAAAAGTATTATGAACAGGTGAAAAGGTGTGTGTGTGTGTGAGAGAGAGTGACACACACACACACACACACAGAGGGAGGGGGAAGGGAACAAGAAGAATGCAAGACTATGAGAGAGATGGCACCTTGACTCTAATCGAGGCCATAATAATGTCATTCTCAGGAGCCTGCAGGGAGCCAACACTGTTTAAGATTGATCGAGGCTTGTCTGACCCCTTCTTACCTTGTTGAGGAATCCCTTGAGGACGCTGGCGGCTTTGACTGACAACGAGCGGGGGATTCTGATCTGTTTTTCCAATATTACTGCAGGAGGTGAGAGGAGAAGGAGGGATGGGGGGGAAGGGTACACAAGAAGAGGAGAGGGTGAGATAGACGGTCCCTTGAGGCTAAAAAAATGACAGAGGATGCTACTACTGTGACACTGCTGGAGGTATGAGTTCAACCCTGTTGGGATAAACGCATGTTGAACACACACACAACAACCTTTCAATGAGGTGTCAACGGCTTTTAGCAGAAGTGTATTGAAATATGATTTTGTCTGTCAAGTAATTCCCTTCTATTCGACACATTAAAGGCAACACTGACACATTTCAAAACTGTATTTACAAAGAAATATCGACAGACAAAAACACTCATGTATTCACACGTTTCCCCGTAACAGATGGCATGTAGCTCGGTAGAAGAAGTCCCCGTTAGAAAGGTGTCGATGTGAAGGTGTTATCTGCTTCCTTCGTGATGTTTTCCCTCTAGTTATAATCCTGAGTGGTGTGTGTGTGTGTGTGTGTGTGTTACCTTGGAAGAGGTAGTCTTCTGTGTTCTGGTCTGGATTGTCAGAGCTCCCGACAATGTCGAAGGGCGACCGGCCCGCCATCATCTCAAACATCAGCACACCCAGCGCCCACCAGTCCACGCTGAACCCTGAGAGACACATCGGATGTTTCAAATCATATTTCTAACAAATACAGCAACATAGATACAGCAAGGATGTTACATTTACATTAAACCAAAAGCAGATATGAAAGTACTTCTAAATATTTAAGCCCATTTATTTTAAATCACACATAGTGTGCGTTACTGTTAACCATTTTGTAAAGAATACCAGTGTTTTGGTAATAATATTAGTAAACCAGTTCAACAAGGAAAAGATCACACAAGTGTTTTTGCATGTTTTCATCCACTGAGTGCAAATCACATACATATATTACTGCTTACCCCTTTAAAAACAAGCCATTAGGGATAAAACATCCTGAAAATGTACACAGATACACTGTGACTTCAAAAGGTTGAATCATTTTAATAAATATACGCAGCCTTTCAATATGTGTGGTAATATCTGCAGTGATAGAAAAACTACCTTTTTTTGCTTGACATCATCTTTTTTTCTGGCTCATCTAACTACATTACACATTGTAATGCATGAAGTTGCTTACTTTGCTTTTAAGAAGGTCTGCATCGGTGACAGCAGAAACTTTGGTTAAAACAATAGTCCTTATGATTTTAACATTTTTGTGACGACGTTTTTTTCTAATCTCAGCACTGGAGAAGGTGGACTTTCGGACCTTTGAGCTGATTCACAGTTATAGGTGAAAAAAAAAACCCTCTATACTATATGTACATGTAAAAAATGTGCATATAATAAGCCCAAATAATTAATTTTCATCACCTTATCAAACATAAGAGGTTGGTTGCTTATATGATAAATTAATCAGTCATCTCAGAAGATAAAGATTGATCATTGGGTGTGTAGACAGAGCCAAAGCAAAACCATTAAGTGTAATTAGCTTAATTATTTTATTTATCAGACTATCAGTTTGTCTTTTAAGATTAGTAATGAAGAAGCAAACCGATGCCCATGCATATAAAGCCATTTAATGTGGAAATAATATATGATTTGCCCTTTCTAGTGTCTTTTTTTCCCACATCAGATATTTTGACTTATCAGTGAGAAAAGCACAGGCGTTACTAATAACACCAACGATGGCTCCGCTCTATTATGACAGTGAGCCAGCACACACACACACACACACACAATACCAGAACCCTGAAACCAAAGCGTCTAAATGAAATCGCACCATTGTTATTTTCATTATTCACACCTGTGTTTTTTTTACTGTGACATGTCAAAATGTCTTCTGTGGAAAAGGCCTATTGTACTCATTTGTAGAACGTTAGATGAGCTTAAACATGCAAAACACTAGTATGATCCTTTAACAAAAGGAACTTGTTGCTATGATACCTCTTTTGGTAACCAGGGAGCTCTTTTTTTTCCTCTCCTGTTTGTATTGTTTTGTCTTTATAAATACTTGTATTTGCAGCACTCGGTTATGATGTAGAAACTCATATTTCACTGAGCGCTTGTGACTGCACCTAATATTTGTTCTTAATGGCTGTAATAAATCTAACTTTAACATATACACGTTTCTATGTCATCCTTAACCACGTCACTGTTTTCAACCATTATACTGATACATTCAGATAGAAACAGCACACATTCAGATTGAGGAACAATTGTTTCCACTGATAATTTATGTCTTTGTTTATTCTATTAGCTAATTTTTTAGGCTTTTTACTCATTTTCTATTGGCTCTTATATCACCTCAGTTCTATCTTATTTTCCTCATTTCTTCTTTGTTGTTTTTTTGCAGTATGTGTACTCCATTGAAGACAACTTTTCCAATAATGCACCACTTCAAAGTCCATAATCATAACTGAGAGCAGCATCTCGGATATTACTGCACAAATGCATCGTATACTGTATCATAGCGAAGCACAGGAGAGAACTTCGGATAAGCGTTTGTGTGTCGTTATTCTCACCGTAATCCTCTCCTCTGAGTATTTCAGGGGCGATGTAATTGGGGGTGCCGCAGAAAGTGCTTGTTGTATCGCCTGGTCTCAAACCCTCCTGTGAAAACAAAAAGTGATCATCATCAGCTCTGGAGATCATCTCTGACGGCTGTAAACCGACACTCGAGCAGCTCTGCAGGTGCTTTTTATCCGAATCGTATGTTAATTGGCGAACCGCACCTTGCACATGCCGTAGTCTGTGAGTTTGATGTGTCCCTCAGAATCCAGCAGCACGTTGTCCAGTTTCAGATCTCTGTAGATGATTCCCCGCTCGTGGAGGTAGTTGAGCGCCAGACTGATCTCTGCTGAGTAGAATCTGAAAGAGAGATTGAACTATTAAAATGTTGTCTGAACAGAAACAGAGGATGAAATGAATCTTGTTTCTTTAATGAGATGTGAGTTTTAAGTCTGAGGGAGAGCCAGACTCTACCTGGCATGTTCTTCTGGGAGTTTCCTTTGTCTCTGCATGTGGAACATGAGATCTCCACCGTTCACATATTCAATAACAAAGAAGAGTCTGTGAAAAGAGGAAAATGTTATAAAGTTTATGTTTTTACCTTGAAAACTAAATCAATCATTTGTTTAATAATTCATAACACTGGAGACAAAGCATCCTGTCTCAACCCTTTTACCATGATGGGTATCTTTCCATAACATCAAACATTCCCACAATCTTCCCCTGAGCTTAAACCAGGGGAACTCCGCTGGTTTTACACGAGGGTCAGTTTATTTGTCATAAGAAGTAGTTGTTAGTCTGAGAAAACAGCTGTATATTGTCTTCTGTGGCTCTGCCGTTTTGTCAAGTCTAAGAAAATAATCATAATAATCATAATGTCATCAAGGTTACTTTGGTTTGGGTTTGCGGCCCAAGTTGTTTTAAACAGAAAGCCTACGTTACAAATAAACAATTCTGACTGGAGATCGACCATACTAGGGATAAAAAGTCAGGATGTGTCGGCTTCTGTTCTTTTTACTTGTTTTTAAAGTGTCTCTCACAAGTTCCACAACTTTACAAAAGTGCAATATTAAACTCACACTACAAGGAACTTTCATTATGTGTTGGTTTTAGCAGCCTCTGGGGACAAAAGCGGTAGTTTTTTCTCAGAACGAAGACTGTATTTCCCATGAGCACCACCACGTTGTGTCCAAAAGATCTTTGCCAGCGTTTGTTGTGCAAGTGAGTGAAAAGAAGATGCTACTGTAGCGCACTGGTAGCTGAATGGTTACTGCACATGTCGGATCAATCTCTCTTGTTTCCAGAGGTGTGGGCGTGTTTGTGTTTCAGAACGTAACTGCTGTGAAACAAACAGAAAATAACGTTTTCTCAGATTCAATCCTTTGTTCTCACTACACCGTCGCTCCCTCTCTTCATTCGCTCTCTAGCTCACTCGACCACCGCTGGTCTCAGCTTACTTGTGCTCTTTCTCTCTTTTGTGGGGAATCCGACCCAGTGGCGTGCATTTAGAATAACTATACAGAAATAGCAAATCTTCTCTCTGTTGGTCTCGTTTGCTTATGTAGGTCATATAGAGACATCAGATGCATTATGAAACTGTTTCATAACTGGTTAAAAGTTCATTGCAGTAACTTTAAAATGCTGGAGGACCATCCATTAAAAACAGGCATCATAGTTCAGGACATACACGTCTTTGAAATATTCATATGGATCAATACTTAATTTGTCATTTGGGTATGACTTGTTATGACAGTAAGTACAGTACTTCTGTAAACAGTCACTCCCCCAACATATGTCTAAAGGATGTTTTGTGAAATTTTTCACAATGTGATTATTTTTCCACATTTTTGCCGACTTTTCCCGAGCGTCGAGGAGACCGTGTGATTCATACACAGGACCGTTCTCACCTGCTTTCCGTCTGGAAACAGGAGTGCAGGCCCACCAGGAAGGGATGATTAGAGGCCTGCTCAAAAACGTGCTTTTCTGTTTGGACCCAGTCGATGTCCTGGAAGAGAAACACACAAAAGACACACCCAAATGTCAATCAGAGATCATTCTGACAGAGTACCCTTGAACTTATAAAAGCTGAATAAGCACACTGCTTAATCGACTATCTTCAGAAGCTGGGGGCTCGCTCATGTGCGCGGTGGGCAGTGGCGGGAGAAAAAGGGCTGAGCCAGTAGAAGCAGAGGCAGGCCTCTATCGATGGCGAGATGATAATATGTCTGGACACGGATGCTGCTCACGCTGACAGGGCAGGGACAGCAGAACACTTCACCATTGATCGAGAGGCACTTGTCAATTTGTCAATCACGCTAAGTGCGTCTAATCAAGGCTAACTACTCCCATTGCCGCTGGCTGTGCTGTTACATGTGTACGCCGGTATCAATTTTTGATGACATGATGGTTTATCTACACCTTCTTAGACAGACTGATGGCTTCGAAGAGGTCTGTCAACTTAACTCAAAGCGTTTCAGACCAGATACACAAGACGGATGTTCAATCACGTGAGACAAATGTTCGTTGTGCTATGAATAACAGCTCCCATTGATTGTGCTAATTAGATTAATTATAGATGGCAGTGACTGACGACTAATGACTTCACTATTAACTAACCCTCTTACATCTAAACAGATGGAGGTATTGTGTTATTGTCACACTATACAGACTTAAAGGGACAGTTTTTCTACTTAACCAGGTACGGCATATACAGCTAACTCTTCAGAGAGTAGGTGGCCTCACTAAATTACAACAAATCAGTAAGACTATATGAAACATCCTCATAATTTCCTGTTTACAAATGCCTATATTAACAGCAGCGGAAACATACAGTTTTGTTTGTTGTTGCGAAACTATTTCTTCAAACCTCATCACTGAGGAACGTGTATTTTCAGACCTTTGAGCTGAGTTCTGCCTCTCATAACTTTGCCAATTATGTTCAGTAAATATGAAGCTACCACCAGCAGTTGGTTAGCTTAGCTTTGCATAAAGACTGGAGAATGCTCTGCCCAAAAGTCACAACATCAGCTTCCAGGATCTCTAAAGCTCACTAATAAACATGTTAGATATATGTTGTTTGTTTATACAAAAACTGTGTAGAAAACTTCTTAATTAATATCAATTAATTTTAAGCTGTTTCTTGATGTTTTAAAGGTTTCTTGTTGCAGCTGTAAAACAGTGAATAAATTGTTTTGAGCATCACAACCCCCTCAGAATTTGATCCATTCTGCCTGATAACATTTGGAAAGTCAAGCTCGATTCAATTATTTTATCCCTCAAGTTGGCCAGCAGAAGTCTCTGGTGCATATGCTCTATGGGTGCCCTTCAGCCCTGGCAAACCAATCATTGCTGGTTGACGTAAAACACATTGTTACCAGTGTGCCAGCGTGGGAATGACACCACAGACGGCAGATTAAAAACTCTGGTACACAGTGAAAAACAGCGATTTACCTGGCAGAGATACGCTTAATCAGCATTGTGTGAACTCGTTTGGCAAGGGCTTGAATGTAACAGACATTCATTTATATGTAAAAGTCCCACACTCCAGCTGTAAGGTATTATAACCCTTAAATCAAAACCCAATAAATCTGTGTTGATGCCCTGCAAAGGCTGACCAACAACTGTCAGAACAACATCTCTGACGGTAGATCAGGCTCAGTATGGCTCACCTCATCGTCATTGACTAGCTCCTTCTTAACCACTTTCATGGCATAGATGCGTTCTGTCTTTTTCAGCTGCACCAACAGCACCTTGGCGTAGCTGCCCCGGCCGATCACCCTCAGCAGATCGAAGTCTGCCAGGCCCAGACTGGAAGGCGATTTCCCCGTGTCTCTACTGCTCCGTGCCTGGGGTTGCAGTTGAGGAAAGAAAGGAAGGACAGAGTGAGAGTGGAACACAAACAGTTCATAATGCGATGAACACACAACCTTTCCCAAGATCATTTTTCCCCATGAACTGTTGATAGAAGTTGTCAACAACACACATTGCTTAAGAGGTGATTTGGTTTGTGCAAACGGGTGATTTCCTTCGGGTGAGTTTAAACCGCTCCCAGCTCAGTAAATCATAGTAACGACTATCTTGTTTTTATTAAACTCCGTTATGCTGCTTCAGTTTGATCGCTGTATTACGATCTTACTTCTCTTTAGAGCCAACTACCGCCTTCACCATTTCCTCACCTATCTTCCTCTCTTTTTCCCTCCTCTCTTGTAATCTGTTCTGTAGTGAACCGTTTCCACTACCTATCCATCTAACCTCCCCTTCACCTGACAACCCCCATCCCCAGAGTCAGACATGGAACTGTAGATAAGATCATTTGGCTTGCTCTCTTTTATCTCCGTCTATCTGTGTCCAACTAGATCCATTCTTTATCCATCTCCAGCTCTCCTGCTCCATCTAACAACCCCCCTCCAACCCCAAACTACATCTCTGGCCATTAATCAGCCTCTGGTGTTAAGAGCTGTGATAAAAGGTTACTTTATTAGCTCCACCAAAGGAAATCAATACCCACAGCACTGCAAGGGTGCCTACGTCTGCATGCTCTCTATATCACACATGCACAGCAGGTGTAAGAAGGATCACCCTAATGTATACGATGGCAAAAAAAAAAAAAAGCATATTACAGGTGATCTCCTTTTTTTTCCCCCTCCTGCTTACACAAACAGCACAGATTTGTCTCTCTAAATATAATATGCACACATATCCATCAAGACAACATGACAGATTGACAGACTATGAGTCACACATCAGAGGCATTTGAAAAGATTTCTCTTTCACCTCTTTCTCTTCTCCATCGTAAGTCAAGCTTTCTCTGGAGTCTTTATTCTGAGGGCCTGAGAGAGAGAGAGAGAGAGAGAGCGAGGGAGGGAGCGGAGAGGAGAGGAGAGGAGAGGAGAGGAGAAAGTGACAGACAGAGTGACAGACAAACAGAAGGAGAGGGGGAGGCAGGAGAGGGAAGAAAAAAAAAATAGGAGAGATGAGAAAGGAAGGAGAGAAAGTAGGTGAGAGACAGTCACACGCTTTGTTCACAGCCCTGCAGTGCCAGAGTCATTTCTCTCTGCTTGGTTAGGGAAAAAAAACAAAAACCCTTTATATCCATCCTTGTTGACAATATAACAAAACAAGATATATACATAAGATATATAGTATATTTAAAATAATGTTTCTCTATTTTGTAGACACATAAAGGGAAGAAACACATCTTCTCACATTATAAACAATATAAACATTATTTAAGCTATAATAGTCATGTTAGTTAAATGTGGACGCATATTAAAAAAAAAAAAAGGCTTTAACAAAACATATTTGCATCTTAGCGTTTCCATGACGGCACCTCGCGACTTCCCAGGTGGCCTGTGAGGACTTTCGACTGTCTCACCGACAATAGCAACAACGATGCTAAGCTCTCTCATTCCACTCAGCTTCTCAGCCACCTGACTGGACTTAAGTCTGGTGCTGTAGGTAAACCCCAAACGCAGCAGACCAGTTTGTAGTCTGGGTGGCCGCCGCTACACTGGTGTAAACAAGCTCCCGAGCTCAGTTCATTTATTCTAGTCTGATGATATTCTATATATTTTTCTTTTTTTTTACAAATTAAAATATACAGTATGTTCATGAAGTTTACGTCTTTACATCAGGAACAGAGTAGCTCAGGTCTTTTCATGGTATTTGTTGACAGTAAAACAAAAATATAGAATATTTCTGGCCTCGTCTTTAAAGAGCAGCGGTCAAAAGCTGCAGGCAATTAGTCATAATATGTCAAAAAGCATAGGGAACAGACTCAGGAGTGTGGGAGTGTAATTAAAAAGATTCAAAAAGCATTGGGTGCGAAAAGTTAAAACTTGCACCAATATTTCAGAGATACATCAACAGTTATATCATCAATATTATCAACAGTTCAAGGCAGAAGGCAGAGTTTCTGTGTGCCTTTTCTTCATCTATTTGCTTTTAAACCAACACATTTTTATTTTTTTAGCAGGCAAGGAGCTTTCAGTGTTTTTGACTTCTCATTACAATGTAAAGAACCGTGTGTGTGTGTGTGTGTGTGTGTGTGTGTGTGTGTGTGTGTGTGTGTGTGTTACCTGGCTGTTCAGTTTGGTCTAATTGACTCGGTGGTTGGCCGGGCATGATTGGTTCCTGGACAACAACATTCATTAAATTACACACGGCACACAAAACAGAAAACCATCTTAAAATGTGTTGAAGTGTGAGTCATAGATGATGATAATGATCCACTTTTACGCCATCAAGCTAATGAATTAATGCCGTCAGTCACAGCCCTCACCTGGATCATCGGTCTGCCACACTCCACTGTGACCAGTTTGTGGCACTTCTTGTGCACCAGCAGTTTGCAGTTGATGCATTTGTAGCCTTGTCTTCCGAGACCCCAGATGCGGTCAGTGCAGATGGCGCAGTGGGCTCTCTGCTCGAGGGAGGAGGGGCGGATGGAGAAAAGTTATCATCACGAACGAAAACACATTATATTCCAGAAAGATGCTGCAGCGGCTGAGGTGCTTTCAGAAACGTGTACTCTTACTGGTCTAGAAACAAATCCTACCAGAGCCATTGTTCTGTGTCACCAGCATCCGTCATTCTGCCATTAATCAATAAAATGCTAAACTACCATGGACAGTGAATGCCTCATTCTCCTTTAAATACACATACCAATGCTTTGAAATGTGCACTGTGATGAGGTTTTGCAGATAATGCAGCAAAAATGTTCTCCATTACAATATTTCAACACTCATCATGGAAAATATGTGAAAAAGATGATTGAATATATATATGAAGGGTCTAAAGCTCGACTTATACTTAGTCCTGAGGGTCTACATGATGTAAATTGCGCCCATCATGACCACATGGAATACCCAAATTTTATAACAGCATGGACGCACCAGCAGCAAATGTGTGAACACGTCTATACGCCCCATTATAGTAGGAAGTAGAACCATGAGTGCGTCTTTATCAGTTTTTGAAGTCTATCAGGGCCTTTACAGTACAAACACAGATAAACTAAATTCATTGTGATGTCTCACCCTGTTAAAGCGTTTGGCCTGGAAGGCGTGGCCACTGGCATAGTAGAGTTTCCTCCAGCGCCGGGCTCCACGCCGATATATAGACTCTGTGGAGAGAGGAAAAGGAGGCCCTGCTTTACCAGCGTGTGTCTGCATTTGTGTATTTGTGTGTGTACAGAATTTTGCGACTTTGATTCAACAGGAACTTCAATTTTCCATTTCATTTTGATGATATATATGTAAAGTCAGACATCCCATTTTTACCGTAGTAGCTCTCCTTTAATATTTCTGAGTTGGATGAGACAATTTTGGGCAACGTTGCAAATCAATGAGGAAGGAAATTTTGGAAATTTGTGCGGTTTTTTTTGTATAAATGTGATGAAATACCTTGATTTGTCGAGTATCTAATTTGCTCGACTGACTATAATCAGATAAATATCAATATCACAATAGAAAGTTACATCTATAGGATTTTATCTATATCTCTTACCTGTAATACCAAACTAAACTAAAATCAATGGCACCATGTTAATGTCACCATGAAAAGGAATCCTCACTTTATCCAAATCACCATCTTCATCAGCCAATAAACATCTATTTACGTTACATAGTGTTGAACATGTTTGCTAAAGTGAAATCTTCTAAAGAAGTTTGCTTAAGTAACTCAAATTTAGAAGAAAAGTTTGACAGATATGAGGATGGTATCTATATTTTCATCTAACTCTCTGCCAAAAAGCAACTAAGTGTATTTCCCAAAATGTCAATCTATCCCTTTAAGATATCATTTAAATGTGGGTTTCTTTGGGACCCCAGCTGACGAAATTAGGAAAAACCGAAGCATGAAAAAACAAGATTTAACTCACTGTCTTCTCCCGGACAAGGCATGCCAGGTTTCTCTGGTACACATGGGAACACTGGGAAGAAAAACAAAGACACCGTTACATTTAGGAAGTCTTCATTTAATCTAAATCAGATGAGTATGAAAGCATGCATCTGAGGATATCTGCACGCTACTGAGCATATTTCACTGCCTCTCATCATGACGGCTGTTAAGACTACCTGTAGCCAACCTGTCGCCTCGAGCGATTCATGATGAAATTCGCTCATGTTGTTTTCATGACGGCGCAAGCGTGTTTGTGTGCGCGCAACACACAGAGAGAGAGAGAGAGAAGTGGGAAAAGACGATCTTAAAGAAGCCGACAAGTGTGTGTAAGAGAGAGAGAGAGAGAGAGAGAGAGACGGCGAGAGAGAGAGACTGGGGGCAGTGTGAGTCAGAGGCAAGGCGTGGGCTACAGCCGACGAGCTCGTTAGCGAGCAGACCTGGCGACCCCCCCGCGGCACTGTCACATCCTCTCCTCCACCCCTCCTCCTTCATTCATCCTCTGCCGTCACACTTGTATCCAATGTACTCTTGACCCCTCACCTCTGATTTGATTAAAACTTTACATTAACCACACAGCCCCCGTCACCGCTACCCCCAGGTTACATGCTTATACACACAGACACACACACACACACACACAGACACACACACGGCCTGTCAATCAAATGTTCCAACCCCCCCCCCACCTCACACACACACTCCCCACCCCGCGTCTGAGTTAGCATGACCTCTAGATTCATGAAGTTGAACTATTTGTAAAGTACGCTAAGCTTAGATCTAGCTCAAGGGCCTGTAGACAGACATCAACGGCGGAGGAAATGTTGTTTTCACAGGTCAGTGCGGCATTAACCGTCGGCTTTGATGCTTCCTGATTGCGTATCCGGCTGTCTGTGTTCAGAAATGTAAATGTACAGACGGATGTGAGATAGAAAAGGAAAGGAAACGACAAGCAAGCGGCATACAGTCTTGTCACGAACCCAGACATTTTTAGATTGATGGTGAATTGAATCTTAATATGTTATTTGTATTATTGTGGCTTGATGTAATGCCGGAAAAAAGGAAGAAAAATTCCCATTCAAACAATTTTCAGAAAAGTCTATTTTGCGTTATTGTTGGATCATCTTGATCCGGTTTCTCATACTTTTTAGTTTGTCAGTGTTTCATTTATATGCTACTTATTTTCTGATATTACTTCAAAGTTTAAACTGTGTTATATATATTAGTGCGTAAATTTAAAGTGCAAACTAGAGTCTGCCATTATTACCAAATTAATTATTCTAGTATATAAAGTAACAGTAGAAAACACCTTAATATAATGTAATTTATCTACATTTTCTAGTTCAGTTTAAGTATTGTTGAAGGTTTGTTCAGGTTTGCTTGTCAGAAATGAATCAAACAGGTATCAAATTTATATTATGATCAGCCGAAAAACATTTATACTGTGAACATGAATAACTGTTTCATCTGTATCATTAATCATAATATTATTACTACCAAAATGAAAACATGAACTCAGTTTTTAGTAATATCCAAGGAATACAAAGTTGGGTTTTTTGCAATAGGAAAAAATGTATTTTGCTTTGAATGAAAACATTTTGCAGGATATGAAATGGCCTGAGTGATTAACTCTATTATCAGAGGAGACTGGTACTGGCAGGCAGTTAATTACTTAACAGTGAGTTACATGTCTGCCACAACTCCCTGGGTGATCTGTGTTGGCACTGGCCATGGTTGTCATCTGTGATCCTGGGCCGGGGGTCTGGTATAACTCAAAGACCAGAGATTCAACATAATGCGAAAGACCTAACTGGTCATTAAAATCCCCAAAAAGAGAGTCAGAGAACAGAGAGTCAAAGATGACATGCTTCCCACCAGGACCGTGTACCAACTAAACAACATCTTACCGGCTTACAGTAAACATCCTGTTAGTCAAATCCTGAAATTGTGTAGGTTTACAGTATAAATACTGTCTGTGTGAGAGGCTGTGTGAGGCTCACCGTGGATAATGAGCTCTGAGTCTTTGTTGAGTTCGTAGAGACGCAGAGCTTCCTCCAACTCCAGCTGAGACGACACGGTGCAGGGGTCACCTAACAGCAGAGGAGAGACCAGATGTCATTCACCGCATTTACATACACAAATGAAACCAGGTTACTGGAAGAAAACATGTAAAGGAAAGGAAATCACAGGATGTTTTTTTCACCCTCTGCACTAACCTATAAAACCTACACGAACATGCAGCTGAATGAAACGTCTCCTCTTACACCCACACTGTACCGTGGACCAAAGGGGTCATATATGAAATATATAAGTGAGATACAATACTACAGCCTGAAGACCAGATTTTCTTTTTATGTCTGAGCATTTGGACTGACAGCGTAGAGAGAGGACAGGCGCCATGATGAGAGGTGTAGCTTTTCTTACTGTGTGAGAGAGGAAAATGTGTCCTAAATAAAAAATAAAATCTGTTGTATAGCTGTGGAAACTGATTTACTCATTGTAGTTTCAGTTATGTTTAAATATCTTGGATACAAGGGCACACTAACAAAATCTCCTCTTTCATTACATCTGCACTGCTGCCCCATTAATACATTATCTGTCTGAGGCGTTTATAAAGCAAATATCTGAAAATACAACCACAGACGTGGTTAAATTTTCTCACTCACAGCTGACATTTAGAGAAATCAGGTAACTGCAGACGGAGAGGAAATTAAGAGCTACACCTATTTCCACCTCCCAGTGCAAAAAGGTTGTGAGCGTAAAACGCAGGTTACAGCGGGGCAGTGTGACATTTAAAAAAAAAAAAAAAAAAAAGTCTAACCATTCTAGTTGTGATATGAATTGCAACACATGAACTTTAAGTAAACATCGAAGAAAGTGTGTGGGTGCGAGCAAGAGCGTAGGAGACTGCGGTAGTTAATGTTGCCGTTTCAAAGTGTTTCCGATTAATTGCGCAACCCTCTTTGTACCGTAATCAATCCAAGTCAATAATTAAAATATCACACAGACAAAGACTTAATTATGTCCTTATCGTTAACGGGAGGAGTCAGATGTCTGGGTGACACACTTGGAGACGTAGTGTTAGCCAATGGTGAGGACATCTATGCTATTCATAGTGCTTTATCTAACTAATCACAACATTATAAATAGCTTGAGAACAGAAACTATGACACACAGTGTATATTTAAGATGATACTAACTTCTGGAGGTTGATGCAGAACTAGTGGGTGAACTGCAACAACCATCATGTGCATGTGGAGCTACACACTGTCGGGTTTTATCTTTACTGAAGAGTTTGGGTTTCAGGAAGAAGTGTTGTCATGTTTGTGAGTTCATGAACTTCCATGTATGTTACAGAGAAAGTAGACTATATAGTAGTAGAGTACACCTGTTTACTGTCCCCATTACTCTGCAGTCAGTCAACAAGATGTTTATTTACGGTTTGGTGGTTTGGGGTGAAAAAACACATTTTTGTCACAAGTACACATCTTACAGGTGGTGCTTTTGATTACAACCTAACCAATATAGGATTTTTGAGGCTGCTATCAACATTTGAGTGTTTTAAAAATCTGATAACGATATTAATTTTACAACACAAATACATGACGTACACATTTTTGATAAAGATCCCTGAAATTTGTACCCAAGATACACACTGTGCGAGACATTAACTGTTAAAATAAACTTGTCAGTATTGACAAAACTATTTAACACTGTTAATAATAATCTAACACATATTTTACATTTCAGTACTACGATATCCTGCTACTTGTAAGCCAACATATACAAAAATATATACAGTGTATATTTGTGATGAAGCTAATTATTATTGATTAATCTACTGATTATTTTCTCAATTAATGAACTAATCATTTTGTCTATAAAATGTCAGAAAATAGTGAAAAGTGCCTGTTACCATTTCCTAAAGTCCAACGTGGCATCTTTCAATAGCTTGTTTTTTCTGATCGACAGTCCAAAACCCCAAAATGATCAATATACCATCAAATAGCACAAAGCAAAAACAACAAATCCTCACAAGTGAGAATCTGGATTTCAGGAAATATTTGGTATTTATGCTTGAAAAATAACAAATAATAAATCATCAAAGAAGTTGCCAACTAATTTTCAATCGATCGATTCATCAACTTTTGATTACTTTCTCAATCAATCATTTTGATTGATAAAATGTAAAATAATGTGAAAAACACCTGTCACAATTTCCTGAAGCTGAACTTGTTTTGTCTGATTAAAAAAGTCCAAATACATTCAGTTTAACAAAGACAAGCAGCAAATCACCACAACTGAAAAAGTTGGATCTGGGGAACATTTGGCCTTTTTGCTAGAAATAAATGATGATGATGTCACCGAATAAATGATTTCAGCTCTAACAGGCAGCTCTACTTTAGATCCATAACTGTCACTACTACTACTACTAGACCAGCTGTGGCACACACACGTTCATCACAAGGTTCATTAAAAGTTTTTATGTTTTCATGAATGATTGCCTTGACGTTTTTCTAACACTTGAAGATACAGAATTCCTTATATAGCAGATCACGTAACGCAGACCTGGTATTCGGTTGAACGAGAGTTTCAAAACGTATTAATTAATTACAGGTACATTTTCTAATTATCGTGATAATGACCTGAGTTCACATTGCACAGCTGCATGTATGTGGTTACCATGGAAGAGGGCAGTAGCGGAGACAGACACCTCTGAACGGCGGAGTGCTTCATTATCACCATCAAGCAGCTTTTCTTTCTCAGACAGGCTAATGACTCCAGTGATTGTATGTGGGTGGCTACCAGCAGGAGCTGATCTGAGTCTAATGAGTTTGGGCAGGCTGACCTTATCCTGAGCGGAGTGATCTGACGGCTCCATCTTTCCGATGACACTATTACTGCTGCCTGACTAACTGGCTGACAACAAGGAATTGGGTGGGAGGGGGTGGGGGGGGGTGATGTACACTTTCTTGAGTGACAAGAAAAGACTGAGGCTTACAGTCAAGTGACAGGCGGTGTGAACATGTGTTAATGTTAACACATGGAACCGGCAAATGCGGCGAATTCAGCCGGTGGCATCTACGTTTGTTTAATATACTAGATGATGTCATCAACTTGACTTTTGTTTAATAAGACAGGTGGATTTTTGACAAAACACCAGCGTCTCTGGCTGGTCTCCTCCTGAAGTACAGATGGAGAGACACAAAGAGAGGTGATGAGAAGAGCAGAGGAGACGTACCTTCCTCATCGATCCACTTCATGGTGAAGAGCTGGTCGTTGTCCATCGAGCACATGTCTCTCACCTCCCCGTACAGTCCCTCGAACGAGATGGACGGCTCAAAGTGGGTGATCATGATGTCCCTGCAGAGAAGACAAATAAGATTTATGTAATAACTTTGGATGCACTGATCCGATATGCAGGATTGTAATGGAGCTGATTTTATTAATCATAGTGGACCATGATTTGATTGATCAACATTAAATACTTTTTCATTGTCATTTCACAATTCAGTGTTTCCATCATCAGTCACGTTTATTGAGTCAAAACTAAACACCCACTCAGTTTTTAGTCCCACAGCAAACCTTGGCCTCATTTTACCCTTCATAAAAAAACATTTTACTGACTTCCAGGCAGTGAGGGGTACAGATTTAAAATTTGGGTAAAAGAAAGCACTGGCATCAGATCACTGCTTCGTACTGGCAGATACGCTGAGTTGAGATATCAGAAATGATATCAGGAGAGAAAAAAAGTTGGATCTGTACATCCCTAGGGGATTACGTTGCAGGCCAAGTGCAAATAAACAAAAACATATTTACCACCAATTAGTGCAGCACCGTCTGTATTAATGTTAAAGAAACAAATTCAATTAGAAATGTTAAAAAAAAACAAACACACACACCAACATATCTGAAATTTTACAAGTAGTGAATATTTTTTAATTTATTTATATTAAGATGCACTCCAAAAACACCCAGACATACTAATTAAATATTATTACTACTGCAACAGCTTGATATTTCCATTACTAATTATTCTACAAAATGTGAGAAAACAATCAAAAATGCAAAACACAAGCCCAAAGTGATCACTTGTTTGTCCAAAACTTAAAGATATTCAATTTACAATTATATTAAACGGAGAAAGACGCAAATCCACACGTTTTAGAAGCTGGAACCAGAGAATATTTGGTATTTTTATTTAATTACTGACCAACTGATGAACTGACTGGTCATTTCAGCACTTTACATTAAAACCACTGTCTACAACTATTACACCTCCGTCTCTCTTTTAATGATGTGCTCAAAGGAAAACTCCGGAGAACACCAGACCTTTGATTGGAGAGAGCAAAGAGATGTGAGAGAGAGAGAGAGAGAGAGTCCTTTTTCCAAAAAGCCGCTGTGTGAGTCACAGTCTTGCAGTCTGTCACATTTGTGTGCGCATTCATCTGTACAGCACAATTGTGGGTGTGAGAAAAAAAAAAAAAAAAAGCAAGAAATACTGCAAAAAAGTGAGGGAGGCAGAGAGATGGAGAGTAGAGCTGGGCGCACACCCACACTTTGTTAAATTCATTATTAAATAGCATCGTATACAAGGTGTTCCGCTGCAAATCTTACGAGCTCGGCTCCTTACTTACTTATTTGAAGAGTTGGGTCTCTGAGATTGACAGCGTTGTGTTAAGAACATAGAATAACTTATCAGAGTTCACTTGAATGCTTAAGTTTTAGACAAATTTGTGCAGACGTGTTCATGACGCCGACCATTCATGAACTCCGGATTGATCCTATTCAGGAATTCAGGCCTGATGGAGAGAGCCACAAACTAAAACCGAATGAGTCACAGGCGAACGTGGTCGTAGTTGTGTTGTACCGCAGCGGTTAAAGCTCACTGTCCACCGCTGCGCTTCATCACTTCCCTGGAAAGCAGTCAGAAAACTTAATGCTCTTATCCGACAAGCACAAGTTCAGCCATCGAGCTTCATACATCATTCCCTGCTTCTTCACACACAAACATAAGCACTCGTACGTTATAGTGAGACATGGCATAAAGAGGGTAGTGGTGGGTGACCGGGAGCATCTCTCCCCGTGGATGGGATCATCTGCTCCTCGTCAGTTCGTGGCAGCGTTAGAATTGATGTCTCGCCTAGTCCCAGCCCTCCGGCCAGCCTCGGTGGTGTTTACAACCCAAAGATGGGGGGGGGGGGGTGGGTGGGTGGTGGAGATGTTACACGCATAAGCTTTTACAGGTCTTCAGGCGACAGTGGTCTGAGCTCAGGCGTCTATATGTGTGGGGACTGGAACGAATGGGAGTGACAGAATGGGCGAAAACAAGGGGAGTACGGCAAGAAGACGGGAGTAAAAAGGAAAGTAAAGACGGGCTAACGTGTAAAAGTCGTCTCACCAGCCAGAAGCAACCTGCAAGGACATAGACCTCTTACACCCTTTACTGCCATTATCAGACATGGACCCAGTTTTTCATTAACTTGAGAGCTTTATAGCAGGATGATAAAAACCAGACACACAAGAGTAAACAACACACACTTTCCAGGACATCTGCTGTACAAGTCCAAGGACAGTGAAGGAGTGTGTAAGGTCAATGTCAGGTCGGTCCTTTCCGGCAGCGAATGAACACAAATAAAACTAGATTGTAATTTCAGTGTTTGCCCTTTATGCTTTCAACGGCGGCGCTGCTGAATGATGAACGCCACATGGTACATAATAATCACGACGAACGGAAAAAGCGCGGACTTTCTCTGCTTTGAGCAGCTGACTGGAGCTGGTGGTGAAAGAATGGGAACTGGTATCATGTATGTATGCGCACGCGCACGCACACACACACACACACACACACACACACACACAGATTGGACAGCAGAGCAGAGAGGCCGTGATGGAGACAGTGAACCAGGTGAAGTAAAAGAATTGACGATGACTACGCTCGTTACTGTAAGTGCGATAAAACATTTGCGAGTGAAAAGCCAATAAGTACTTTATCAAACCACCTGTTCAACAAGCATAAACATGTAGAAAAGCAATATTTCCACCAGCTTTGTCCACCGTCTCTCATCCACCGCTGGTATGTTTTACTCAAACCACAACACGCTGGTTAAGCTAATAGTGAAATATTATGAACAAGCTAAAATGAAAGCTGTCTTTATGTAACATGACTGTTTAGCTTAGTTTGCCGTATATATTAAAACTAGTCAAATTCTTGTAAACTGCTACTGGCTGAGACGACAGCCCCCCCGCCCTCTACCAGTGGGACCTGCAGGCAACAGCAGAGGGAGGAGGACAGTAGACAGGAGGAATGACTGATGTTTGTGTTCTTCATTCTTTCTAAACTTTACTCAGTATTTTGATGTCAGACATATTATTTATTTTATTGACGTTTTAGATTTGTTTCCAGTGAGATATTATTGAGTTTAAAAAGTGACTTTGCTGAGGTAAACACTACTGTTGCTACTCTAGAAACAATATTTAGTTATATTTAAAATATAAATCAATTCTTATCCTGTTCTGATTAAGGATAACTTCAGGACATAGTGCTTACTTCATCAGTGAGCATATTTATTTCACTTTTCCTCTTGCTAGCTGTACTGCAAAAAACTATGTGTATTGTTTTTTTTTATTAATATTGTAATATAATGGTCCAAAATGATGTGAAAATGTATAGTTTTTAGTCAAATAATATCACATTTTTTGGGGGGAGAACCTCCAACCCCCCCGACTGCGTTGAGGCCTTTCATTTTTTTAACATTTATTACAATGACACTTATCTGGACCTCCAGAGCCCTTCTGGTGTAAAAAGCTCCTGTAAATTAACACACACATGACTCTGTGGACATGGATAAACCTATCAGGAACAGATCTAAGCTATTTTTAAGTCATTCCACTGCAGGTGTGCGTAAATACGGGTCGTGGCGTCATGGGCTCTGCACGCACACAACAGCGCCGCCGCTTAAAAAACATCCTAGGGGAAACACCGGATTTATTGGCTGAAATCTAAGTTTGTCATCAATCTAGGGCATCTAAAGTCGTCATGGCTCATGATAACGCTGCCTCCTCAGAGGTATTAAATTGTCTGGACTGAAAATCACACATGAAGAATGAATAAAGTGTTCAAGCAAGAATAAAGCGACGCAAAGCTCAGACTGATGCCTCCTCCTCTTCCTCCTCTTCCCACCCTGCCTGTATTTTCTCACCCTCTTCCTCCATCCTGCTGGTGTTAATCATTGCCTGTGAGGGGGGGGGGGGGGAGGAGGAGAGGAGAGGAGGAAAAGACTGCGTGCCACCACTCTGGCAACTACACTCCTACAGTCTGATCTCTCCTCTAGGACCAGCATGGCAGCTCCACTTCCTCCTATAAAGCCCTGATAACATCAAAAGATAGAGAGTGTATGACACACATACAAACACACACACACACACACACACACACACACACACACACACACACACATTATAGTTCCCACACCACTGCGTCTATAGAGGATCCAGACAGCGCATTAATGCCAGCAGGTGACTTTAACTGTGTCACGTGTAACTGGACCTGATCTGTGGGTGTTCATTAAACACTGGGCGTCTACACTGTAGTTAAAGTTTAGCCACGTCTCCGGTGCCTTAAACAACATCCTCCGTGACACACATACAAGCTCAGCTAATGGCTACAGCAGTCACAGGAAACTGGAAGAGACTACTAAGTGATAAAAATATGTGAAAGTAGGACAGGAAAACGCTTCCACCCATTTATTTTTTTTTTTTAATTGTAGGTTTTAGGTTTTTAATTGCAGATAGTGGATCTGAAACGATGAGTGAAGGTTTTTAATCAGCCAAAATGCCAAATATTTGCTGGTTTCAGCTTCTCAAATGTCATCTATAATTTAAAAAAAAAGGAATATCTTTTGGACTGTTAGTCTGAAAAAAAAAACAAAGACATTTAAATAAAAGATGTCACCTAGGGCTCTCAGAACTTGAGATGGGCATTTTTAACAACTTTTTGATATTTTATACAAAGAATTTATCAAAACATAATCATTCCTTCTTTTGTAATCACAGCACCACCGAAAGTAGGCGCACACATGCATAATGTGTAGACACAAAACTAAATAATGACTGAACGATGAATGAATAAATGAAGTGAACTTAAATGAATTTCCCCATTTGAAAGTATTTCCCCGTTTGGTGGGCTGATTAACAGGCCAGCAATTCTGTAACTTGTCAGAAGACGTCTGTGCTGCTTCTTTTGATCTGGGAAAAATCAATTTTTTAAACCCATTAATAACTCAGTAGTAGCCAATAGATTCATTTTTTAAAGGGACTTGAAAACATGAACAAAAAGTAGGGACCTGTGAGAGACAAAGGAAGCTGATCTGTGGGATTCCTCAGAGTGACTAAGGCAGAAGGATTGCACAGTGAGCATCTGGGAGCTCATCAGTGGTGAGTAACAGGGAGGAAATGGCATTCCACACAGACCTGGCATTCCTCTGTTGTGTGCCGTCCTACAGTACAGCTAAATTAAAAAGGAGGAAGGGGAGAGAGAGGAGGAGGAGGAGGAGGAGGGGACTGCTGGCCCGTGCCCCTGGCGTCTTAACTGCCGTGAGTAGGACTCTGCAGCCCCATCTGCCCAGCATGAAGCCATTCGTCACTGGTGAGCGCTCAAGCAGGAAGAGAGGTCAGGGTGCCTCTCTGGGCTTCTATGAGCACCTAGGACCATCCATCTCTCTGTCACGGCTGCCACGCATGGGTATGCCCCCCCCCACCCCACCCCAAAACACCTTCACACAACCCACGTGCACATGCTCAGAGAACCAGACTCACAGTATGCCAACACAATTCGGAAGAAAAACACACACTGAAACAAATACAGAAAAACTCAAGCAGAGGGTGATGTTACTAAAACAGCCACCTGGACGGAGACACACAACACCCTGAAAAAAACAAAAAACAAACAAAAAAAAAAAACACCCTGACTCTCCCACTCCTCCCACAGTAAGGTCAGGGTGAATGAAACATACTGTCGGATGCTCTGGTCTCCAGGCAACACGGCCCACCTGTGGTGCTGAGCAGGAGGGAGCCTCTCTCCTTGCAGCACAATAGCACCAACCAAACACACTCCCGCCGAGCCCGGGGACAAGGTCACTCGTAACGACAGACAGACACATGAAAGCAACCGCTTGAGCTGCATTACACACTAGGGATGCAGCGATTAACCGATTTCACTATTAACTGCCCTTTAAAATGTCACGGTGTTGTAACCTTACAGGGACATGATGGTTTGTTATTTTTTAATGAAACAACAGTTGTACTATGACGAAAATTAAACAAAACTAGACAAAAAAAAGTCCATAGGCCAACTGGCAGACTGCGACAAAGCAAACCTGGTGCACCAGTTTAAAATGCTGAAACAACTTCAGGTACGCAAAGTTACACTTGTTGTCACAAGAGCGACTCCCCTTATTTGTGTTTGAGAGGAGCCACATTAGCTAAAGAAGATAAGAGTTCTGGCAATAGCTGAGGGACCCAACACTGAAGCGTATCCACCAAAAAAAAACACCTTAAGTGATCAGTGTGGGAGCATTTTAGATACATAAAGAATGGACGGGGGGTTGTTCAAGAAGACGGATCTCCAGTTTATAAAACTTGCCAAAGAAAAGTCGCTGCTGAAGGATCCAACACCTCAAACTTAATGCAACATCTTCGAGAGCAAACTCCATACACACACAAGTGAAGGTAATAAACTAAGTAATAACTAAGTTAAAAAAAACCAAAACATTACTTTAGTGGCACTTAAGGAAACATTGAGTTGGTAGGTAATTAAATATAAACATGTCACTTACAATCAACAAACTAGCTAAGAGTTGGGGCTTTCAGCGCAACGTAAACGAACGGCAACAAAGCAGGAAAAGGAGCATTGCACCGTTTATAAATGAAACGACATGTAATCCCCTCCACGGCTTCAGCGCAACCATTAAAATCCTGTTGCTTCCTTCCATCTGTTTTGAATAAACACTCGCTACGGCAGGTAAATACAGTATGTTAGGAGCAAAAGATTAAGTTAACATGAGGATCTTGCAGCACCAGCACTATATCATGGGCTCTAATTAATTGCATTTCAGTGATTAATAACACCTGCATAAGAGATGTTCTCAATTTCTTTTTCATTTTTACTAAAACTGCAAAAAAAACTCACGCCACATGTAAAATTAGATTAATTATTAAACTAAATTATTAAAAATGAATTTAAAAAATAGGCATGAATGACAGTTGATAATAAAAACACTGTTTATTACCTACATTAGTAATATTTTCCCCTGGGGGACCAATAAAGTTCCTCTTAATCTTATATTAATAATAATAATTAAAAATACTAAATATTAGAAATCAATTAAAGTCATTGCAGCAATGTCCAGCTGAAATTCATCTTGGCATTGTTTATTTATTTTCATTTTTCTTATTCATTTTTAGCCTCAATCTGCCTCTGGTACTGCTGCAGTTCAGCCCTCTTCAAAACAAAACATGCTCATTGATGATTTTATCAATCTATAGTATCGTGAAATAAATTAATGCATAATAATCGTGAAACTGTGATTTCTCCCGAGACTATAACCGTACCATCAGAATCTATAATCGTTGCATCCCTATTACACACAACCTTCAGGATGGGTCGACGCCGCGGCACAGACAACACATTACGTGCATGTTAGCGGCAGCTGAGAATCAGTGATATTCAAACCTGTTAGCTGCAATCATGAGTGCAGATGTGTGTTGGTGGATGGGTGGGTGGGAGGTGGATGACTTTGTGGCTCAGTGCTTGAGGGGCTTTCAGAGCTAAAGTAAATGGCAAGACAAGGAACGCTTCCCGTATTTTAAACAAAGCCCAGCCTTGGAGCGGTGATGCAGTGATGGCAGAGTCTTTGAAAAAGAAGAGCAACTCCTTACAAAAAAAAAAAAAAAAGGAAAATAAGTGAACTGAACTGCTCTGTCGAGCCGGTGTAATCCCAGTTTCCTGCCAAACAACATGCCTTAAACAGGAATCCTGAAGTAGATCTGGCACATAAGAAACGTTGTGTTAGTCGTCGTTGGCAACTCTTCAAAATAATATTTTTCTGGCCTGACATGGTGACACACTGGCAGTGATATACAGAAATGTTTTTTCTCTAAAATAATGATCTATACACAGCTTAGCTTCTTGTAGGCTATAATTCTGGGCTGTATGTTCACTTTTCCTTTAGAAAGAGGTTGATGAAAACATTTCACATCTCTGACTAGCCGGTAAAGCACTAAAATAAGCTGACTTTTAAACACAGACAGAGGAAAGTGTTCAAAAATTGCTGTCCTAAGCCCACACAAAAATTTTGAAAAAAAACCCTCAGCAACTCATCAAACACAGAACATGCAGGCACTCTGTTGGAAAATCCTGTTTAGTCTGGGTTAAAAGAGGAAAGGTACTGGCCATTTGTTTTTATGAATTATAGCTGCAATTTAAAGCTTGATCGGTTTGCTTCTCTGTTTGTCAGCTGTCAAAATTGCCTTGTTGACCTCTTTTAAAACACTTGAAACACACAAAACACTGCAGGATACTAAACAAAACAGATCGTCAAGGGAAAGCTGGTGTAGGCGATACCGTTTATTTTCTTGAAGGAGAGCTATTTAACTATAAAATGTACAAATAGCTTTATTAACTCTAATGTATGCCTACAATGGGATACATGTGCACTGAGCAGCTGTATTATGTAGAAAAAGTATAATTAAAACAATCAGATTTAGTAAACACTGTAAACAACAGAAATAAAAAAATCCTAAATACAAGACAGATTTTAGCTACAAAAGACAGTGAACTATACTTTTGAAGTATTAGTAAGTAGTGGTCTATATACAGCGTTACACAAAAACTACTAAAAATCACTGCACTGTAAACTGGGATTTGCATTGTGTCAACTACACAGTACATTATCAGCATCACTGTCAGTTACTAGTCATGTGGTCAGTGCGTTTGCTCCTCTATTGACCGTCGGTCTGTATGAGAGCAAAATGAAGAGGAGCCAGTGACAGGCTGAGACTGCTACAGGCTGACACCAGTCTGCCGCTGCCTGGCGCTGACCGACAACAGACATGCAAATTGTAAAGAATGGACTCGAGAGAGATGCTGAAAAACAGATAATCTGAGACACTATCACAGAGCAGGAGAGACTGAAAGAGACTGATTTAATTTTGCTAACTGGATGGGGTTTTTTCTTTAAAGGCTTTAAGGAGGTTTTAAAACAAATCACTCCATCAGCTGATTTCATTGATTAACTCTCTGAAACGCAGTAATGGAGCCAATCAGTGAAATCAGCTGCTGTAGTGTTTGGATGATAGAGGAAAGCTGCAGACTCTCAGGCCTTGATGGCAGAGAGTAGCGCTGCAACTAACGATTATTCTCACTATTGATTAATCTGTCAATTATTTCCTTGTTGTTCCTTGTTTCCCAAAGTCCAAGATGATGACCTCAAATGTCTAACAGTCCACGACCCAAATATATTCAGTTTACTGTCATAGAAGAGTAAATAATCCAGAAAATATTCACATTTGAGAAGCTGGAAACAGAAGATTTGCACATTTTTCTTAAAAAAAAAAAAAAAAAGACTAAAAAATGATTATTTCATCATCAAAATAGTTTGCGTAACAGCATAACATGTTGATATCACTTCTTCACCATAAGTGGATACACTCACACACCTACATTTCTTTAGGCTTGTGCACATTTTAATTATAGTGTTTCAGAGGGTTTATTAAAAGTTGTGTTGTTACAATTAATACACAGCGTTTATCCGTCATATCTGGCTGATACCTGATCTGTTAAATTAGGTCAGTACCAATCTAGTTTATCAGTCGAGTGCATTACTAACCCTTCAATCTCCCACTCGTGACCTCCGCAGGGAAACCATAACAACACTGATAACGTCCTAGCTTAATGCACCCGTAATGAGACCATTCCTTCTTTGGCAACATAGCTGACATTCCTCAGCGTCAACCTCATAAATACTTCTGATACTTTGTTCTGTGACATGACACCTAACGATCATAACACATCGCAGTGTTTCTAAGGTGTGTCAAAGAGCTGCTGAGAAATACAACAGGTCCGGTGGAGATGACTTGCACTACACGTTTTTCAAGTCTTGGCTACGCTCCAATCACTGGCTCCATCAAACAGAGACAGTGGGGTAGGGAGTGTCATGGAAACACCTGGGTGATCGATGATTTCCATCACAAATACGAAACGAAAACAGCTGAACTGCCGCTACCAGGATGGAGGAGAATCACAGACTGTCATTTGGGGAAACAAAAACTCATAGCACTGGCGTCTCCTCATACTTGACAGGATCAGGGATGGAGAGTGCATCGGTTTTGTTGTTTATAATTGATTGTTTCCCCTCAAATAGTGTTTCCCATAGCACTTATGGTGAGGCTAGAGCTTAACCAATTAGCTGAATAATCAATTAGAAAATTAATCAGCATTTTTTTTTTCAATAATTGAATATTTTAATGAGGCAAAATGTAAAACATTTGCTAGTCCCAGCTTCTAACTCATTAATTTGTTATGAAAATAATCTGTAGTTACAGATAGGGCTCAGGTTGAATTCAGAAGAAGGTAAACAAATCAACTGGGACACAACACTGTAACTACATTCTGAGAGTTTGTTTAAGTATTGTTAATTGTGATACAAAGTTTTGTTGTCACACTTCATAAGTATGTCTGAAATACTTAACAACACCGGCTCAGATTGATCTCAGATTGTCAGATAGTCCAACATGAGGAACATCAACAACACAACTTGGGGTGATAATCCAAGATGCCTTAAAGGACAGGTTCACAACAAGTCTGTCTTAAAACAACAGTCAGGTGTCCATATGAACACTGAAAGAGGTTTTCCTCGCTGTAATCATTCCTCCTGTTCATACTGGCTATTAAAAGATCCCCTTTAAATGTGTTTTCAATTTAAGTGATGGGGGCCAAAATCTACAGTGTGTCCACACAGTCATTTTGTGCAAGAATGCATTTAAAAGTTTATCTGAAGCTTATATGAGACTTCAGCAGTCTGAGTTAGTCATATAAGGTTGATATGTGCCACATTTACAGTCTTACTGGCATTAAATTCCCTCTCTGTGTTTCCTTGTTGAGCTGCAGTGGAAGTATAGTAACATATAAAGGGACTTTGGCACTGAAAAGACTGTAAAGTTGAAATTTATCTACTTGATTTGACTAATTTGGATGGCTGAAGTTTCATATTAGCTTCAGATAAACTTTAAAATACATTTTAGCACAGAAGGACTGTGGTTTTTGGCCCTAATCACTTACATTGTGAGTGCATTATGAAGGGATCTTTTAATAGTCAGTATGAACAGGAGGAATGATTACAACAAGAAAAATCTCTTTCAATGTTTATTTGGGCACCTGGCTGTTGATTTAAGAGAGACTTGAAAAACTGCAAACCCATTCTTAACATGATAGTATCAATTAAGATGTTGTGATTGCGCATTCCTTACAGTCAAGACTGCCAGCAGGAAATGAGTATTAGTCAGTCAATAACAACACAACAGTTTATCTGTTAACTAAATGAAACTGGACCTTTTATCATCTCCCAGTGACACACAGTGGAACTAATAGCAACTATTAGCTTCAAAGCTTGTACAATTGTATCACAGTTTAGCTTTTAAACACGATCGACAGCTAATTCTGACTGATTTTACACCACTTGACAACTTCTCTGTCTAGCTGACACATTTATTAAACAGTGTGAACACGGAGAGCTTTCCTGCGGACCCGCCAACGCGTCTGGACAGTTTCACCTGTCTGACTGCCTTGTCAAGTTTACCTAAAGCTGGGTACCCAACATTAGCAAGCCGTTAGCTGAGCTAGCAACTGTTAGCCTTCTGGTTAGCTACATTTCCGAGTCTAAAACCGACACTAGCGGGCTTATTAACAACATACATGGCACGTTGAGAGAAACAGTGATTTCTTACCCTTTATAATACGCTTTCACCCGGACTTGGTGGGAATTCTCGCCGGGGTGGGACATGGTGCTGTCCCGCAACGTCGGCATCATAAGCTCAGCCGCGGTCAGTCCGACTCACCGATGCTTTCCTTCCTTCCTTCCTTCCTTCCTTCTTCGGCTCTCTAGTTGTGTACCACGCCCAAAATACTCTATTTTTGTAGTCCGTCGACACGGCGACTAAACAACGAGGCAAGTGATACTGAAAATGAAGAAATTACCGCTCTTTGGGCAAACAAAAATAACACGTAAAGTAAAGAAAAACTTGCGGGGTCCGCCAAACAACTCCCTACTGCAAAGGCCTAACGACGGACGAGTCCATTACCGGAATGCTTAGGGTGGCGCATAACTTAGCATCAAACAGACATGTATAGATGTATTACGGTAAAATATTAATATTCGCCGTTTCATGCATTTTTATAATTCGTATGAAACAGGATACCATTGATAAAATCTACAAAAAGTTAAATATATCCTTTGTTTAAATTCCGACTGTACCAACTCCAGCTTTTCGTGTGGGTAAAGTGCTGCATTCAGTTTCACAAACCTGAGCTCGGACATTGTAAAACCCCTGAAGATATGTTGTGCATTCAAGTGCTTTGGTTCGGAAGTAATAACAAACCTGACCAGTAACAAAAGCAAAAACATGTGGGGTGTTTATTATTATTATTATTAGTTTTAGAGATGGGAGAGCTAGCTTATGCTGCAGTGCTACAATGATGAGAGAGAAACAACACGAAAAAACAAAAACAAACGTGGAACAGACATGTAAATGATGAAAGACCAGAAAGAAGGAAATATACACTAGTCTTAGCTTATTAATAGTTCATGCAGACAACAAAAATAGCATTTAAAAATAAATTTTATATCAATATTAATTTAACATAACATGAGGCTGAATTTGTGGATATAGGTTACAGCAACACACAATAAAATATATAAATATATATGTGTATCACAGAAGTTATTGCTCTCATAGCCTCTAAATCTGGGTACCTCTCCATCCTGATTGATATGTTTAAACTACGGACTCTTAATAATTTATAGTCTGTCTATGGTTTAAATATTTTTGCTGTGTGACACACGCATGTTTATCTGTAATTAAATATTTCCGGCTGCACTTGAATATGACACGAAGAGAGCGTCCCTCCTCCGTCTGGATGAAACTCCTGCAGGGAGCGATGACCAGTCCCGGGGAGGCTTGGCACGAAAAGTGCCCTTTGTGTTTGCAGCATAGCCAACTTTTTTATTATACAGTGTTTTTATTTATTCTTTGTTTTTATTTATTTTTCAGATGCGTTTAAGGAGACACAGTGACAGACACTGTGTCTTTTTTCTCTTTCTTTCTTTCTTTCTTTCTTTCTTTCTTTCTTTCTTTCTTTCTTTCTTTCACCTATAGTCTGCCTTAATCAAGTATTTATTTAATATGCATCACTATAATACATCATTGGGCTGTGCATTATTGTATTTCTGAACATAAAGTTTGAAATTCAGAAACCAAAATGTACTTAAAGTGTAGCTTCACATTAAACTGTCTACCCAACATTTAAAGGGAAAAAATCCAACCAGATTAATCAGTTCAAAGCCTGTATTATTTTTACTTCCGCATCTCAGAGTTGTCATATCCCTTGGAAATCATTTTGGATTCGCAGATAATTTTTCATATTTGAGACAGACATTGTGTCTCTTAAAATAACAGTTACAAACTGATTAAAATCATTTATCAAGCCAGTGCCTGAGCTGAGATGTTTTCAAAAAAAGTCAAACAAAAGTAATTTTATTCACTCTATCAAACATATGCTCCCACTTTCTTCTTGTCTTTTTTTAAAATCTTATACTGATCTCTCGATATAAATCTTATCATGTGTTATAGTTTTCCTTTATTTTATCCATCTATGAAAGGACTTTTTATCTGCAGAGTGAAACATAATGCTGCTGAATATTTCAGACGTACACAGGAAATGCTGCTAGTTAGTGAGATTCAAGATCCAAGATGTTTATTGTCACTCCGGTTATACAAGTACAGTCGTGTGAAATACTTTAACTGGGAGGCTCCATTACAGAGAGACAGTAAATAAATAAATAAGACATATAAAGACAAAATCAAAGCACGAAAAGGTTGCATATACAATCACTGACAGTGACCTGAATGAGGTCAGGTTTGTGTCTTACATTTTTTGTTTGCAGTCTCGGGGATTTCCTTTCACACCTACATATTCTCTGTCCTCTTTTTTCGGGAATATTTACAACTTTACGTGAGAAACCGTCATAACAGAAGCTGTAGATGAGGTAACCAAAAACAAAAGCCAGGTAAAAACGGTTTTTTTGGGGCCGTCCTGCAACCCCGGGACTCTCCCTGCACTGAGCGCAGCTGACTTCTCCAGCTGTGGAAGGTCCTCCCGCACTGCGAGCGGTGCTGTGTCAAGGCTTTTTATAGCCATTGCCTCCTGTGTATCGACTGATTTTTTTTTTTTTTTTTTTTTTTTTTTTTTTTTTTTACTATCTCCATTTTAGACAGTAACCTACTGACGCATCAGTAGGCTTCATGACTGGGACAGTGTGCCGGGGTATGGTCAGTTCCTGATGGCTCATGTCTATCAATACCAGGCAGGTAACGCCGATGAGAGATGAATGATTGTGCATGCAAACAGCGCAGCCTGAACGATGAGAGGCTGACAGACAGACAGACAGACAGACAGACTGGGAATGAAATCCACATTTGTTGAATGTTTTCCTCCGAAGGTTCCTAAATTAAGGGGCAGCCCATTTGAAAGCCAGGATTGATTTTTATGATCGTTCAGGGTTTATCGAGAATATCCTTGTTTTTAATTGGACACAACCGCCTCTGCAGCAAAAAGCAATTAATATTCAAGCTGCCATACGCGCATAAACCACCAATATTTGTCATAATGAAAGACTGGATCGATTTTTACCATTTAAAGGCTCTTTGGAATTATTAAATCCCTATTGATAAAATATTTTTTCCTCATATTCATCTGGATTTGATCCTAAACAGCATTTGAAAGAAAACCCAGGTCCAGCACAGGAGCACATCTGTCTGATATTTGTCTCTTTACAGATGTTTGACAGGCACAGTGTAACATTTACAACCATTGATTTAAAAAAGAAAAATGTAATTTTACATCTGGGGCTCATAACGGAATTTTCACAAGTGTCTGTTTACTATTGATGACTTGTGGTGTGTTTACTTACATTTTCATTATTCAACTGCCTCAGACAAAGTTCACAACATAACTTATTTAGTTACTGATGACGAAATAATGAAAGAAAGAAGTGCGTGGATTGTCTTCTTTATTTATGTCTTATACCGTATTTGGGTGTGTGTTTTATATTTATTTTAATTCGTGCTCATTTTCTAATCTGAATTTCCTCCTTGGAATAACAAGTTTGAACTCAGTTGTAATGAATGTCACCAGGTTTTCTTTTAATAGACAAACATGTATTTTTTTCACCATAACAAACGATCCTGCAATTTGACTGGATAGGAATGTAGTGAAGTCGGTCAAATTAGTCAAAACATTTTTTTAACAAGATCAAAGAAGCAATCAATCATTCATGCCCGAAATAATATGAACGGTTTGTTTTCTCCAACCAAGAAATGTCCTCAAAGTTTTATGGGTTTATTCAAATATTTACAGGTAAATAATCTGATTTTTAGTACATAATAAAACCTCATGCCTGCTCAATAATATGAACTGTGTTTGTTTTGTTTCATATTAGAACAAAATCTATTAATTTGCCCATTTAAAGGTCCAGCTGGAGCTTTTCTAGACTGACTGAAATCTTGATAGAAACCAGCTGTAACCTTACAGACCCTGATTCAGTCAAAGATAGTGCTGATTTATTTAAAGACCTCCTGTTAATTAATGTCTTTTATAATCTCCACAGTTTTCCCGTTACTGAATCAGTGAGACCCGGGAGATGGATCGACAGAGCCCAGGAGACAAGCAGCAGTCGGAGACTAATAGGACTGTAGCGACCATCACCCCCACCACATCAGCTGCAGTCACCATGGCAACAGTCAGCTCCGGCAGCACCACGTGCACCCAGGCGCCCTCTACGTCGCTCAGCATCATCCCCCCCGACAGGCAGGCAGTCCAGGTGATAGACAGTACCCGGGACCTCTGCATGCATTATTTTCTTTAACAGGCAGGCAGTCCATGTGATAGACAGTACCCAGGACCTCTGCATGCATTATTTTATTTAACAGGCAGGTAGTCCATGTGATAGACAGTACCCGGGACCTCTGCATGCATTATTTTATTTAACAGGCAGGCAGTCCATGTGATAGACAGTACCCAGGACCTCTGCATGCATTATTTTATTTAACAGGCAGGCAGTCCAGGTTATGGACAGTACCCGGGACCTCTGCATGCATTATTTTATTTAACAGGCAGGCAGTCCGGGTTATGGACAGTACCCAGAGCCTTTGTATGCATTATTTTATTTAACAGGCAGGTAGTCCAGGTGATAGACAGTACCCAGGACCTTTTGGATGTATTATTTTATTTAATAGGAAGGTACTGCTGATAATAGACAATACCGGGGACCTTTGCATGCATTATTTCATATAACAGGAAGGCAGTGCAGTTAATAGACAGTACCTGGACATCTGCAGATATTTCATTTAACAGGAAGGTATAGTCCAGGTAATAGACAGCACAGACTTCTTCATGCATTGCTTCCCTTGACTGGTGAGGTAATAGATTGCCCCATGAACTTCTAAGAGCATTGACTGACACATTCTGAAATATTGGAATATTGCAATATGAAAAACAGGCAGTCCAGGAAATAGACAGTCCTCTGAACTTCTATGAGCATTGTTTTCAAATGTATTATGTATCATTCCAACAGGAGTTGTCTTTTATTTAAAAAATATGACTTCATACAAAAGAGTAACACAACAGTGAAATCCAGTTACCAGTTTTGTTCTTTTACAAGGGCTTTAAATACCACAAGTCCTTGGAAATAAATCTGAAAACATTCACTCAGCAACATCAGATAATTACATTTATTTCCCAAAATTAAATAGAAAATGTTCTAAAATTTCCATTTGTGGGACATTCTGGTAGCTCAGAGGTTTAGCACGCCAAACCATGTGACAACAACTGTGGTTTGAGTTTAGTTTAGCTTATTATCCTTTTGGAAATTCCATGTGTATCCATGGCGATTGTCAGACAAACAAAACATCAACAAAGGACATTACAGTTAAAGACAGACATCAAACAGCACAGCGCTCCATATCATGTACTATAATATCACAACATCACCAACAACCAAAACCAAGTACTACAAAATAATGACAACGCTCATATCACAATGTTTAGTATGACAGGGAACCTTTGCTGCACGCTGCCTCTCCACTCTCTCCTCACTAATGTCATTTGTCATTATTTTACATTCCTTTGTAAAGAGCTTGATGTGTTTGTGATGTGATCCAACAGGTGATCCAGCACGCCATCCACAGACCTCAGAGCATGGCGGCGCAGTACCTCCATCAGATGTACGCAGCCCAGCAGCAGCACCTCATGCTGCAGACGGCAGCCCTGCAGCAGCACCAGCACACACCCCATCTGCAGAGTCTGGCCACCATACAGCAGGTCAGATGGCATGTGTGTGTGTGTGTGTGTGTGTCATGTGGTAGTGCACGCATGACGAGTCATTTTAACATGAATGACAGAGTGTGTGAGAGAGAGAGGAGGCGAGGAGGGGTGTAATGTGTTTCCAATGTTTCCCAGGCTTCAGTCTGTCAGAGGCAGTCACCTTCTTCATCCAGTGGCAGTTTGGTTCATCCTCCTTCTGGTGTTTCCCAAAACTCTGTGAGTGTTCTTGTCACCGACTCGCATCAATCCGACGCGCTCAGAGCATAAATATCAACCTCAGCGTCTTTCTTTTTTTTACACTCTCTTCATCTTGCCACCCTGAATCCAGATCACTTTACCAGCATCTCCAGTAACAGCCCAGCTGATTGGCCGCACCCAGGCATCCAACTCCACTGCTGCTGCGACCACCATATCCCAGCAGGCAATGCTCCTGGGGAACAGACCGGCCAACTGTAATCAAGCTCAGATGTACCTTCGCACTCAGATGGTACAAACTTTCATATTTACAATTACTTTTTTACTGCATGTGTGTCTTTTTTTTCCTGATGACACGCCATTCCCTGCTTCCTAAACAACTCGCCACCTGTCTCTCTCTCTCTCTTCTCTCTCTTCTCTGCTTTCTGCTTTTCTTCCATCAGCTCATTCTAACTCCCACAGCCACTGTGGCTGCAGTTCAATCAGACCTCCCTGCTGTCACCTCCTGCTCCTCTTTACCTACCTCCTCTCAGGTACAAACTTTTCCAGGCATGATAATAATCCATGCATGCCAGGAGCCTGCAGTATTATATGCTTCAGTCGTAGAGATATGTGATAAATATAGAAGTGAGAGATAAAATGAGATCAGGTTTTTGCATATAAATCGAACCATTAACGCAATTGCATGAATGGATTAAGGATATGACAGAGAGGGGCTGTTAAATTTCACAACCCTTAATAAACAGTGTGAGTGACTTTCTTTTTGCGTATATGCAGGTGCAGAATCTGGCTCTGCGTGCACATTTGCCTGGAGCTCTGGCCACAGCCCACAGTGTCATCTTAAAGCCATCCGCCCAGTCACAAGCTCAAACTCTGGCTCCGACCGCGTCTCTGTCCAAGACATCAATCTGTGCGCTGAAGGCCAACCACCTGACTGACTCCTCGACAGAAACAGGGCCGACCGATATCACTCGGCTGGCCTCTGGAACCCAGATTATAGCCCCAGGTGCGTTACTGTGTTCAAATACTGGTGTTTAAAGGGTATTTCACTTGAAATCCCATGTGTTTTAAGACTTTAAGATAATTTTACATTTAAAAATTAGACACATGTTCGTTTGTTATATATTACTGCTGGTAGGTGTTCTCTGTTGATACGTCATCTCCAACAGCAGCGTGCTACCTTCCAGATCATCTTTCAGCCTCTTACAAAGTAAATGCTTCCATTGACTTTAAATAAAAATAGATATTTTAGGGACAAATTTGGCATGAACATCAAGACAAACTATTCCTTTTATGGCCTAATGCAAAATATAAATCTTTGAGCTGCATGTTATCCATAATATGTTGGCTTTATTATTACATTTTCTTTAATAATGCTCCGCAAAGTATGGCCAATAATTTTTTGCCAGGTTAGTTTGTTTTTAGAACTTTAATTGAGAGTACAGACAGTCTGTGACTCCCACACATTGGTTAACATTTTGCTGTTTTATATGCGTGAAAGAGGGAAATATCAAGTTATAAACAAAGGTGTGTATGAATCATATGAATATATTAAAAAGAATGTATAAATGTAACTTATTATTATTATTATTATCTGCACATTTCTAGACTTAAATATGTATATATTTTGATCCGCCTGACAAACAATTCATTAAACCCACCTAGTTTGTATCCAGACTCATAATACATTTGAATATATAAAGCACATTATTACACAAGACCATCTTTCTAAATTAGTATCCATCTTAAGTTGCATGCTAGCTGTAATATTCTCCGTGATATTTACCTTTTTCAGCCTTTCATTCCACAGGCCTTTTTCACAGCAGACATTTTTACTTATGATACTAGTTTTGTGTTGCTGGTTAGTTTTTGCTCCTCATGTCTTTCTACACATCGCCCTCCCTGCAGCCTACTCTCCGGTGCAGACCCACGCTCTCGTCAAGCAGCAGCTGTCCTGTCCACCAGGTCAGCGAGTGGCTCATCACCAGCTCATCCTCCAGCAGGCCACAGCAGCCGCTCCCAACCACAGACAGCTCCAGCCCATCGCCCTCAGAGTGGCGCCCCAAGAGACCAACTCCAACACTCTTCCTCTTTCGGTGAAAAGACTGACCAGCGCCCAGCCACACACACCTAGCAGTGACCCCCAAACCTCGTCCTCTTCTTCCTCTCCCTCTGTCACCAGCGTGTTTGCATCATCCGCTCAGATTTCACTCCCAGCTGCCACCGTTCAGCCTCAGCCCCCTCCTCTGGTGGCTGCTCCCCAGCGTCGGACCTCATTCCCACAAGTGCAGAACCAGCCTCCGCCTCCCCCTCCGCCTCTGGTTCTGCCCAGGCTGCCCCAGAACCCTCCAGCCTCCCTCCAGAGGCTGTCCCTGCATTCAGTCCAGGCTTTGGCCGTCCAGTCGGGCCAGGTGCTGCTGACGGAGCGGGAGCTGCCTGTAGCAGAGGCCCTGGTGCAGATGCCTTACCAGAACCTCCCCCCTCCTCAGACAGTGGCTGTTGATCTGAAAGTGCATCCAGTGAGGCGTAACGAAACATCATCAGTAAGTCGCCATGTGCTCCGGTAAAGCTTTATGAGCATAGCTTTATTTTAGTATGTGTTGGTTTGATGGAGGGTTTGTTGTGGTCTGAATTTCAGTCGGGGCACACATGCAGAGTGAATGGACTGAGCTCGGAGGAGAGAAAAGAGGAACGTTCTCCAAGTCCACACAAAGACAAGACCCCTACACCTCTCATTGTGTCTCCTAAGCAGAACGGTGCAGGTGAAATATGATACTAAAAGAATAAAATAGAAAAGAATACACTTTCTAACTCTACGCACTCTCCTCATTTTTTATGCCTCCTATTGTCCCGCAGTGATGAGTTCATCCTCCGTCTTGTCCAGCCACTCAGCGGTCAGGTCACCGCAGGTGGAAGCGCCCTCCCAGCTCACCACCAGCAGTGGCAGCAACAGCAGCAACCCTCCACCTCCTCCTCTACCTCCTGCCATCCTGCCAGCTGCGGTAAGAGGCCCCAGCCAGCCCCCCTCCACCCCAGCCAGCCTCCCAGGGAGCCCTGACAGGATACTTACAACCCAGATCCTTACGCACCTCGTTGAGGGATTCATCATCCAAGAGGGCCTGGAGCCGTTCCCGGTACGTCAACTGGAGGTGCGACAGTAGCAGTCTCTCAGGGCCCCGGTGAACGTCAGACAAAGGCGGACATGCAGGGTGCCAACCTACTCATCAGGAGCGATACAGCGCTTCCTATCCACAGCACCCCACAAGATTATGTTATAATATATATTATGTTATTATGTTTTAAAACTTATATGGCAAACAT
Source organism: Thunnus thynnus (assembly GCF_963924715.1). Lineage (NCBI taxonomy): Eukaryota > Metazoa > Chordata > Actinopteri > Scombriformes > Scombridae > Thunnus > Thunnus thynnus. The sequence continues at coordinate 21,635,240 of NC_089528.1, forward strand.
TAGCAAAAAGTTGAGTATTTACACATCAGTCAGACATGTAGCAACATTAGCTTTCATTTGGAGTTGTGTTTGTGTCCAATATTCACTCTCCTTTAAGCTCTGTTTTTGGTCTCCACCAACTCCTGAGGAAAATATCTGACTCTTCAGCTGCTAAATGCTTCACCAGCTAGTTGCTAACTTTGTCTGTCTGCGATTTGGTTCTGGGCAGGTTGTTTATAGTGAATTTGTCAGAGCTTTTTCACTGAAAACAATTGGATCTGTTGCTGGAAACAACGCTGATGAGAGTGAACCAAAACAGTAAAGTTACAGGCAATGAAACAAAAACAATAAGCTGAAAGACACTAAAACTCCCTGTCAAGCTGAGGAGAGCTGCAGAGTCGGATTGATAACTTACATACATATTAGTATAAAAATATTGATTAGAGCTTGATCAGAATAAAAGAACAGGGATTTTTTAGTATCCTTACTTTGTCATCCACTACAAGTTTGGCTGAGATACCAATTCTAGTCCATCAACTCTTCCCCAATTTGCCATATTTTATTCTTCTGTATCTCATTTAGTCCGATCACCGACTGTAGCCTCAGTGTACTTATCACTTCCTCTTGACTGGAAAAAATTACCTTTATTATTCTGATGTATTTACTACAGCCTACATTTAAAATCTGAAACTGAACTTTCCTCTGTGGGTTGTTGCAAGTCATTCTGTAAATCTGGGGAAATCACTACGTACATATACACCAAACTCCTTACAACACATCACCACAAAATATTAGCTGGGGCGTGTTTAGTATCACAGATATAAGATAAAAAACAATATAGTAAATAATAAATAATAATAATAATAATAACTTTATTTGTATAGCACCTTTCATACAAAATGCAGCTCAAAGTACCATACATTACGGAGATAAAAAGCAAAAGACAGACATTAAGTACGTTAAACAGAAAACATACGTAGATTAAAAGGCTGCAGACAAGAAAAACAGTGATTGAAGAAAGCTGAATTTTCTTTTGGATAGGGTTATGGGTATCTACCAAGTCTGCAGTAGAAGATCTAAAGGCTCATGAAGGAACATAAAGCAACAGGGAGTCTGTGATGAAGGTCGGCCCTAAGCCATTGAGAGATTTATAAACAAGTTGAAGGACTTTAAAATCGATTTTGGAAGACACAGAGCTAGTGTAGTCAAGCCAAGACTGGAGTGATGTGTTCTCTCTTTTTTGTTTTTGTTAGCAGTCTAGCCGCAGAGTTCTGAATAAGCTGTAATCTGTCAATGGACTTTCTAGGAAGACCCATAAAAAGTGCATTGCAGTAGTCCAACCTACTTGAGATAAAAGCATGAATTAGTCTTTCAGCATCTTGCTGAGTTAGGAATGGTCGAACTTTGGCAATATTTCTGAGATGAAAGAATGCTGTTTTGGTCACTTTGTTTAAATGGGACTTAAAGCTCAAATCAAAGCCTAAATTGACTGTTAGGTTTGTTAACTCTTGTTTGATCGAGGGAGTCAGGTTGCCAGGTCTTTTAAAGAGCTGATCTCTTTTTGCTTCAGGGCCAATTAATAAGATTTCTGTCTTCTCCTCATTTAATTAAAAAATATATTATTCATCCATTTATTGATTGCAGACAGATGGGCAATCAGGGAGTTTAAAGCATCTGGATCACTTGGTTCAACAGATATGTACAATTGTGTATCGTCAGCATAGCTGTAAAAGCTAACGTTATGCTCTTAATGACATCACCTAGCAGAAACATATATAATGAGAATAGCAAAGGCCTGATGCAGCTAAATCGCTCAGCAAGGGAAGAGGTTATGTCATAATTCTCTAAAACATGTTCTCCAAGACTAATGAAAAATTTCTTTCCTGTAATGTTTGTCCGGAACCAGTTTAAAACATATTCTGAGAGGCCAACCCAGCTCACGAGGCAATTTATGAGGATTTCATGGTCGATAGTAAAAACACGACATATATTACGATAATAATAATAATATCTTTTTTCTTTCATCATCACTACCTGTTCGTACATTTTGACCAAATATTAGTAGGTGCACCTCGTCTCAGGGTCTGACAGACCAAGAACCAGCCGCTATGTGACAAAAATAATAAATTATCATTATCATTTTCTATTTTTCAATTATTCAGTGCTATTATTTATCTAATTGTGATAATTTTACATCATGGTCGTCTTTAGTTTTATTGTATGTAAAGCACTCTGTAAACATTGTTTTAAGAATTATTATTATTATTATTATTATTATTATTATTATTATTATTATTATTACTATTATTATTATACAGTATTTGTTCATCAGTATGTAAAGTTTGGCGGTTCACTTGTCTATGCAGGTGGGCCCTTCTTCACTGTTAGCAGACCAGCAGGCCTCACTTCCCGAGTCCCAGGAGATACAGACCAATGGGGACGCAGCAGCAGAGGACAGTCCTCTGGATGCTGACCAGTCAGATTCCACCGACTCTGAGATGGAGAACAATGGTCCTGCAGCAGATGGTGAGGTCCCTGTGACTGTGTGTGTGTGTGTGTGTACACATGTGTGACTAACAGCTGGTCCTGTGACATTGCAGCGTTGGGGGAGAGCGCGTCAGGTGTGCTGCAGTGCGAGTTCTGCGGGAGCAGAGGTTACGCTCACACGTTTCTACGATCCAAACGATTCTGCTCTATGACGTGCGTCAGAAGGTAAATAAATCGCTCACTAATCCAGCTTTGATGAACATATTTCTGGTTCTCAGAAGGTTTACAGATAACATCAAGCATCAGTCTTTGTTCTCTGAAATAATGTACAGGGTACAATCTCTATACAACTACATTATAGATAACATCATATTTTAATTGATGCAAACGTATCGGTTATTTTTCTTGATATTGAAACCTGCAGCCTCACTGTTTTACAATTTAAGGAGAAAAGACTGTTATTCTGATCTACTTACAAGTATTTAATCCTGCAGTACTGTTGTTTCAGTGTTTATTTGATGTTCAAGGATAAGGCTGGCAATGTTCTATAGTTTTTATCGTCAACAAGACTAAAACCAACAACTGATATTGACTGAGTGATACAGACACAGTAGGGAAGTATTGATAGGCTAACATATTGTTGATTTTGGTCTTTTGATGAGCAGAAAAATATAGAATAACACCAGAACATCATTTAAAACAAGGTCATGAATATATTACAAGGTGTTGTTAACATCAGACTTAAAATTACATAACAACATAACGATCAATTGCACAGCTCAGTACCGAACTTAAGTCCTCAAAAAGGCATAAACAATTATCAAAGACCACACAAATGTATTTTATGACTACTTGAAGCTAATGACATCAGGGATTTGGTTTTATTTCAGCAGCCATTAAACTTTTGAACAGTCACAGATGCTCACAGTTTAACTTGTGTATAGATTTATAAACATGTTTTGCATTGTTTTTTACATAATGTGCCTGTCAGGCAGTAACATATTGACCATTGCCATTATTCCTTGTGTATTTCAACTTTTTTTTAAATTACATTATCATAATTAAATTGTGAGTGAACTGCTTGTGTGTATTTGTGTTTGCAAATTCACTTTACTCAAATTGTTCCTTTAAGGATAAATTCATTAATTTTGAATTGAATCGAACTGATTTTCTAACAAATGTTGGATCAACGTCATGTAAAAACACAACTCTGATGCTGCCTTACAGGTATTTCAGGGAGGTTTCTATGTAAGTTTGTCACTTTGGTTTCGATACACCTCACTGTCTTGGAAAGTACGGGGAAAGAATGAGTAACTCTCTGATTCCCCCTGATCAACACACATTACTGTAAAGTACGGAGGAGCTGCTTACATCAAAACACTGGTTGTAACCAAATGCAGAGTGAAAAAGAACTAAAGATGAAGATTATGTTTAGTTTCCCTGCCACACAAGTAAACTAAAATGCTGTCTGTTTCTGTGGTGGTGAGACACGTCATCTGACATCTGGATTCCATCGAGCTACATTTGGTTTATAAGAAAAAGTCTCAAGCGTATAATCACTCCCAGGTTTCTCTCTGCGCCTCCATGCAGGCATCAGACAGGACAGCTTTAAGCCCAGATGCAGACTGTCAGAGCCCAATATGAAATGGCAAATATCTGTCTGCACTTATAAATCTCCGAGGGCGTTTTTCGGGCTTCAAGATTGATATCGTGACTGCGATATCAACACGATACGCATTTGATCGTCCACGTTGGAGGAAATGTAGTGTATGAAGCTGATCTGATAGTTTGTGATCCTCTCTGTTTAGGTTCAGTGTGAGCTGCACTAAACGTATCACCATGCTGAGAGCAGGTCGCTGGGGTCACAGGCCCACGGGCAGGAGAGGACGACCTCCCAGCAGAGTCAACGGAGCCTCCAGAGAGCATTTTCTGAGACAGGTCAGTTAGCATCACTGACCTGATGCATGTAGGAAAATACACAAGTGCTGCAGGGTTTAAAAGCTGCTCTCTGGGGAAAAAACTATGATTGACAGTAACTTCAAATGTGTGAACTGTGGAGGAGACTCTTCGCTCAGGAAGAAATTTTCAAAGTTGTACATAACAGCATAGTGTTTCAGAGAGACAAGAGACCTCAGGTTCTCATTTTCTAATGTCTTTAAGACTTTATAACAACTCAACAGACAACAATAAGACAACAGTTTCAAAGTTTTTAATCTTTTTCCAGCTTTATTGATCTGCTGCACAATAATGATGAAGAATGTATTCATATCTACAGAGGGATGCAGAGGTATTATAGAATACTACTATACTACTACTAGACATAAAGTATTTATATGGCACAGTGAAACGATAAAATATAATAAGATAAATAAGAGAATGAGATAACAAAAGGGAAAATAAGAATAGAGCACAGAATAAAACAATAAAGAAACATATTAAAGTAAAACACAGCAGGTATGAAGTAGGTTAAAATGGCCAAAGGTATAAAAGTTACAGACTTGTAAAGCTAGAAAAAAGAATAAGTCTTATGAAATAATTTTAAGAAACACTACAAATTTTGCTAAGTTGCTTAATAAATTAAAAAAAGAATAAATGTTCGAGTCACACAAATCACATTCTGTCACCTACATGGAATCACGACTGTAATGTAAAATGCAATCAGTCAATTAATTAATTAGGTTTAATTAAAATATGTTTTTGAAGGCTGATGTTGATTCATTTCCAAATATAATTGCTAATTTTCATGAGGACTGACCTCATAATTACAATAATTTAATGTTTGTAATGTCATTTTTTCTAAGGTGGAAAAGCCTTTAAAGGGACATTTCACTCCAAAATCAAAAATACATATTTTTCCTCTTACTTGTACTGCTTTTTATCCATCTAGATTGTTTTGGTGTGAGTTGCCAAGTTTTGGAGATATTGACCATCTGCCTTCTCTTAAATACAGTGGAACTGGATGCCACTGAACTACACCGCCAACCATCTACTCATGGTAGTTCAGTAGAAAGAAAATAGTCCCTACATCAAACTGTTCACAACAAGGTTTAACTTGAGTCACCAGGTCCTGATTTCTGGAAAGAGACGTTACTGTAGAGTTTTTCAAATGTATTTTTTTGTCGCTTTGAGCACCACAAGCCGAGTGTCCTCTCGTGTTCCACTTTTTTCGAGAAGGCAGACGTCGCTATGGCCGATATCTCCAAAACTCGGCAACTCACACCAGAACGATCTAAATGTATAAATAGCACTACTGGGAAGAGGAAACATATATATTTTTGATTTGATTTAAATGCGAAAACAATGTGTTAATATGCTTCATAATTATTTTAATTTACTGCTTCTGTTTTTTGTTTTTTTCTCACTTTTAGTGTGATGTTCTTAAAAGACCAGCTGGGGTTTTTAAACTCACCAGCGCAATCCATTTTTAATCAGTTAATGTTTTACTGTGCTACTTGTGCAAATAAATAATAATTAAACTTAATTTAGGGTTTGCAGCTCTATAAGCCACCGTTACCCAGCATGCAACATAGAGAAAATCTTGTGATGCATTATTTCTTAAAAATGATAAACCAATTACATCAATTGTGGAACAAAATACAGTCTGGTGAAGCTTTAAACTGGTAAGAACCCAAATATTATCTGATATTTTTATTATTATTATTATTTTCTTGACTTTTCAACAGTCTTAGCTTAAAAACTGAAGATATTTCTCTGATTGTCTTTGTGCTCTGCAGGCTAACGGGTCATTTGGCGCAGAGGAGATCCAGCAAAGCTCACTGAGAGAGGACGAGGAAGAGGAGGAGGAGGAGGAGGATGAACCTCCCGTTCCCATGACGACCAGGCTCAGGAAGCAGGCTGAGAGAGAGCGAGAGAGGGAGAGAGAGCATGAGCAGAGGATGACCGAAACAATCAGCGTTTCTGATGGAGAGGAAGATGTCGGCTGTCCATCCCAGTGGAACGTGGAACAAGTGTTTTCTTACATCAACTCCCTGCCAGGTACGAGTGCGACGTCTTTAGAGCCTTTGGTACCTTTTAGTAACTTTCATCTCTAAGATTAGAAGATATATTGTGCATCAGAATAGGACATTAACTCAGGCTCAGGGCAAATATGCAGCTGAGAAGTTGCAGAAGGTTCTTGTTTGGTTATAAAATTCACAAAAAAGTGTGAGTACATGTGGAAAAATGACCTCTGAGGTAAAACAGGCAGCTGTATGAGAGTTTTTACAATAAAGTGTTCGTCTAGAGTTCTTTTAGTAATCAGTCAGTTCCCAGTACTGTTATAACTCTCAGTTTATTTCCTGTTACCTTCTAGGAAAAAAATATAAAACTGCAGCTCTTAAAGATTTTCCAGTCACAGTTTTGCAAACCCCAGTTAATGATGTAATGTGATGGTAAAAATACATTTTTTACATATTTTGTGTGTCTGTGAAAATACATATTAGTTGATTTTCAGCATGAAAACCAACAACAATTTCCTGCTTGTCATAAGCTCCACAGTTTTTGCCAAATCTTGGTACAGCAGCTCAAATGCACTTTCTTACTTTTAACCTCTCACATCTGATCAAACACTAAATAAAACATTACCTCTTAGGTCATTTCTTTTGTTTGAATGTCTGTAGGTGGCGCACTTTCCTCCTTTTCCTCTGTTGAGCCATTGTAGCGTTCACTGCTAAAACAAACTTTGACAGTTAGTTATACAGTATATGTTGTTGTATGAACTTTATACATGTATAAAAAGTGATACGGTCAATCTTACAAATATCAGCACACTAAATACTCTGATTTGGCAGAAACATTTCAATCTCCTCTCTCTTCTCTTCAGGCGGTCAGGACGTAGCCGAGGAGTTTCGCTCGCAGGAAATAGACGGACAGGCTCTGCTCCTCCTCACAGAGGACCACCTGGTCAGCACCATGAACCTTAAACTGGGACCTGCATTGAAACTCTGTGCCCACATTAACTCTCTGAAGGACGCATGAACTACTGAAATTCATACTTTCTGTTGATCTGGACGAACAGATGAAGAAAAACAGAACAAACAGACAAGTTTGACTCTCCGCTTGTGCAGAGACGATGAGGAAGCACTGCTCATCTTTTAGTCTAAATAATGTGATGTCAGTGTTCTGTTAGGGTTTGTCCTTGGACCTACGCGGAGTGGAGCACGTCGAGCTGAAATCATGAATGCACAGACTGCAGTCGCTGCCAAAACCACTGCCAAGGATTTCACTCCCGACACCTCCAGCTGTTCCAGATGTTGCGTTTATCGCACAGAAGGAGCTTTCAGAGTGAAGTTCACAAACTCCTACAGCAGATTCGAGCACAAAGATGAGCAGTTCTTTCAGTCATACCATCGTAGTGATTGTAGCAGTTTCGCTCCGGTTATCCATTTGTTTCAAAATGGTTTTTGAGAATTCTTTGTATCATTTGTAAACAAAGAGAACAACTTAACATTTACATTATTACACATAAAGGATGCTGTACAGTCCCAAAGTTTACAGATGATTTCCTATTATCTACGGGGGTGGAGTTTGATACACATATCATCAGTAAACAAACAGTTGTAATGAATTATAAAAGCTTACTGATTACAAGGTTATTTATTATTTATTATTACCATAATTAATATACAAATAAAAGCATTAAAATGTTGTGTGCTATTGTGTGGGAGGTTTTTTTTTCCATTTGAGTAAAGAAAAAAACACTTTATTGAGTTAAATGGCAGGATTTACTTTTGCTATTGCACAAGTCATTTGATCTGAAATGTGTAAAATAGATTAAAGTTCAGGCATTAAACTGACTAAGCACTGCTTTAAGTACAGTTCTGCAGGAGGCAAAGCACAGATATGAGTCAGGTCGCTGCGGCAGAAATAAACCTCTCAGCAGAATTAGTTCAAAACCTTTTCTTTTTTTTAAAAATCACTCGTCCTGAGCATCAACAGTCAGGTTCAGACTGGGCTGCGTCTTTAACTGCGTCTTTATTCCATCTCTTCACAGAGATTTGAAACACTTAAGATACCAACAAAAGAAGTGTGTCTTGCATTATTACTTAATCTGGTTCCTGTGTTTTTGTTGGGCAAGATGTAGCATTAAGAGCTTTATTATTTCATTGTCCTTGATACGGTGCTTTTATGTTTCCTATTCCTAAATTAAGTTATATATATATATATACTGTATATTTGTATTTATTCCAGCATAGAAGGACATGTTGGTCTCTGGGCAATCTGCCATGTGTAGCATCGGATTTAATGGGAACTTGGTGACAGGTGGAGCGTCTGCAGGGGTCCAACATCAATTATGTTTATCTGGCTGTGCATACAGATTATTTGGTAGTCGTCTTCTTTGACCTTCAAGCAGCTCCACAGCTTTGTTCAACTGTCTTTAACTGCCTTGAGCTGCCAAACAAGAGCCCAGCAAACGTTATTCATCCATTTACAACAACCGGACTTTCTTTCCGAAATTTGTTTCAACCTTCTGGAGACTTTCAGGCCTTTTGGGTTTTCAGTGATTCAAACTAGAACCACCACCAGAGGGCATCATGGGTATTTTAGCTTTAGGACTATACTTTATGCCCTCCTTGCTGCTGTACTCAGAACAAAGAGACACAATCACATTTCTGAGCAAACATATGACTGTGGATGTGAAAATAGTGTTTTGTTTGTTGTTTTTCCTGTATACAACCTTACGTAGACTGACGGAGGAGATGGAAGAAGCATTCAGGTATCAGGAGCAATGTGACAATATAAAGATAAAAGCATTCGTATCCTTACTTCAGTAAAAGTTCAGAGGTGTTATAAGCAAAGTTTATGTACAGTTAAGTACTGTATCAAAAGTAAGAGTATTCATTATGCAGAAAAATTGTTCATATCATTGTTATATAATTAAATAGATTTATTATTAAATCTATTCTTCTCATCTGCTAAATGAAATTGTAATTGTAAATTATGACTGATGCATTAACATTACAGATGCATTTTGATGTTCTTACTGGTCGAGGTTGAGCTCATTTTTACTACCCTATATACTGTTAGCAGTTTAATCTGTAACAACGCATCACATTTTAAAAACTGATCATGTTTCAAACAACTGTCAAACAATTGTAGAGGAGTAAAAAGTACAATATTTGCTTCTGAAATTATTTAGCAGAAGCATAAAAGAGCTTAAAATGCTCATAATCAAGTTCAAGTACCTCAAAATTGTACAGTACTTGAGTGAATGTAGTTACATGTCATCACGGGCTAAAAGGAGACAGATCACCAACCTAAAATAATAATCTTATTATGAGACAAAGTAGAGATTAAGTGAGATTAGTTCCCATTAGCACAAAAACAAATACACGAGTACAACGTGGTTACAGTCGTAACTTTATTTGAAACCAGTGGAGACAGTTCTTGCTTACACCTAAGAGACTGATTAAAATATATTTTTGGAACACTGCTATAATCATTTAAGTGCAAACGAGTACATTTTTCTACTGAAAAATACTAGAGAATATACCGTCTATGCTATAAATGGGGAATGTGTTGTCTGGATGTAAAAACGTATCGGTGGAATGTTTCAAGTGTGCAAAGATGGGAGTGAAAACAGAAACACTAACAGATTTACAGCATATAGAGGAAGTTTCCATGCACACTATTTGGTTAACAAGGCTACTGTGCAAAAGTTTAAGACATTGAGCAATATCAATGTGATAGAAATGTCATTAACTCGATGACAGGTGAGTGTTCGCAGAGGCAATAAGGTCGGATCAGTTTTACAGGCACTGCAAAGATGAGTTTATACAATCCTAAATCTTTCTTCTACACTGTAGGTTTATGTTTATTGCATCCAGAGAATTTTTTTTTAAATGTCAGCTGCAATCAAATCTGAAATACATGTAACCAAAACACATAAATACCCCTGAATTCTGTGCAAACCTGACACTTTAAACTGGATATCGTGAAGCTTTCACACGTAACTGGCCGATTAACCTGAGGCATGAGCATATGAGGAGACGTCTATGGCTTTTACAGCATAAAGGAAAATCATTATTTTGCAGGAAAAAAAAAAAAATCAGGCTAAAAGAAATAAATGCTGCCAATATGGTTTAAAAAGAATTTTGTTCACTAGTATGTATGAAAAATGTCAAATTACAGTACATAAAATGTTGAAAATTATAAATTAATTAAAAAAAAAAAAAACACAGGATGAGCCTTTTCATGGGGGAATGGGTTCAATATATTGCCTCTCTGCTTCTTGCTGGTTCTCTTAAGCGTGACATTAAAAAAAAAGGTGGAACATTTTTCCCCGACGGGCAGCAGCGTAGCTTATGATGACAACTGACCCACGTAAACTCCACACACACGCGGAGAAGACGGGCAGGAGGGTACTTGAGAATGAAAATGTTTTTGTTGGGAGGTCGGCTCGGCTCAGGGCATGCTGCCAGAGCTGAGGCCGCCCTTCTCTGCAGATATGGACTTGACCAGCTCCTCCACCCAGCGGACCTCGGACGCCACCTGCTCAGCCAGCACCTCGTAGCGGTTCTCCAGGCGCCCGAACTTGCGCTTGAGGATGTTGGCGGCCTGCATGGTGAGCCGGGCTTCCTCCTGGCTCTTCTTGCGCTGGGTTTGGGTGCGCTGCAGGTCTTGGCGGATGTGGCTCAGGTCGCTGGAGATGCTTTGGTTCTCCTCTTTGTACCAGCCCTCCTTCTCCTCGTATATGGACAGCAGAGCCGCTACGTCCTCCCGGCACGAGCGCTGGTTGCGCTCCAGATCCTTCAGGCCTTCCTCTGCCGCTGCGATCTCCTCGAGCACCTGAGAGAAGCGTTCGAAGTTGACGTAGGTGTTGTTGGGTGGCATGCTGGAGTGGGACTTGATCGTGTACTCCTTCAGACGAGTGGTCTTCAGGCGCCGGCGCTCAGGCTTGTGGTCTCTGTCTTCCTGGCGCACGTTCCTCCTCTTAATGACCTGGAGAGGGAAAAGTGAAAAGGTCTGAAATGAGGATGGTAATTTGATAATAAAAGAAAAAGGAGAGTCAGTTTAAGGTGCATGAAGATTGTTGCTTGTGTATTAACTTTACTCTTTTCTTCTGATGTGTGAGTTCAACTTCAGTTCACATAGTTTTACGGCAGTTAACAAAAATGGATTGCAACACAGACTTCAGATAACTTAAAATTTACGTTTCTTGACGTTTTTTACCATTTATGGCCATATTCATGTGTGACTAAGGAGCGTTTGATAAATGATCACACATGATCACATCTATTTTCATCTATTTTAATAAAACTGTCTACTGTAGGTTGTCAGGTTCATTTTCATCACTTGTTAATGGTCTTTCTCTCCCATTTATATTAATAATAATAATTATAATTAATATTCTAAATACAGACTAAGTTAAGTTATAGCGTATGTAAAGATGGTGAAAATGAACAAACTAGAAACTTTAGTGACACATGGCAGTTAGTGTCGACTTTTCACTCAAACTTAAGATCAAACTCGGGTTCAGCTGGTGCAACAAGCAGCTGAATGTTTTTTTTCCCACAAAGTTTTGTTTATTGAGATTTTCAGGGCGTAAATGAATCAGTCGTTCAGTTTCTAAATTTCAATGTCCATTTCAGGACAGGTAAATATACACTGGTAAATACCTCACTACATGGAGAGATAGATAGTAATAGTGATAATAAAAATCTAAGTAAAAAAATAATTACAAGCAGATGAATGTTAACAAGAGTGTAAATGTTAACACATCATGAGATAGAAATACAATATAAAAACCCACCTTAATCCAGGGGTGTTCAAGACTGTCATCAATTGTCATTCTCTTCCTGCAAAAAAAAAAAAAAAAAAAGTCACAAGTCAGAAAATGACTGACAGACATTTGTTTGTTTACTTTTGGCATAAAATCTGAAAATATTTCCTACTTTGGATCCTTGACCAACAGACGTCGTATGAAGTCCTTGGCGAGCTCACTGGTGTTGCTGAAATACTCTTCATCAAAATCATAGTTGACAGCTGAGATGTTAGTCAGGGTCTCTTGCTTGGTCTCGCCCAGAAACGGAGAAGCACCGCTCAACCTAACACAGATAAAAAAAGATTTACTTTAGATGACACATGAAAGAGGACTGAAAGTGATTTATGTTTCTTTAATGTCTCTGCAACTTCACTCACAGAATGTATGTGATTACGCCGATGCTCCTGCAGAGAAGAGAGGAAGCCAGACATGAGTTGAAACGCTCACACGGGTCAGAATAAAGCTTTAGATGGAAAAAAAAAAAATAAACAAACACGTTGACATCTTACCACATGTCCGCCTCCAGTCCAAGTGGCTCGTAGTTAACTATTTCTGGCGCTGTAAAGCACAGAGGAATGAACATTTAATTCAAGCCAGATGTGGAGATCTGAAACACGCCATCATCCATTTACAAACGTTTAACGTGGGCACACGCTAGCAGAAAAAAAGCTGTTTACTGTGTGAAAAGAACATTTGGGAGGTAGCGGCAGGTTCTCACCGACGAACTCCGGCGTTCCGAAGATGTTCTTGAACTCGTTTCCTGCTTTAATCTGATGAGCGATCCCAAAATCGATCAGCTTGATCCTGGGGTTGGGGACGTTCTTGTCCAGCAGCATGATATTCTCAGGCTGAGAGATGATAACAGTATAGAAATACATCACCGAGAGAAGGATGAAAGGTTTTGTTTAATACTCAGAGAGAGCCAAGAAACAGAGAAAGAGCACCGGTTATCTCTTCATCATAGACTGACATTCACTCGACCTCTTAGAGGTTCTGTACCGTGAACGTTTCTAATATTGTTCGGCTGAAATATTGTCAGTCTTGATGTCTCATCACGTACTGGGTAACGTTACTCGACAGCTGTGGGAACTTTTGTTTAAGCCTTATGAGACCCTGGTTACATTGCTGGTGAAGAGAGATCGGCCGTATACTGAAACGTTAGGAATAGTGAAACCGTTTGATGAGAACTATTCACTGTTTGGGATTTTGGTTATTGAAATATCTTTACTTTTATGCTCTTTTACTCCCAACGTAAAGCACCCTGCACTGCAATGTTGTGTATAGAGTCTCGTTCTTCATACTTTATCCAACAGAAAATTAATCAGCCATTAATAATATTAATAAAAAAATAATAATTGGCTGCTTTTTTGTCTTACATTACAGTAAACTTAACATTTGGGGATTTTGAACTGCTGCTCTAGAAATTTTCTCACTGGCATTCACAGACATTTTTCAATGTTTTCTGATGTTTTCTTCAGCAAACGACTAATCGATTAATAAAGGGAATCAATCAGAGATGAAAATGGTTGCTGCCCCATACTGTACTGTACATCCCTCCGCATTCAGAGCACATACATGCCAGATACTTACAGCACTGCATGATTTTAACACCTACACTGAACCTCTCGCCAACATGTCAACTACGCCCGTCGGCTCAGAGCCTCACAGATTTACTGACCTTGAGGTCAAAGTGAGCGATGCGTTTGGAGTGCAGATACTGAACGCCGTCCAGGATCTGTTTGAGAAACTGTGTGGCCTCCTCCTCGGTCAGAGATTCCTTCTCAGCCAGAAAGTCAAACAGCTCTCCTCCGGACACCAGCTCCAGGATCAGGATCACGTCGGTCTTGTTTTCAAAGATGTCGTGCAGGGTGATGATGTTGCTGTGCTGGATCTCCCGCAGGATGTTGACCTCGCGCTCGATCTCCTCGCGGCTCACCCCCCGACGACTGGACGACAGCCTCCGCTTCTTGATGAACTTGGCCGCGTACTCGATGCTCGTGCTCTTCTCCTTACACTTACGGACGATAGCAAACTGTCCGCTGCAGGGAGGAAAGGAAAAATGAGATGAACATTTTGACATTACATAAAAAAGCTGTTAGGATTTAAATGATTAGATTGATGACTTCAGGGGTCAATAAAAAGGAAATCATCTCCAATTCGGATAATTGTTGATTATTTAGTCATTAAGTATCAAGACCAAATATTTGACCGTTGCATCACAGCTTACTTTACTTTTTGTGTTTTTTTTCCAGCTTCATGTCATTAACTAACTATATTAAGAAATCACTTTAGCCTATAGCATCTTGTGATGGACAGTGATCAATACTTTTACCATTTTATAGACTAAGTCATTGCTTCCCAACCTTTTTGGCTTGTGACCCGTTAAAAAGAATAAACTTCTACATGTGAATCCTCATCACAGGACTCAGTTGAGTAATACTGAGTTTACTTTTCCCAGATTGTTTCATTTGAAACAATCTGGGAAAAGTAAACATTTGATAGAAGTAGGACAAATGAAACATAAATAATTTTCTGTACCCCTTTAATTATCACTATAAAATATACATATTATCAAGTCATTTTGTCTATAATTAAATCATAAAAAACTAACATCTGCCAGTACAGTGAGAATGAGAGAGAATATTTCAACTTGTGTTTTCTATAATTGAGTGTCTGTGTTGTGAAATAAGAAAGAAGAAGGTCGGTTGGTTTGTGAACTAGAATCATGAAAATACTTGAAACAAATTGATTTAAAGGGGAAAAAAGTAGAAGTGTTGTCACTGCACTGACAAACTCTTTGCCAGGTTGATAACCACTGGAATAAATGACGAATTAATGAAAATAATAATTATAGGAATAATTGGTAATGTAAGTTTGACAAGCTTGAAAAGTGATATGAGGTACTGAAGCTGCTGAAAGCAAAACAGAACATGGCTGACACAGAAATAGTTTGTATTACTGTAAATAAAGATAATGGAAATATGTGCAGTTTTTTTGCCAAAAAAAGACCAAACAGGAAACTACAGTCTGTGGTTTAAAAAGAAATGAATAAATAACATTACTGACGAGAACAATAAGACCAGTGTGCAGAGGAGGAGACGACATTTCACAGTGTGACTGAAGAGAATTTAATGTTGATCTATTTAATGTCTGCATACTTCTCTTTGCCCTCGCCGCACCACAGCAGAGGTGGAAAGGCACATTGAGAGGCTGTGATGTCATGCTTTCGCTGCATTACTGCAGACAAAATACCCAAAGTTGAGAGTTGGGTTTAGTCTGCTAAAACTTGATGACTCATTCACTATCTATTGAGCTCAGTGTAATAGGACGGAAAGAGATATTTAATACGTTGCTGACACGCTTAAATATTTTGGCCCCGTTCAGATGTAAAGTTTCGGAGGGATTGCAGCTCGTATCTGGCATCAGAAAGCATCTGAAACACATTAAAGCCTGAACAATACAGGACTTTAGAGGCTGATACATCGGCTTATACAACAGAATGATACATCAACCGATATTCATTTTCTTTACACAACCCAAAGCATAAATAACCATTTTCATAAGGTTCCCTTCAGTTGATTTTTTTTAACAATTGCAACCAACTTGTTTTTGCTATTTTGTAAGAGAATTTAGTACATTGTGTGTGTTATCCCTGTCCTTTGTCTGTCCTTGGTTATTGTGTAAGTTTCCACTTTTGTCACATCTGTGACGTCTTTACTATTCTGTAGTTTTGCACCAATAAAAAAAAAAACAATTGTGACCAAAATATGTACTGGACAGGACATTTTACAGTTAAAAAAAATACACCTGAGACTGCTTTCTGGTGGAAAAACTACAGAATGGTGACACTGTTTGAAAACATATCTTTGGCATTTTGTTTCTTCAATTTCCTGTCATTCATCGGTTGACATAAGCACAGATATATCTGCAATATATCAGTATTTATCAGTTAGGCTCTGAAAAAGCATCTTCAGTAGCTCGGTGTGATCTGATTATACACATTTGTTTGAATTTGTGGAAAACTACATGCACTGATAACCAGAAGAAACATGATTAATACATATTTGTACTCGTCTATACAGCTCAAAACAGACAGCTGAAGAGGCCTTTCTTCAGGAACATCCTTCAAAAAACCTGTCTGGGTTGTAAATACTAAATTATTTATGTGCCGTCATGTAGGCATTTGTATTCACACAACACTACATATGTGAACATGTGCATCTCTATCCATCTCAAAATGAGACGTTCATAAATCAGGTGCATTCACACCAAGGCTGCAACTAATGATTATTTTCATTATCGATTAATCTGATCATTATTTTCTCTATTGATCTGTTAGTTGTTTGGTCTATAAAGTGAGAAAAATGGGAAAAAAATGTCTGTGACACCCTTCCCTAGAGCCTAAGAAGACATCCTCAAAAGTCTGTTTTTGTCCAAACAAAATATTCAGTTTACAACGCTATAAAAACATTCTGTCGATTGACTAATTGATTAATCAACTAATCATTTTAGCCCTAATTCACACTTAAATTTAGAGCTGAGCTGCAGTGATCAGAACAACAAGAACTATGTTAGAGCAAGTGATGAAATATGTTTCATCAAAAGAAGAAGAGACAAGAAACACGCAGCACGTACCTGCCCAGCTCCTCTCCCATCTCATAATACAGCTCAACATCCTCTTGCCTGAAGCCAGCCATGGTGAGCTGACCAGAATGATGATGGGGGTGTTGCTTTGAGTTTTACTGGAGTGAAAAAGTTAAAGAGAAAAGTATAAACCCAACGGGAGGTAGCAATGGATATGACAGACAGCACGGTTAACGAAACAAAAAACATGTTGGTAAAGTAGATCTGGTCAGCAACACAACTCAGAGTATCAGCCATTCAGTAGAGGAAGAAGTGTAGATAGAAATACTGTCGTACTGTTGTACTTAACAGTAGTTGTAGAAGAAGTACTAGTGCTAGAGCAGTGGTGGAAAGTAACTAAGTACATTTATTCAAGTCCTGTACTTAAGTACAATTTTGAGGTACTTGTACTTTACTTGAGTGTTTCCATTTGATGCTACTTAATACTTCCACTCTGCTACATTTCAGAGGGAAATATTGTAATTTCTACTCCACTACATTTATTTGACAGCTTTAGTTACTTTTCAGATGAAGAAAAGAGGAAAAAGTCCAAAAACTGACAACAGATTTGTGTATAAGAACTTTGTTTTTTCTTCTTTCATCTCCCATTAATCATTTCATGACCCCTCAGATTTATCTGGTGACCCTTTGGAGGGGCCCAACCCCTAGGTTGGGAACCACTGGACTAAACTAGCTAACCGCATATAAAGTAGTTCAAACAGTAACATGCTGCTTACACACTGATGCATCACTATTAATAATCTAATGATGTCATACATAATAATATATCAGTCAGTCAGAGGGACGAAATGTACTTTTACTTTTATACTTACAATACAAGTACATTTTGCTGCTAATACTTATGTACTTTTGGTTAAGTAGGACTTTTCATGCAGGACTTTTACTTGTAATGGCGGGTTTTTACATTGCTGTATTGGTACTTTTACTTAAGTAAAAGATCTGAAAACTTCTTCCACCACTGTACTAGAGTAAATGTACTTAGTTACATCCCACCACTGAAGCCATTATACTGTATGTTATCATTTCCCACCTAAATACTTTAATTCACCTTTATGTACCTGAGCTTTTTTCCTCCTTATTTGGCCCGAGTCAACGCAGTTTTTAGAGAGTTTTTGGCTGATGTCAGAGCTGCATACCAGTCCTACTGACATCATCTCCTTCCCTGGAACAGCTATCTCTGACTCAATTAAAGGGACTGGGGATCAGCTACACCACCGAGTATTTGCCTTTTTATCCCTTTAAATCTTATTTAATGTGATTGATCTATTAAATAAACACGGTTAACACAATACAACGTCTGATTCCAGGCGATAACAAACCGGTGAGAGTTGTAAACGATGCTGAATAGCGATTCTGCCGTTAGTGTGAACTTACAAGCAGGCGGCAGAGACATTTTTCAGCGGGATAACATCGGTAAAAACAGCATGAAAGAAAAAACTCAAAGCCACAAACACGAAATGAAACTCGCACTACAAGTTCACCGCATGAATTTATCCGAAATTGAAGGGATATGAACAAATTAAAAGGCTATTCAAGCGACGGAAGACAGCTAGCTTAGCTTAGCTTGTTAACGAGCTGTATAAACACCGGCTCTCGCTGTTGGTGACAGTGCAGTGAAGACGTACAATTAACAG